>NC_056726.1:699246616-699496616 GCF_019279795.1 Protopterus annectens | reverse complement strand
TCATACAACTTTTCATTTGATTCGTATCCTTTGTACCCATAATAGTAAGCTTTTGTCATATTGGCAGTCATTACATTAGACATCAACATTCGGATGCATGGGATACAACAGCAACCTAAAAACAAGAATATAATGGCACCAACACATACAGCAATTAAAATGTTCATAAGAACACTTCCCCAACTTCCGAACCAGTTCTGGAAGAATTCAGTCAATGGATTTTGTCCTGGTTTTGTCAGCTCAGACACCTTCTGAATAATTTCGAGGTGATTCTCAATTTCGTGCTGATTATCTGGGAGAAACGAACAGCACTCCTCTTGGATAAGAGCGCAAGTACCTCCTTTCACCGCTAGGGTGAAATCAAGCGCCATACAGTTCTGCAACACTACTGTTCTCATTGCCGTCAATTCGTCCGTCATCAATTCTAGCGCAGAAAAAGTTACATTACTCAAAGTCTCCAACAATTTTGACAATTTTCTGAGTTCCCAAATAGATTTTACTGTCCCATATGCTGGAAGAATACCAGCACCAGAAATCACATCATCACCCAAGTCCATATGTGATAGCCCCTTACTGCTACTGTGGGCTAAATCAAGATGGTAGATCCAGGACGCATCGATTTTACCTATGGGATTAATAGGTTTATTAACAGTACGTACATTTCGTATTTTACCTTGGGGTAGTGTAAATACATGTCTTATTGCTGGTACCAAATAACCTAAAAAACAACTACCAGACCAACGTTCTGGTAACCACTTATATGCCTTTCTTCCACAGACAAAGTAGCAATCTTGTACCTTAATGGTAATATTGACAGGCTACAAATGTTCCCGCACATCTTGCAGCCCTAGAAACAATAGATAATACACAGACTTCATTTTCCGGAAAAAATTAGGGTCTTTAACAAGTCTTTTCATAGGTGTAAAACTTGTTACACAACCTGAGTTATCTGTGGTACAATTATGAACTATTGTTGTATTGCACTGGCTCCACCCAACTCTATTTTTACCAAGTTTTTGAAAGCATATTGTTCCATTTTGACGACCCATGAGAGGTAAGGATATTTTATTCTTTGCTGTAACATTTGAGGTGTCAAATATTAAATTGGTCCATGTTTCATTAGACCCCAAAGGGACCGTCCTCAACATTAACCCCTCATGTACAGTAGGAATAGCAGTGCATACCCAACAATTAGAGATATTAAGAGATGAAGCATAAGCATACTTAACAGCCTGGTAGGTATTAAAAGGTGGATGCCAAACTGTGTTTTTTGTGTTCCTTTTAGTTCGACTAACAGCATCTGAAAATAAAAATGGCCAAAACAGAAACACAGAAATCACAATG
Source organism: Protopterus annectens (assembly GCF_019279795.1). Taxonomy (NCBI): domain Eukaryota; kingdom Metazoa; phylum Chordata; order Ceratodontiformes; family Protopteridae; genus Protopterus; species Protopterus annectens. Next base: position 699,495,272 of record NC_056726.1, on the reverse strand, counting down.
ACTGTTAACAAAATTATTGTACAATCTTTCTGTGGGAAAGGCTGCTCCCGTGTATTATCATTGTCTCTTTGTCTTCTTTCAGGTACGAAATACTCCATTTCTTCATTCGAAGAAAACTAAAATGGATACACAACTACACAAAAATATTAAAACTAAAAATTGTACTCAAAAATAATTAAATACCACCCCCCTTTGTCACTTCTTAAGGTTCCTCAGGGGGACCTAAATTTTTGTCCAGCTCAAACTGTTTTACCAGTTTACAATGTGTTAAGTGGATCCACGATGTTCGTTCTTTTATTCGAACCGCAGTAGGAGTCGAAATCAGCACTTGATATGGACCTTCCCACTTTGGTGAAGCCCAGTTTTTTCTCTTGATTATCTTGATCCAGACCCAATCTCCGGGCTTAACTTCGAGAATTCTGCTCTTCTGTTGATCTGAAAAGCAATCATTTGTTAGAGGCGTTTTAGTTTTTGTCAGCAATTTTCTCATGTAATCTGCTAACTCCTCACCCCCCTCACGTTCCGCAGGCAATATCCCTTGCCATTGCGGGACGTAATAGGGGCGGCCAAAAAGGAGTTCAAATGGCGTAATACCTTTGGAGGTAGGTGTGGTCCACATGGAGAGGAGTGCCAAAGGTAAGCAGGTAATCCAAGACTGATGTGTCTCGGCCATGAGTTTTCGTAACTTACTTTTGAGAATACCATTATGATGTTCAACCAACCTGGCTGACTGCGGATGGTAAGCACAATGGTGTTTAAGGTCAATTTTGAAAACAACAGCCAATTTCTGAATAACTTGATTAACAAAATGAGTGCCATTATCAGAATAGATGCGTACTGGAATTCCAAAATGTGGAATAATATCATTCGTTAGAATTTTTGCCACTGTTGAAGCATCCGGATGAGTGACGGGAAATGCTTCAACCCATTTAGAAAATGCATCAATGATAACTAATACAAACGTTTTCTGCTGTGCAGGGGTAAGTTCAATGAAATCCATACAGATGGTATGAAAGGGATAGGGTGGAACTGGGAAGGTTGCCGGTGCAACACGTATACCACCCTGCCCATGAAAACGAGCACAGACAAGACAGACAAAAACGTTTTGCATATGCTACAAATCCTTTACTCCAAAATACTTGTTGCACTACCTGAACCATAGCTGCTGGACCGTTGTGAGACGGCCCATGAATAATGAGGGAGGCATAACTAAATAAATTCGTTGGTAAAACGTATTTACCATTTGGTCCCATATAAACCCCCTGCTCATGTGTCACCCCATATTTCATCCATTTTTGCTTTTCCTGTTTAGTGCTTAATTCTTGCATGACCCGTAAGGTGTGTAAATTAAGATTACCTGAAGGTTGTAGGTCTGTTTCAAGTGCAAAAGCGGATGTTAAAGCAATTTCCTTAGCGGTTTTATCAGCTAGGGCATTTCCCAGTGCTACCGGATCTTTAGCATTAGTGTGGGCCGCGCATTTACAAATCGCTAGCCTACTAGGTAGTTGGATAGCCTGTAAAAGATCCAAGATGAGGGTTTTATGCGTGATTTCTTTCCCCGAAGCAGTAACCATTCCCCTGTTTTTCCATTGCTGGGCAAAGACATGCACCGTAGAAAAAGCATACTGGCTATCTGTATAGATAGTGGCTGCTTTACCTTCCGACAATGCGCATGCCCTGGTCAAAGCAATTAATTCCGCTGCTTGTGCGGACAAATTCCTGGGGAGAGGATTAGCTTCTATGATGTGTGTACCTGTTGTCACTGCATAACCAACTTGGGTGTTACCTATCTCATTTTTACGGGCCGGCCCATCTACAAATAAGGTCCAGTCAGTGTTTGGTAAGGGTTGATCTTTAAGGTCAGGTCTAGGTAAAACATTCGCATGAATCATGTCCAGGCACACATGTGGAGTTCCATCAGCCGGTGTGGGGAGGAGAGTTGCTGGGTTTAGGGTAGTACATCGTTCTATAGTCATGTGAGGTTGAGACAACAAAATAGTCATACACGATAAGTGTCTGCTTGGAGATAGAAAAGTTAACTTATCCTGCAGCAGAATCACTGCTACTGAATGCGGTACTCGCAAGGTTAATGGATGAAATAAAATAAGTGTCGCCGAAGCTTGAATGGCCAATGCCGCCGCCACCACTGCCTGCACGCAGTGTGGTAATGATCGCATGATAGCATCCAATTTACTTGAATAAAAAGCCAGGGGTCTGAGTTTGTCCCCATGCGACTGTAACAGGACGGATGTCATGTATCCGTCTTTACAGTCCACCATTTGAATAAAAGGTTTGGAATAGTCAGGGAAACCTAGAACTGCTGAACTTGCTATCAGTTGTTTGATCTGAGTAAATGCTTGAATGAACCTATCCGTCCAAGAAATGGGATCATTTTCCGCCATTGGGAGTGCAAAGATCAGATCCGATAAAGGACCTACTTCCTCAGCATAGTTAGGTATCCAGCTATGGCAAAAGTTAGTAATCCCCAAAAATGACATAATTTCCTTTTTTGTGAGGGGCATAGGTGCCTGGAGAATAGCTTCCTTTCTAGTACCATCAAGTTGCCTGCCTTGGTTAGATATTAAATAACCCAAATAGCGTACCTCTAGTTTACAGAATTGTAATTTAAACTTATTTACCTTGTGTCCTTCTTCTGCTAAAAAATGTAGAAGCCGCAGGGAGTCCGTTTTACAGGCAGATTCTGTAGGGGCAGCCAGCAGGATGTCGTCTACGTACAGCAATAGATGGCTTCCATGCTTCAGTGAAAATTGAGCCAGGTTCACTGACATTTCTTGAGAAAATACAGTAGGACTTTTACAGTAACCTTGAGGTAACCGTGTGTATGTGTAACGTTTGCCTATAAATGTAAAGGCAAACCAAAACCTGCTATCCTCATGTAATGGGATAGAGAAAAATGCATTACTGATATCAATAACTGTAAAATATTGGTCTGTGGGAAGGATATCATTCAGTAGGACAGACGGATCCAGAACTACCGGGGCCCTTGGTACTATGGCTGCATTAACAGCCTGTAAATCCTGTACCATCCTCCAAGTTCCTTCCGGCTTCCTTACTGGAAACAAAGGCGTATTACATGGTGAATCTGCGCACGGGATCAAGACCCCTGCCCGTAGTAATGCTTCAATTTCTGGAGAAATTCCCCCTTCTGCTATCTTGCTCAATGGGTACTGTCGTTTGTGTGGTCTATAATCAGATTTAGGTGTGATTTTGACCGCACCTGCTGTTTTCATTAATCCTATATCATGCTGCCCAGTCGACCACAAAGACTGTGGTATAGTCCGCAAATCATTTTCTTCTTGCGGACTCAGCATGAAAAGTCAGCTGGGCAATGCCCTATCTTCCCTCAAATGTACTGTAGGTCTAGCCCGCGTAACCCAATTCAACTTTTGTACCTGAACCCCCCTGCTTTGTAACTGTTCTTCCGAGAAGGTACTCCATTCCGTTACCTTTCTACCTACAGAGACCCAAGCCTGTCCTTCCTTTTCGTTACAGATACATGCGGTGTAAGATTACTCCTAAAAAGTGCCAGCATATCTTTCGTGAGACTGCATGTGGCTGCAGAGTTTCCTAATTTATCCCAGTACAGTTGCTTTAAAACAATCTTCGTGATTTTATATTTAAAAAACAGTGTTTCATATACCGTATCAGGACCTATCAATTTTCTATAGTACATTGTACAGTGCAACTGATCTGCCTTCACTGGTGGTTGATGACCATACTTACTTAGCCAAATTTAGTAAGTCATTTGTTACGCTTTGAGGACCTGTAGAGACCAAATCATTACTGTACCAGTAATGTAAATCTCCCTGTCCTTCTTGCAAAAATGCAGCTTCAAGTTGTACTCGCTTGGCCTGTATACCATGGGCTGTGGGGATTGCCGCTATACCAAAAACATGCATTAGGTCCCTTCCTAACAAATTAACAGGGCAAATATGTGAAATAATTACACAAAACCTAATGGTCTGGTTTGTTTGAGGGTCTGTGAACCACAGTGGTCGAGACAGCGGTTCTTTATAAATCCGTCCATTTGCCGCTTTTACTAATACATAATCACTCGTGGCTGCATCAGATGGCACAACAGCATGTTTTAGCAAGGTCCTAGTTGCTCCCGAATCACACAAGAATTCTACTTCTTGTCCTTCAACCTGCAAACTAATCACAGGTTGCACCTCCAGTTGCATAGCTGACACTAATGCTGTCAAGTTGACAACTTGATATTCTCCATCAGCAGAAAAACTTCTTTGCTCATGTTCCCATCCTGCACATTCCCCTTTGGTCTCTTCGTTCTCCTCCTCATAACCTTCCATAATTTCATCCGGTGGCCCTGGCCACCCTTCCTCACCATCATATAGTCATGCTGAGGACTGCGCCGGTGCTTGTGAGGCACCCGGTTGTCCCGAGCTACGACAATCTCTTGCAAAATGTCCTTTCTTACCACACTTAAAACATTCCCCCCTCCTTACCCTTCCCTCGTAATCCTCAGAGTGTCCTACATTTCCTCGCCCCCTGCCTCTGCCCCTTCCTCTGCCCCTATTAGGTTGACCTTGCAGCAACATAATCATGCCATCCGAATTAACCGTGAGGGTCTGTGCTTGTTTCTTCTTTTTATCCGCTGTATACTTCTCCGCATGCCTAGCATATTCTAACAGTGGTTGTAACCGTGCTGTTCTGTGGTCTATCATATGTTTAGTACTAAAATTACTAATTGGAGATCTACACCCTTTCAAAAAGGCATTCTTTAACTGTTGTTCATATGATGAGTCTGTCTCCTGATTAGTGGGCACTTCTATGCCACTATGGTCATTAAAAATAACAGTTAAATGCTGTAAGTAATGATCTACTTTCTCGTCATTGGACTGTACGCATTGATTAATGCGTGTCCAGTCCGCACGTGCCTTCCATTTTTCTGTGACCCACTCAAGTAACGTTTTAAGTTGCCTCATAAATTCCACGGTATCATGACCAAGAGGCTCCCCATCCTCCGTAAGGGGTTTCCAATTTCCACAGATAAGGTGCCAATCAGGACCTAAAATCTGTCGGAGTACCTGTTCACATTCAATACTATTAAGTTTATAACTTATTTGCATACCGTGCATGTCATCGGTGAATTTCTTAATGTTGTCTTTTGGGTGGGGGATTCCTTCTACGGCTTTTCTAATGTCCTCTTTGGTCCATGGGCGGTAAACCAGGATTGTGGGACCCTGACCGTCCATTCCTGCCTGTGGGTTTGCTACTTGAATCAAAGGGTATTCGCTCTCACTATCTGACACCGACTTATCCTTTATTCTCCACTCACCACCCCCTACCTTTCGGTTTCGTAACTCTATAGAAGTGCCAGGAGTTTTTTGCAATGTTACGGTTGGTAGCGGAGGATAAATGGCGGAGGGGACCTTCTCTTTTTCACTTTCCTGGTATTGTGGTGGATCAACCGCCCCTTCCCCCTCCGCCGCTCCTTCCACAAGGTAGGGCGGGGCGGAAGGATTACGACGAGTAGATATGGTGGTTTCGTCTTCTTTATTAACAAAAAAACGCAGATTTTGCACTTGAATCATCCTTCTTAACTGAGTTTTTACTAAGATATATTTTGTTTGCCTCCTCAAGCCATTTTTGTGCTTGGGGGAATCCCACCTTTTTTTGGTCTTTTACTGTACTACCCGCGTCTCTGCGCAGGTCCCTTACCAACCTCTGACATTGGTACTTATCTAATTTGCCTGAAAACTGATACTCCGTCTTCCATTTGTCTAAATATTTTAAATTCTTTGGATGTAGTTTAAACATATGTTGTTCATCTTCACTAACTTCAGTTTTTTCTGTTGAACAGCAACTATTTCCTGTTCCCATTTCCCTTATTTAAAAGAGAAAGTATTCCTTTTTCCTGAGATCTCTAGCTATCTTCAGAATTTTTACTTAAAGATAGTCCTTTTTTAACAAACAATTGTCTCTTATGACTAGTCCCTTCCTTTTCCCCTATCCGTTATTAAAAAAAAAAGGGAAAGCTTACCTTGCTGTGAGTCTTCCGCCCTTTCGTTCATCACCGTCTCACGGATTGAATTAAGAGCGACTGGCCTCTACCTACGACAAGATTTCGTCGGAGGTCTTTCACTTATCAGGGAGTCCGTGATTCGTTCTCCCTTCCTGTACAAGTTTTCAGTCCCTCTTGTGTGATTCGCACCGTGAGGAGGTGGCCCCACGTTGGGCGCCAGAAAATGTTAAAAGAAAAACACTTATTTCTCCAACATTTGCCAGAAGAAACACAGCAATTTCGATAAGCAAATAAAAGCTTTATTTACATGCATGGAGACCTGCCACATCGATGGTGAAATGTCAGCAGTCTAACTTCTGTACAAACTGCAGGGGTTTTTATAGCCCCTTCTGCACGTACACACACATACTCAACAAGATGTTTATCAGACACTGAGTTTCAGTTAAGACAGAAATATGCAAGGGTCAGTTTCAGTTAAGACAGAAATATGCAAGGGTCAGTTTCAGTTAAGACAGAAATATGCAAGGGTCATAAGATAATTACAAGTTCTGTTCTTTCTCAGACTGCAGGTTAACATCTGCACATTCTTTCATGGTCAACCTGTTTAAGCAGGTCAAACAGTTCTTTTAGAAATTCTTTCTTTGCACACAAGATAGTTTAACCCTTATTATGCCTGATACAAAGTAGTTGTTCATACCGAATTTTATTAAAGTATATTAAGTTGTTTTCTTTAAAGCTTTTCATAACCGATTCGTTGGAAGATGTGATATTATTTTGATTATAGGCTATTGAAAAAATCTGAAATAATTATGCTTTATATGATGGATTTTTGAGTAAAAATGTTCTCAATGTTTTTATTGTTCTGTTAATTATATCTGAATTAATTTTTAGGTGTAGAATTATTTATAAACTCTTCTTTTAATAACCAGTACATAGAATTATAAGGGGATATAAATTTATTAGGATTTGTCAAAAAAGTAGATTGAATTAAAAAATGTCCAAAAATGGATTTCCATTTAGCAGTATAATAGGAATTTGACCTTAAAATTATTGTTTTGGTGACAGAAGCAATGAAATATAATTCGAGATCCGGTAAACTAATACCCCATTTGACCAGTCTCTGACGTGGTTATTTAGTACTTTACTTGGTTTATTGGAAACCATAAAAATTTTAGGAATTATAGAGTTAAATTTCTTTATAATGGTTTTGGGTGGAGGTAAAGAAAGAACTACATATAACATTTTAGGAAGAATAATCATTTTGATAATAGTCTTTTATCCATGTTAAAGAAGCATTTATTCCAATTACTTATAAGGATATCAATATTTACTAAGGCTAGACTCATAATTGACATGTATTATCTTTTTAATGTTTTCTGCAATAACTATTCCTAAATACTTTAACTGTTGTTCTTTTACTACATTTATTATCATAATTTATAGGCAGGATTTTTGTCTTATTTTCATTGAAAGTGAGTCCAGATTTTCTTTGAAAGTCTTCAATTAGAGTAAAAAGAGTTGTGAGAGATTTATTATAATCTTTCAAAGTCAAAAGAATATCATCAGCAAATAACTAAATTTTGACTGTTAAATCTTTATTCTTTGACACCCCTTTAGTATCAGTATGTGATCTTATAAGGTTAGCAAATAGCTCAATAACTAAAGTGAATAATAATGCTGAGGAGGGCATCCTTGTTTAGTGCCTTTTGTTATTCTTATTGGTTCTGATGTAAATTGACCTATTTTAACATATGCTTGTGAATGAACATGTAAAAGGTTAATGAGTCATGAATTTTTGAGAAAAATTGCTTTCTTCTAGTAATAATGAAGGATACTTTCGGTTTACAGAATCAAAGGCACAGTTAATATTGAGACTAACTATTGTTAGATTTTCTTTAGTTTTATTGGACAGATCAATTAATGACATTATACTTTTTATATTATCATATACCTTCCTATTCAGAATAAAACTTTTTTGATCATTATCAATTAAAGAATAAAGAAACTGTTTTAGTCTGTATGTATAGCCATAATTTATAATCGACATTCAACAAAGAAATTGGTCTATAAGATGAGCATTTTGTTGGGTTTTTATCTGTCTTTAATATTGGAGTGAGTAAGGAGTAAACCCCAAGATGGGGGAACTATTTCTAAATTCTTGACCATATTGAAAATATCAAGTAATATACTCAGAATTCTTTAGTCATTAATTTATAGAATTCAGGGATAATACCATCATTGCCAGGAGCTTTATTTGTTTTTAACTTTTTAATATGTGATTTAAACTCAGAGATAGAAACAGGTTTATCTATAATATTAATCTGATCAATATTTAATTTTTTTCTTAGTATATTTCTTAATGATTTTTTTTATTTTTTCATTAGAATCTATTAACATGTTTTCCTCATTTATTTTTGTAAATTAGTCTTTAAGCTCTTTTAATATATGTTCTATGTCTGAAACTTTTTTATTTGTGGAAGGTGAAAATATTTCTTTAATGTGATTGGACTTATTATATATTATAGTTCTTATAGCTAGCTTATGCATATATTTTGGATTAACTGAATGATTAATGATTTTTATTCTCTCTAAATTTATCTTTGTTTTATGATTTAGAATCCCTGAGTATTCAGTTCATTTATCTGTTGTACTTTATCTGGGTTTGTATTTTGACTATCAAGTTGTAGCTTATCTATTTTCTCTCATAAATCTATTAAATCGTTTTCCCATTGCTTTTTCTTGTATATTGATTGATACTGATATTGTTCTGCCATAAATGTATGCTTTGAAGGCATCCCAGATAAATATCTTAGAAGTATCTTGAATGTTATTAGAATTTTGTTAATTTTCAATCTCTTTTTGTAGAAATTCTTTAAATTCTCTTAGATTAGTTATATATGCTGGTATACATCTTATTAGATTTCTAAAATTTTGCTTTAGTATGAGTTGGCAGGTTATTGCATTATGGTCCAAAAGTGGACATGTCTTTACCCTATCTAAACTATTTTTAAATCCATGGATATATATATTCTAGCAATTCTTGCTTGCGTTCCATGTCTGTCAGAGTAGTGTGTAAAGAAGAGCGAATCCGGGACTGCGTAATCGTGTATGTCTTTATGTTCCACTAGGTCTATACATTTTTTAAGTTCTTTGGCTGGTGGAGATAGCTTTATTTTTTGTGGAGTTCAAGTATTTTTCTTTTGTTATACAATTGAAATCTCCTGCAATAATAAGACTTCCTTTTGATTGGTTTATGATTTGTTCCATTTGTTTCTTTACAGTTTTAACTCCTATCTCAGGAAATCAATATAGATTTATGAGTGTGTAATATTTTTTGCTAATTTCTACATTAAGCCTTTCTCATCTTTATAGGTGTTAATTACTTTAGGTGTAGGGATGGTGTTTTTCCAAAGTATTGTTACACCTCTTTTTTGTGTATAATGTGAGCTTGACAGTATAGTATACATTTTGGAATTGAGCCTATTAATATCAGATTGTAACAAATGTGTCTCTTGTAAAAAAATAATCTGGGAATTGATTGGTTGTAAATATCCAAATAGATTCCCTATCTTATAGCTATTATTTAGGCCATTCATTTTTAATGATATACATTTTAAGCATGTCATTATGTTATGTCAGTGGGATTTAGATTTCTATTTATAGTATTCATACCACATATATTTTTTTTAATCACTCCTCTATATAATGGTATCTTGTAAAAGATTGTGTAGCGTACCCGCAGGTGTAGCTGAAGTAGATATGGGTTCCTTCCTACCTGACTCTGGTGACACCCCTATTAGGCCCAACACACCAAGGTGGCAAGAATGACAGATTTTTTTCTAGGTGACACATCTAGTTTAAAAGGCATAACTCCGAACCAAACAAACCAATGACAGTCCCAGTCACAGAAATATGCACTGACCACGAAGATATAACCACTTTCCTTTTATTTAAATGTTAAAATAACAGCAAAAACTGGTTGAGCACTTTCATCTACTATGGTAGATTTCATCAGAACCATTACTAACAGCCATTATCCTCTTTATATATGGCCCTAAACCAATCAAAAACTAAATACGTGTATGTTATACAAATTAATGAAAATTTAAAGTGCTCAGTGCATGATTCCACAATATCTACCTATCACTTGTTCCTTTTCTTTTTTCTCATAATTAAAACTTGTGTTAAGACTGTTCGTTGAACATGATGATATATAAAAACCCAATAATACATATTTACTAATAATACAATCAGTTCCCATCATATATACAGTTATACATGCAAAATATTAAAAATGTTAAAAATCTAGAATATCTGATATTTATGATGCTATAAATGTACGGTCCCCAATAATGACCTGACCTATCATTACTTCTACCATGGCTTATCTGAGTATTCCTCGTGTTTGCTCTTCACCTATACTTCTCTAAAACTGACCTAATAGATATAGTATCATTAAGCCCTGGAAATTCAGAAGCATTAAGCTTAATTTGCCATCTTGTTTCCTTTTCTCTCAATGATAATTTTATATTCCCACCCCTAGGATTAGGTTTAATAAATTCTAATATACCAAAATCAAAGGAGCTACAGATACTATTACCCTTGAGATGTCTCTATAATGCGTTATTTGTATCCTGTCTTTTTATCCTGTAGTAATGCTCATATATTCTATTCCTCAGACATCTAACGGTCATCCCTACATAATAACATGGACATTTTGTACACTTTGCCAGATACACCACATGGGTTGTCCTACAATTACCTTTACGAAACCTTATAATTGTACTATGGGGATCTTCCAGAGTGATGGTCGTAGCTGGTATGATGTATTTACACTGATTACACCTCCCACATCTGGTTGTTCCCCTGTCCAGTTGTTTATAACTCAAACTCTTTTTCATCCCAAATCTTGTCTTAAGATTGTTACCATTTCTATATACAAATTTTGGTCCATCTCCCACTGTCTTGTAAACACTATCATCTGTTTTTAAAATGTTCCAGTTATTCAATTATGTTTTTGATGCCATTCACCTCTGGTGCATATTGTATTATACATGCTCTAGTAAAATCATTTGTGTCCAAGGGTCTATTGTGTCCTAATACACCACTGTTCTCTCCACCTAATATTGGCTTATATTTTTTCCCCCATTCTTTCTTAATGTATTCTGTGATGTCCATAATAATTTCCTTCGAGTATCCTCTTGCCTCAAACATTTTACCTATATTATCCATTTCTAACACCATATCAGAGTACTGGGAGGTCATTCTGGCGGCTCTAATACATTGCCCTTTTATTATACTCCTCTTTTGGTGTAGGGGATGACAGCTTGTAAACTCTAAATAATCATTACTAAAAGTTTCTTTCCTAAATAAATTGGACTTAAATCCATGGTCACCTATTGTAATTCTAGTGTCCAAAAATGCTATGCTCTTTTTGTCCATGTTAAATGTGAACCGTAAATAATTACATCTGGTATTAAGATAGGTTATAAATTCATTAATGGTACTTCCATTTCCCCTCCACACTACAAAGACATCATCCAAAAATCTTAAATAACATGCTATGTGAGATTTCCATTTACTTGATAGAATGAATTCTTCCTCCCAATTTAAGAGGAATAGATTGGCATACATGGGGGCACAAGCAGCCCCCATTGCTACTCCTTTACTTTGCCTGTAGTATTCCCCTTGAAACATAATGTAATTATGAGTCAAAACTACCTCCATAAAGTCCATTATTAGTCTTATTTTGTCCCATTCCATATCACTATATTTCTGTATACTGTTTTGGAATCTGTTTAGTCCTTCCTCTAAGGGGATGCTGGAAAAAAGGTCGACAACATCGATAGTAATTAATGTGCAATCATCAGTAATATATTGATTGTCCAATCTCCCTAGAAAATCCCACGAATCCTTCACAATATGACCAATCTTCGTGTATAAGGTTTTTAACCAGCCATCCACTACTTTACCAAATGGTAAAGTTTTGGATTTACTCCCCGATATGATGGGTCAAAAAGGAGGTTCTAATATATTTTTGTGGACTTTGGGAATTCCAACTATAGTACTAATAATGGGTGAATCTTCCTTTAAAAATTCATATAAATTAATGTTAATTCTGTTATCTAATAACATTTCTTCTAAAATTAAATCCACTTTATGATATCCAATGTTGACTTCATTAATAGATGTGACCTCATAATTGCCTGAATTAAATAATATACTATTAATTTTGTTATTATATTCATCAGCATCGTATATTACTACTCCCCCTCCCTTGTCAGGCTTCATTATTCTAATATTGTTACTGGCCTGAATTTGTCTCATTATTTCATATTCTTTATAACATACGCTATGCTGATGTTTTGTTCCTTTATTCATGTATTTATGGAGGGCTTTATAATTCAAAAGGTTTTTTAGGAGGAAGCAAGTGGAGAGACCAAAACAACAAGTGGAACAGGAGACGAGACAGCTGGCAAGGAAACAGTTGGGGAAGAACAAGGAATTATATGTGAATAAAAAGATTATTACAAATGATGAAATTATAAAACATAGTGATGTACACTATAGTATGGGAGACTTCAGCATATATAACTATACACAGATTAAATTAACTAAGGAATTTTTTAAACTGTTATCTAAAGGAATGAAATATGTCCCTAACAATAGTGGTAATATAGTGGATTATATTATAGATTTTAAAACATTTTAAGGAAGCTAAATTTAGCTGTATATTTTAAAGGGAAAAATACAATAGAAAAGGATGAATTTAAGAAAAAAAGTATATTTACACCCCCCCTAAACAATACCTTGGCTATGTATGAAAAAGTTGTTCTCAATGAGTTATATAAATACATGAATAAAGGAACAAAACATCAGCATAACTTATGTTATAAAGAATATGAAATAATGAGACAAATTCAGGCCAGTAACAATATTAGAATAATGAAGCCTGACAAGGGAGGGGGAGTAGTAATATACGATGTTGATGAATATAATAACAAAATTAATAGTATATTATTTAATTCAGGCAATTATGAGGTCACATCTATTAATGAAGTCAACATTGGATATCATAAAGTGGATTTAATTTTAGAAGAAATGTTATTAGATAACAGAATTAACATTAATTTATATGAATTTTTAAAGGAAGATTCACCCATTATTAGTACTATAGTTGGAATTCCCAAAGTCCACAAAAATATATTAGAACCTCCTTTTTGACCCATCATATCGGGGAGTAAATCCAAAACTTTACAATTTGGTAAAGTAGTGGATGGCTGGTTAAAAACCTTATACACAAAGATTGGTCATATTGTGAAGGATTCGTGGGATTTTCTAGGGAGATTGGACAATCAATAGTTTCATAGTTTCATAGTTTCATAGTAGTGTACTAGGCTATCTGCCCGGGGGCATTTACAAGCCTAGCCAACAGTGATGTGGCTTTACACCACCCCATACTATGTAGTTGCGCCTCTCTAGTAGTGACACATGTGGAACCCCATTATTTAGTAAACTATACCTCTGTCTAGTAGTGACACTGAGGTCACTCCCGGGGTAAACTTGCGATCTCCCATCCATGCATCGAGATTTTTCTTGAACAGTGCCAATGAAGGGCTCTGTCTCACGTGAACTGGGATTTTGTTCCAGAGTATGGGTAACCTCTGTGTTATGAATCTATCCCTCCAGCATGTCCTATTCATATTTGTGCAGAGGTTGAAATCTTTAGCTCGTGTGGTTCTGGTGGATTTGGATTTTTGAGATGGAGCATGTCCATCAATTCCTGGTTGGACATGGCCCTGTATGTTAGGCACAAATCACCTCTGAGCAGGCGGTATGCTACTGAATAGAGCTGGAGTTTCTTTAATCTAACTGGATAAGGCACATGTTTTAGACCTATGATCCTCTTGGTGAGGTACTTCTGGGGTCTTTCCAGTTGCTGCATGTGCCGGGTGAGATACATCCCAAATGGAGCATTATATTCGATCATGGGCCTGATGAGGGAGGAATACAGAGGTACAATGACCTCCTTTGATCTGGATGAGAATCCCTTCATGATGAGATGGGCTAGGTAGAAAGTCTTTCTGACCACTTTGGCAACATGGTTGTCAAAGGAGAGGTCACTATCGACTTGAGTCCCCAGGTCTCTGATTACATCTTCTGTATTCAGTGGGTTATTGTCTACGTGATAGTTTGTGGGTACTTTGTTTTTCCCAAAGGGGATGACTATACATTTTTTGGCGTTAAGTTTGAGGCCATGATTCCGGCACCAGTTGTCCGTTTCAGTGAGACCTTTCTGTAGGATGCGTGTGTCAGCAGGTGAATCCACTTTGGCGCCCAGTTTGCAGTCATCTGCAAACTTTGTCAGCCATAATCCTTCCATGTTTGCTTTCACATCTGAAAAATAAATGCCGAATAGGAGTGGACCCAAGACTGAGCCCTGTGGGACACCACTTGTGACGGGTTTTGAGTCTGACATGGCTCCAGCAATTTTAACCTTATGGGTTCTGTTTTTTAGCCAATTTGCTACCCATCTTGTGACATATGGATTTACATTTAGGCTGCTGAGCTTGTCGATGATGCCAGAGTGTGGTATTGTGTCAAAGGCCTTAGCCAAGTCCAAATAGGCAGTGTGGACAGCCTTGCCTCATCGATGGCACTAGTGACTGTCTCAAAGAAGTCAACCAGGTTTAAGAGGCAGGATCTGCCTTTTACAAAACCGAACTGTGTGGGATCAAGGGTCTGCAGATCACCAATGTCGCCATTTATGAGTTCCATGATGATCCTTTCCATAGCCTTACAGATCAGGCTGGTCAAACTTATGGGGCGGTAGTTACCTGGGTCAGTTGAATTTCCCCCTTTATGGAGTGGGACCACTGTTGCTGTGCGCCAGTGTTCAGGTACATATCCTGTAGTGAGGCTAAGATTGAATAGAGTTCTTAGGGGCGGGTTTAGTTCATCTTGGAGTTCACGTAACACGCAACCGGGGATACCATCGGGTCCCATAGATGCTGTGTTTTTTGCCTTGTTGAGTGCTGATTTCACCTGTGTGTCTGTGAATATATTACTGATGATTGCACATTAATTACTATCGATGTTGTCGACCTTTTTTCCAGCATCCCCTTAGAGGAAGGACTAAACAGATTCCAAAACAGTATACAGAAATATAGTGATATGGAATGGGACAAAATAAGACTAATAATGGACTTTATGGAGGTAGTTTTGACTCATAATTACATTATGTTTCAAGGGGAATACTACAGGCAAAGTAAAGGAGTAGCAATGGGGGCTGCTTGTGCCCCCATGTATGCCAATCTATTCCTCTTAAATTGGGAGGAAGAATTCATTCTATCAAGTAAATGGAAATCTCACATAACATGTTATTTAAGATTTTTGGACGATGTCTTTGTAGTGTGGAGGGGAAATGGAAGTACCATTAATGAATTTATAACCTATCTTAATACCAGATGTAATTATTTACGGTTCACATTTAACATGGACAGAAAGAGCATAGCATTTTTGGACACTAGAATTACAATAGGTGACCATGGATTTAAGTCCAATTTATTTAGGAAAGAAACTTTTAGTAATGATTATTTAGAGTTTACAAGCTGTCATCCCCTACACCAAAAGAGGAGTATAATAAAAGGGCAATGTATTCGAGCCGCCAGAATGACCTCCCAGTACTCTGATATGGTGTTAGAAATGGATAATATAGGTAAAATGTTTGAGGCAAGAGGATACTCGAAGGAAATTATTATGGACATCACAGAATACATTAAGAAAGAATGGGGGAAAAAATATAAGCCAATATTAGGTGGAGAAAACAGTGGTGTATTAGGACACAATAGACCCTTGGACACAAATGATTTTACTAGAGCATGTATAATACAATATGCACCAGAGGTGAATGGCATCAAAAACATAATTCGGAATAACTGGAACATTTTAAAAACAGATGATAGTGTTTACAAGACAGTGGGAGATGGACCAAAATTTGTATATAGAAATGGTAACAATCTTAAGACAAGATTTGGGATGAAAAAGAGTTTGAGTTATAAACAACTGGACAGGGGAACAACCAGATGTGGGAGGTGTAATCAGTGTAAATACATCATACCAGCTACGACCATCACTCTGGAAGATCCCCATAGTACAATTATAAGGTTTCGTAAAGGTAATTGTAGAACAACCCATGTGGTGTATCTGGCAAAGTGTACAAAATGTCCATGTTATTATGTAGGGATGACCGTTAGATGTCTGAGGAATAGAATATATGAGTATTACTACAGGATAAAAAGACAGGATACAAATAACGCATTATGGAGACATCTCAAGGGTAATAGTATCTGTAGCTCCTTTGATTTTGGTATATTAGAATTTATTAAACCTAATCCTAGGGGTGGGAATATAAAATTATCATTGAGAGAAAAGGAAACAAGATGGCAAATTAAGCTTAATGCTTCTGAATTTCCAGGGCTTAATGATACTATATCTATTAGGTCAGTTTTAGAGAAGTATAGGTGAAGAGCAAACACGAGGAATACTCAGATAAGCCATGGTAGAAGTAATGATAGGTCAGGTCATTATTGGGGACCGTACATTTATAGCATCATAAATATCAGATATTCTAGATTTTTAACATTTTTAATACTTTGCATGTATAACTGTATATATGATGGGAACTGATTGTATTATTAGTAAACATGTATTATTGGGTTTTTATATATCATCATGTTCGACGAACAGTCTTAACACAAGTTTTAATTATGAGAAAAAAGAAAAGGAACAAGTGATAGGTAGATATTGTGGAATCATGCACTGAGCACTTTAAATTTTAATTAATTTGTATAACATACACGTATTTAGTTTTTGATTGGTTTAGGGCCATATATAAAGAGGATAATGGCTGTTAGTAATGGTTCTGATGAAATCTACCATAGTAGATGAAAGCGCTCAACCAGTTTTTGCTGTTATTTTAACATTTAAATAAAAGGAAAGTGGTTATATCCTCGTGGTCAGTGCATATTGCTGTGACTGGGACTGTCATTGGTTTGTTTGGTTCGGAGTTATACATTTGGTCAGACCAGTCGCGTGATATTTTTTCTGTGTAGTTTAAAAGGCAATAACAGATCCAGAAACAAATTATTTCAACAGTGCACCAGTTAGCAATAAGGCAAGCTGAAATATGCATGCAATGAAATCATACATCCACCCTCTTCCCTAGAACTCAACAGAGATTTAAAAAAGTTCATTTACAGGCTTGCTGTTCTTGAACTGTTTGTAAGTTTCTGTGAGGCCATTTTTTGCTTGGGCTAAAGGAAAGTCTCTCTGTTGATCAGTGGCAGTGAAAAACATTGAGCAGCCTGTCTGCCCCCGTGGGAGTGGTTACTGACTTGAAACTGTTGTTTTATTGGCCATTCTGGGTCAGTTCCAAAACTCCTTCATCTTCCTCTCTTAAAACCTGGTTGCCTCGTGGTTTTGGCGTCTTTTCAGGCTTGTTGGCTGTTGGTGAAGCACCCACCAAGAGGAGAAAATGCTGAGAGAAGAAAGGAGCCACTTTTGAGACTTTAAGTATTTTTCCTCTGTTTATTTGCTAAGTTTTTCTGCATAGCCGCCTATTTTGAGCATTTTCTGGCTTGTTAAATTTGATTTCTGCATTAGTAACTGTATTTAGAGCACAACCTAGAGCTGTTTACTGAATTTCCTGTTTGCACTTATTTTTAAAATCGTTTTTCTCAAAACTTGCATTTTATCTGTCTTTGGCCTAGCACTCTTGTGTGGGGTCATTTACTGCACTGTTATAACTTGCTGATACTTGTTAACCTCTGCTATCTCTGAAAAACAAAAACAAAAAAATCTTGCTTTTTCCCACTTTTCTGAGATTTAAAAAGTTCATTTACAGGCTTGCTGTTCTTGAACTGTTTGTAAGTTTCTGTGAGGCCATTTTTGCTTGGGCTAAAGGAAAGTCTCTCTGTTGATCAGTGGCAGTGTGAAACATTGAGCAGCCTGTCTGCCCCGTGGAGTGGTAACTGACTTGAAACTGTAGTTTTATTGGCCATTCTGGGTCAATTCCAAAACTCCTTCATCTTCCTCTCTTAAAACCTGGTTGCCTCGTGGTTTTGGCGTCTTTTCAGGCTTGTTGGCTGTTGGTGAAGCACCCACCAAGAGGAGAAAACGCTGAGAGAAGAAAGGAGCCACTTTTGAGACTTTAAGTATTTTTCCTCTGTTTATTTGCTAAGTTTTTCTGCATAGCCGCCTATTTTGAGCATTTTCTGGCTTGTTAAATTTGATTTCTGCATTAGTAACTGTATTTAGAGCACAACCTAGAGCTGTTTACTGAATTTCCTGTTTGCACTTATTTTTAAAATCGTTTTTTCTCAAAACTTGCATTTTATCTGTCTTTGGCCTAGCACTCTTGTGTGGGGTCATTTACTGCACTGTTATAACTTGCTGATACTTGTTAACCTCTGCTATCTCTGAAAAACAAAAACAAAAAAATCTTGCTTTTTCCCACTTTTCTGAGATTTAAAAGTTCATTTACAGGCTTGCTGTTCTTGAACTGTTTGTAAGTTTCTGTGAGGCCATTTTTGCTTGGGCTAAAGGAAAGTCTCTCTGTTGATCAGTGGCAGTGAAAACATTGAGCAGCCTGTCTGCCCCCGTGGGAGTGGTTACTGACTTGAAACTGTAGTTTTATTGGCCATTCTGGGTCAATTCCAAAACTCCTTCATCTTCCTCTCTTAAAACCTGGTTGCCTCATGGTTTTGGCGTCTTTTCAGGCTTGTTGGCTGTTGGTGAAGCACCCACCAAGAGGAGAAAACGCTGAGAGAAGAAAGGAGCCACTTTTGAGACTTTAAGTATTTTTCCTCTGTTTATTTGCTAAGTTTTTCTGCATAGCTGCCTATTTTGAGCATTTTCTGGCTTGTTAAATTTGATTTCTGCATTAGTAACTGTATTTAGAGCACAACCTAGAGCTGTTTACTGAATTTCCTGTTTGCACTTATTTTTAAAATCGTTTTTTCTCAAAACTTGCATTTTATCTGTCTTTGGCCTAGCACTCTTGTGTGGGGTCATTTACTGCACTGTTATAACTTGCTGATACTTGTTAACCTCTGCTATCTCTGAAAAAACAAAAACTAAAAAATCTTGCTTTTTCCCACTTTTCTGAGATTTAAAAAAGTTCATTTACAGGCTTGCTGTTCTTGAACTGTTTGTAAGTTTCTGTGAGGCCATTTTTTGCTTGGGCTAAAGGAAAGTCTCTCTGTTGATCAGTGGCAGTGAAAAACATTGAGCAGCCTGTCTGCCCCCGTGGGAGTGGTTACTGACTTGAAACTGTAGTTTTATTGGCCATTCTGGGTCAATTCCAAAACTCCTTCATCTTCCTCTCTTAAAACCCTCTTTTGCGCGGTTTTGCGTGTTTTTGAGCATAGCGCAACAACGGGCAGCGCCGCCTAATTGGGTTTAAACTATTCCTGGCTCCACAAAGTCTGCTCTTCACTTTTTCCCTTAGAACTGCTCTACCTCTCAATTTAAACACCATATTCTCATTCTAAGGCCCTTCACTGGTCCGATTAAGTAATCCTACAAGTTAGCACTATTAAACCATAAGCACTACTTACTCTTATAATCTCTACGATCACCCTGTCCTCTATTGGTCCATCTTAAATTCAGTTTCCCTATTACTCTAGCATGTCCAAAGCTCAGTCAATGGTTTCCTCTCCAGTCCAGCTGGTGAATCTGGGAATTTTAAGGCAATGTTACAACTGTCTCATGTACACGGACAACCCTCTCCTCCTCCAAACAGGTTCAAATATATGTGAGAGATGCAACTATTTACCCAAACTGGAGGCTGAGCTCTCTCATCTCAAAACTGGTGTAACCAGTCAGGAGGAGAAGGTAACCTCACACAACACAATTCCAGTATCACATAGTCCCACCACATCAGCGAACCAAACACATAAATACACAAAAACATACTCGGAGGCTCTAAATAAAAATCTACCTAAGCAACAGAGACCTCCAAAGCAGACATCCAAGCAAACGCTACCTCAAAACAAAACACACACAACACATAACCCACAAAGTCAGTGTGCCAAGCAGCCACAGCCCTTAATGCTGAATAACACACCTGATACTCTTGTTATAGGTGACTCTATTGTCAGACACACTGACGTCCCGCTCACCAGGCTGAATAAAGAGAAGGGCACAGTGAGCTGCCTGTCGGGCGCTAGGATCCGCCACATAACGCAAGCACTCAGGTCACTCCAAAGCAAATACAAATATGACTCAGTCATTGTACATGCTGGTGTGAATGACCTGAGACGTACCTCCCTGGACTACATGAAAAGGGACATAGAGGAGCTCTCTGATCATGTAGCCCAGGCTGGTATGACCCTGACCTTGAGCAGCATCTTACCCTCACCTAGAATGATGCCACAGTACAAAGACAAAATGATCAATTTTAACAATTGGCTAAAATTTTGGTGTCATTCAAAGGGGATCCAGTGTCTGTCAGCCTGGGATGACATGCTCGACAAGCCACGTTGTTTCGCTAGGGACAGCTTGCACATGTCACCACTGGGCTTTCGGATATTGGCAAAGGCTCTTGCCACCCCATAGTGCCTTTTTGGCAAGGCTCAAAAGTCAAACCCACCCCATAGAGAGCACAAGGAACAAGAAACTAAGGGTAATGCTGCTAAACGCCAGAAGTCTTAACCTCAAGATGCACGCATTCGAAGCTCTCCTCAGTATGGAGAACATCGATATCTGTGCAGTGACAGAAACCTGGTTCAAGGCTCCAGAGAGCACCCCAGCACTACCAGGCTATACCTCATATCATGCTTTTCGGCCCCAAAACCCGGAACGAACCACAAAAGGAGGGGGAGTTTCCATATTTATCAAGGATATCCACACCTCCAGGTTAGTGGCATTGCACGAAGTATCGGAGACCATCCATGTGCAACTCACAGTGGGCAAGACTGCTTTTCAGTTTATAGCATCCTACAGACCACCCTCTCAAAGTCAGGAATCCCATTCGGCTTTCCTGAAAACATTGGAGAACATGAAGATCTCTCCGAACACCATCATATTGGGCGACTTCAACTACCCAAACATTGACTGGAAGCACTACTCAAGCCCCAGCACCTTAGCCCAAAGATTCCTGGAAATTATAAACTCAAATGCTATGGAACAACTAGTCACCACTCCCACAAGAGGGACAACATACTAGACCTGATCATTACCAACATGGGGACTCTATGCTCCACACCAGAAGTATATCCCTCATTGGTAAGATCAGACCATAAATTAATTTCACTGGATGTCCACATCCCGACCCCACCCCCAGCCCAGAAAACCACAGTGAAAAACTTCTCAAAAGCGAACTTCTCACTTCTCAAAACCAAAGTGGAATCCTTCAAGGCCACAGGGCCAGTGGAAACTACAGCCCAAACTGCAGAATCCTATATAAATGCATTCTACAGACATCTCCAGGAATGCATGGATCATGCTATCCCAAACAAAACCAAGACCCAATCATCCAAAGGCAGGCGTCCAGTCTGGTGGACCCTGCCATAAATAAACTGTACAACAGAAGGAGGAAGCTACTACATGATAGAGCAAAATCCCTAATAGGGAAGGCATCTCTGATCAGTACTAGCAAAAATTACAATCCCTCATAAAATCCTCCAAGGCCAGCTTCGAGAGAAAAATTGCACAGGACACCAAAGACAATCATAAGGCTTTTTTCAGTTATGTTAGAAACTTGGGATGCAACTCCCAGACTTGTTCTGAGTTGATTCTAAACGACAAAAAATACACTGAACCCACAGACATCGCCAATATCCTGGCAGACAGGTTCAGTGCGAACTCCCCCCCCCAAAAGAGCAAATATCTATCCCGGCAGAGGGCTGCCTCCCAAACATCTCAGATGCTCAGGTGAAGGCTGCCCTCTCCAAAGCAAAAAACACTGCTTCCATGGGACCAGATGGCATCCCAGGTTGCGTCCTACATGAACTTCAAGAGGAACTAATCCCTCAAATAAAACAGCTATACAATCTCAGCCTCACTACAGGATATGTGCCCACAGAATGGCGTACAGCAACAGTGGTCCCACTCCACAAAGGTGGAGCATCTACAGACCCTGGAAACTATCGCCCCATAAGCCTGACTAGCTTAGTTTGCAAGGCTATGGAGAGGATCATCATGGAGCTCATAAACAAAGACAGTGGGGACCTACAGACACTAGATCCTACCCAGTTCGGCTTTGTCAAGGGCAGATCCTGCCTTTTGAACCTGGTTGACTTCTTTGAAACAGTCACCAAAGCCATAGATGAAGGAAAGGTAGTCCACACAGCCTATCTGGACCTTGCAAAGGCATTTGACACAATACCCCACTGGCATCATAGATAAGCTATCCAGCTTAAATATAAACCCCTATGTCACAAGATGGGTCGCAAACTGGCTCAAAGACAGAACCCACAGAGTGAGAGTTGCTGGAGCCATGTCAGACTCAAAACCGTCACAAGTGGCGTCCCACAGGGTTCTGTCCTGGGACCACTCTTGTTCGGTATATACTTTTCCGAGGTACAGGCAAACGTGGGAGGACTATGGCTCACCAAGTTCGCAGACGACTGCAAACTGGGTGCCATAATCAACTCTCCAGCTGACACAAACATCCTTCAAAAAGGTCTCACAGAGACAGATAACTGGTGCCAGCGCCATGGTTTAAAGCTAAATGCCAAAAAATGTATAGTCATACCCTTTGGCAAAAACAATGTGCCCACAAATTACCACATAGGCGGAAACCCATTAAGTACAGAGAAAGTTATTAGAGACCTGGGGACCCAAGTTGATAGCAATCTCTCCTTTGAAAACCAGATTGCCAAAGTGGTTAGAAAGACCTTCTACATAGCCCACCTCATCACGAAGGGTTTCACATCTAGATCAAGAGAGGTAATCGTGCCCCTTTATTCATCCCTCATCAGGCCCATCATAGAATACAATGCCCCTTTTGGGATGTACCTTACCCGACACCTGCAGCAATTAGAAAGACCCCAAAAGTATCTCACCAAGAGGATCAAGGGTCTCAAACAGATGCCATATACTGCTCGGTTAAAAAAACTCCAGC
Source organism: Protopterus annectens (assembly GCF_019279795.1). Classification (NCBI taxonomy): domain Eukaryota; kingdom Metazoa; phylum Chordata; order Ceratodontiformes; family Protopteridae; genus Protopterus; species Protopterus annectens. The sequence continues at coordinate 699,472,140 of NC_056726.1, read as the reverse complement.
TCTACTCAGTTGCATACCCCTACTTCGAGGCGATCTATGCCTGACATACAAAGCTATGTCAAATCCAGAATTAATGGACATGCTCCGCCTCAGTAAATCTAAATCCCTTAGAGCCACACGCTCGAGGGACTTGAACCTCAGCACAGAAATAAATAGAACTTGCTGGAGGGACAGGTTCATAACCCAGAGGCTCCCTTCGCTCTGGAATAGAATTCCAGTTCATGTGAGGCAGAGCACCTCACTGAATCTCTTCAAGAAGAATCTCGATAAGTGGATGGGGGATCGTAGGTTTGTCCCAGGGATTACTCCTGTGTCACTATTAGACAGAGGCACAGTAAACTAAACCTTAAAAAAGGGCACAGTATACTCAAATCAAGGGGTGGCGTAAGCCATACAGAATCGGGCTAGGCTTATAATTGCCCCAGGGCAGATAGCCTAGTATGAACCTATGAACCTATGAACCTAAAAGGTCTTGACATTCAAACATGCACAAAGAAGGCAATATCACTGAGCAGTAAAGCGTTATAATGCAGCAATACAAACACAGGAGAAAAATGCAATGTCATTAGGCAATAAAAGAATTATAATACAGCAATACAGATATGAGAAAATGCAATGTCATTGAGCAGCAAAATTCCTGAAGGCAACAGTACTAACACAAGCAAAATGCAGTGTCTTTGAACAATGAAGATTTATAATACAACAATAGAAATATGAGAAAATGCAATGTCCTTGAGCAGAAAAAAACTTGAAGGCAGCAGTACTAACATGAGCAAAATGCAATGTCATTGAACAATGAAGATTTATAATGCAACAATACAAATATGAGAAATGCAATGTCATTGAGCAGTACTAACACCTTCAACCCCCTTGATCAATTCTAAAAAGACCAACTATGAAACACATTCTTCTACCCTGTTCACTGGCCAGTGACTACTTACAGTCTTGCTGCCAGCATGATGGGGCCCAAGTTGTAGCTCATATGGATCCCAGTTATTTGTCATCCACAAAGCATTTAGGGGGGAATCCACAATGTTATAAAAATATAAAATGATGGCCAAAGCCTCTCACCACTCCATCCAGAATATCCTAGTGACCAGGCACCATGGTTCCTCTGATGAGAAAAGTAGAAAAATCACCTGCTCTGGTAATCATCTATGGCTTCTCTGCACTAGGCCCAAAGGAACTCCTTTCTTGCTGAATCATATGCAGGCATGGAATTACTGGTTTCAGACTTCTCTCCTTATTCCACAAAATACCATCATCCAGGATATCAGCAAAAGACAGACACAATCTGCCACTTCACTTCCATGTCCCCAAAGCACTAGAAAGAAAATTCCAGTCATGCTGCAAGGCCCTTTTTCCCTTCAGCTACCTTTTTCAGCCTTCCCTCCTTCAGTGTTCCAGTCTCCTCTTTCACTTTCAAAATTGTCTTTTATATTCCTGAAAAGAGCTCCACCTTGTGGTGTAATGAAAAACTATGGTTATTACCTCTGCAATGAAATACAGTGGTAGCTATACCCTCCCCCCACTTGAAAATGTTGGGTCCCCCCAAGTCAAAGGTAGATTAGCAGCAAAATATTTACAAGCACTAATGCACCATCAACTGAACAATATTTTTGCATTCAAAAGGTACATTCCACCAAGGGTAATCAGCCTTATCCGTAACTTTGGAAGGGGTGTCACCACTGGAGTAGGAGGCATAGGGATCATGGGTGCAGACTCTACGATGAGCTGTGGTCACAGGTTCCTGTGTACTATGTCCCAAGCTGTTATATGTAAGTCTCTGTGGGGGTCGAATCAGTCTCTGCAGTTTTGGTTCGGAAGAAACAGCTAAGGAATTTTGCTCAGAAGGTTTGTCACCCACATCACATTCAATGTCCAGTTCTTCAGTTGGCATATTGTCTACTTCTAAGATCTCCTGTTGTATAACTTCACTTTCATTTTCCATAATGGCATGACTGTCCTCAGCACTATTTTCTGAAGTTTGCATAGCAGGGCCTCCATGAGTATCAGGTTCTGTAAGAGGCACGGAAACATTACTTAGTCTATTGATAGGTCTGGGCTGCTCAAAATGACAAGGAATGAATTCCGGTGCATTTATATTGAGATTACAGCCAACGGGGTCTTGAACATCCTCAAAAAAAAAAAAACTCACTGAAACCCCAGTCATCATCACTGTCCTCCTCTCCTTCAGCAGGACAGAGCATAGGCTGTTGAACATTGGAGGGGATAATTCCTCTCGACCTTAGCCTTCTGGATCACCTTGAGTTAGGCTTCCACTTAGCCATTCTGGGTTCCGGATTCATGAGTCTCACTGATTTTGCCAAAGGCATTACGTTGGTGTGGTGCCAGGTTTTAATGGGTCCTTCTTTCCACAGGGCAAACTTGGTAGACAGGGATATTAGGTAGCTGAGAACAAATTATGTAAATCTCAGATCCCCAGTGGTCAGGTAGTTAATGCTTTCCTTGTAGTCCCAAATTTCTCAAAAGAACACTGTCACCTGGCTGCAAGTTATGCATCTTTACTTTTTTGTCATAGTGAGCCTTGTTTCTCTGATGTATTTGTCCTGTTGATTTTTCAGCAAGCTCATAAACCTGTCTGAGGTTCTTCTTGAATCTCTCCACATAACTGCCATGAGATCGCACTGTTGTATCATCAGCTGTGACTCCAAAGGTGACTTCAACAGGAAGACAAGCTCCTCTTCCAAACATTAGGAAGTAAGGAGAGAATCCTGTAGCACAATTTTTAGTACTGTTGTAAGCATGCACCACTGTGGCTACATGTCTACTCTATTGACTCTTCTTCTCAGCAGATAGTGTCCCCAACATGTCTAGTAAAGGTCTGTTGAAATACTCAGGCTGAGGATCCCCTTGAGGATGATAAGGAGTGGTGCGGCTTTTTTGGACTCCCAACAGAGTGAGTAGTTCATGGACAAGCCTGCTGTCAAAATCACATCCTTGATCAGTGTGTATCTCTTTTGGCAGGCCATAGTGTACAAAGAACTTCTCAACTAGTAGTTTTGCCACTGTAATAGCTTTCTGATCGCGAGTGGGAAATGCTTGAGCATATCTGGTATAGCGATCTGTCACCACCAGCACATTACTGATCCCTCCTTCATCCAGTTCAATGCACATAAAATCTATACAGACCAGTTCTATGGGCCCGCTACTTTCCATTTGACCCAGTGAGGCAGCCCTGGTCAGCAAAGTCTTTCTCTGAATGCAAGGAAGACATGTATGACAATAATCCTCAACATGTTGCTTCATGCATGGCCAGTAGAACCTGTCTCGTACCAGACCCATAATTCTGTCGTAACCAAGATGACCATGTTCATCATGCAATGGCCAGAGTACTACTACTCTATACTTCTGGGGAAACAACAATTGCCATTTTTCACTGCCGAGTGCACTTGGAGATCTCCTATACACTAGTCCATTCTGTATCTGGAGTCTGTCCCATTCTTTGGCCAAAAGTATTTCCAGAGGATGACTATCCATGTGAAGCATATTAAGTTGTCTCTTCTCTAAAGCAGCTACCACCAGCTGACCTAAGGGGTCTTCTCTTTGATCTCTCCTGAGGTCACTGTTACTCAAAGCTGGTAGCGATGAAGCTTGTAAAGTGACCAGATTACAGTAAGCTTGGGGTATGCCTCCTGCAGACAGACCCAACTTCTGGGCCCAACATTCAGTGTGTTGATAGCAGGTTGCAATCTGACACATAGCTCTCAACTCTGGAGCTGGAATTTCCACCCACTCATCATTGGGGTGTAAATCTCCCTGAGGTCTTCTGGACAGACCATCAGCATCTCCATTTTTATGTCCTGGGCAAAATTTCAAACTGAAATTATAGTTGCATAGAGCTGCCATCCATCTGTGGCCAGTAGCATCTAGCTTTACAGTGGTCTGGATGTATGTCAGAGGATTGTTGTCAGTCTGCACTTCAAATTCAGCCCCATAGAGATAGTCGTGCAGCTTGTCCACTACCGCCCATGTTAAGGCAAGGAATTCCAACTTGTGTGCAGGGTAGTTTCTCTCTATGGGGGATAAACTCCGACTGATAAAAGTCACAGGTCTCAGCTTCTTGTCATACTCCTGGTAAAGGACTCCTCCTAAGCCATCCCTCCTAGCATCCACATGTAAAGTGTATGGCTTTGTTGAGTTAGCATATGCCAGCACAGGGGCATGTGTGAGGCAATACTTAAGCTGTTCAAATGACTCTTCGCACTCAGGAGCTCAGCGACTCTCGAGTTCATTAGAACCTCTCTGTCCCTTAGGTTTTTCACAAGGATCTCTTCATCTGTTTCATCTGCTTTCTCATAATTTCGGAGCAAATGGTTGACGGATCTTGCTATCTTTGAAAATCCTTCCACAAACCTTCTATAGTAACTGCAGAACCCCAGGAAAGATTGCAGCTCTATGATAGTTTTGGGTCTGGACCAAGATGTCACCGCTTCAACTTTGCTGGGATCTGTGGATATTCCATTTGCAGACACTACATGTCCCACATATGTCACTGAAGGTTGGAAGAATTTGCATTTGTCCAGTGACAAATTCAGGCCTTCCTTCTCAATCCTGTCCAATACATTCATCAGTCTTTCTTCATGCTCCTCTAGGGTCCTTCCAAAAACAATGATGTCGTCCAGGTAGACTAAGACTTCCAGGAGATGCATATCTCCAACTGTTCTTTTCATGATTCACTGGAAAGTTGCCAGTGCATTTGATAAACCTTGAGGTAGACGATCAAACTCAACAAATCCCAAAGAGGTGATGAAGGCAGTCTTCTCTTTATCTTCTGGGTGCATGGGGATTTGATACTATCCACTCCTTAAGTCTAGCACACTGAGCCACTTACTGCCCACCAGGCAGTTTAGAGCATCTTCAATCCGGGGGGTTGTGTACTGGTCTGGAATGGTTCGCTGATTTAGAGTATGATAGTCAACACACATACGAATTGACCCATTCTTTTTCCTGACAACGACAATGGGAGAGGCATATGGACTTCTTGTTTTTCAAATTATCCCTGTGGCTTTTAGTTCTTTCAAATGTTTTCTTAAGTCCTCCAGGTCTCCTGGAGATACGCTTCTGGAACGTTCCCTGAAAGACCGGTCCTCTTTTACTCTTATTCGGTATTCTGCACTTTTTGCACAGCCCACATCTAGTTCACTAGTAGAAAAACAATTTTTCTTTCTCATTAATAGCTCTTTAACTCTGCTTAGCCACTCAGGGGGCAAGATACCACCTCCTATATCAATATCTTCCAGCTTCAGCTCATTGGCCTTGCTCTCATTCCTTGTCAACACAGAAGCAAATAAGGGAGTGGCAGCATAAACATTTCTCAAATGCACTTTTGAACACAGGAGAATGGGAGTACTTCATTTATTCTTTAATCCCACAGGCAAAGTGTCATAAGTATTCTTTAATGTGTCTTCAGGCCAAACATCTGGAACTAGTTCCAGCCCTGGTGACAAATCACTTTCTGGATCTGTTTCCCTCATGAGATGAGAGGAAACTGCTTGTTCACACATCCTCACTTTGGCTCTCAAGCAGGTGACCTGACCAGGATGAATTATATGCTTTTTCCCAGACAGGGTCCACACATGACCAATTTCATCTTTTTTACTATCCTTCTCACTTTGAAGGGCACAAAAAACTGATCTCAGGAGGGGATGTAGTGTTGGGTGTTCCTGGGTCAACTGAGGCATTAGCATTCTTCTGACAAGGTCAGTATTTGTCCCCACTAAAATAGATGCTGAATCCTTTCCTTTTGGCCTGGGGCACACAACAGTGAGTGTTTCAAAAGCTTTTGTCGACCCAACAACTGATGTGGAAAATTCTAACTTGAGTGAGACATAACCATCATAAGGGAACTTCATGTCACTTAGCCCCCAGATATCCGAATCTTCTAATTTTTCAAGTGGCAACTGCTTTAAGTATTTTTGGTAGAAGTCTCTGTACAGAATGGTGATTTGCGCACCAGTATCCAACAGTGCTCTACTATACACTCCTTCTATTTTTACTGACACGACAGGGGACGGTCCCAGTAGGCCATCGGGTAGTTTCTGTTTCCGGTGCTGTTCAGCTGTACAGCATGTGGTTGAGGAACCACCAGTTGACCTCACCATTTTAACAGATGAGACTCTTGCTTAGTAATGCCTTGCAGTCTCAGATACTGCGATTTTGGCTGCGATGGCTTTCCAGTTCAGTTGTTCACTACAGATGAGCTAGAAGTGTGCATAGTAGGTAGTTTCTCTCCCCTATTACAAGCATTTGTGTGGAAAAGAGATCCAAGATGCTGTCTCTTGATGTTAGATTTTATGCTGCTCTTTGTAACTGGGCACTCAGCTGGCTTCTTCACTGAGGCCCTTTGAAGTTTCCCTGCATTGCACTAGTCCGTAATAGTGTGTTCACTTTTTTCAAGTTCTCTGCATTAGGACACTGTCACTTTATATGTCCTGCATCCCCACAGTGAAAACAAAACCCAGTAGGAACTGAACATTGGCTAATTCTGTTCTTCCCTGAGTTCTTTCGTGGAGGTTCTAGCTGATGTATTTCTCCCATCAGCTAAAGTTACCATGGCTTTCTGCAACTGTCTTGGTGACTTGAGCTATGGCGTCAGTCAGGGAAGACACCTGCATCTGCAACTGTGACACCTCTACATTGCAGACAGTCTGGGCCACGACTCCTGTTTGTGCAGTGAGCATGGCTATAGGCTCCTATTGGTGTTCACTCACTGTTTTAGTTGCTGTTGAACACTGAAATTTGGCTTCCAACAGAGCTTCCTCTTCCCTCACCTCTTTAACCAACTGAGAATAAGTTGAGAGTCTCTTCCCTATTTCTCATCCTCATTTTCTACACAATGGGGTCCATAGCCTGAGCTCCCTGTAAAATTTGTCTGATCCATACTTGGTCAGCTACTTTCAGATCCACCCCTTCTTTAGGATGATCTGGTGGAACATTTTATCTAATTGCTTAATGTAATCAGATAGTTTCTCACCAACTTTTTGGTATGTATGTTCAAAATGATACAGTAGGTTAGTAGCCCTCTCGGTCCCTCCAAACACATCCTGCAGTAATCCTAAATATTCCTTGGCTGTACAGTCTTGCTTACCTATCCTTAGGTTGCCTATGGTATCCGCAGCTAATCCCTTTAGACTTTCAGCTATCCGCTGCTTCTTCTGGGATTCTGGGATATCCCACTCCTCTAGGGCTTGTGAAGCCTGATCCATCCAAGATTCAAAATCTTCCTCTCACTGAGGTGTGGGTTGTTTGCCAGAAAAGAAACGCAATTTGCGGTAGCCAAACCCAGTGATGGCTGTGTAGGCTTTAAGCATTTTTCTACAATACTTTCCAAAGCATTCAAAACTTCAGGCCCTATAGTATTTATGGGCAGTGAAGCTGCAGCTTCTGGTGTAAGGTTCTGACCTACTTGGATCGCTTCCATGGGTATTTTCTCTGATGTTGAGGTAGTGCACTTCTCAGGGATTACCACACGGACTGCACTCTCACCTGAAATTTATACACTCAGGTATGTGTTCATACACTAAATGACTTTTCCTTTCTAATAAGGCCAATGTGCTCTGCTCAGAAGGGTCCACGCCCTACAACTGGTAAAGATCCTGTGACTTGATGTATTTGCATATCAGTCCACGTTACCCCTGGCAACACCAGAACTAAGCAGTTCTCTGACTGAGCATTGTGCTGTTTGCACCACTTAGCGGCTACTTCTGGGTTCATGTTTCTGCTAAATTTGCTTTCCACACGTACAGGGGAATAGGGTGGAGTCCAAGGCAGGACAGGCAATCCTGGACAAGCCCCCAAATCTAGCGCACCCGCAGTTGTAGCTGATGTAGATATGGATTAATTCCTACCTGACTTTGGTGACACCCCTATTAGGCCCAACATACCAAGGTGGCAAGAATAACAGATTTTTTTCTAGGTGACACATCTAGTTTAAAAGGCAGTAACACATCCACAAACACATTATTTCAACAGTGCATCATTTAGCAATAAAGAAAGGTGAGATATGCATGCAATGAAACCATACATCCACCATCTTCACCAGAACTCAACAGAAAAGGTCTTGACATTCAAACTTGCACAAAGAAGGCAATATCACTGAGCAGTAAAGCTTTATAATGCAGCAATACAAACACAGGAGAAAAATGCAATGTCATTAGGCAATAAAAGAATTATAATGCAGCAATACAGATATGAGAAAATGCAATGTCATTGAGCAGCAAAATTCCTGAAGGCAACAGTACTAACACGAGCAAAATGCAATGTCACTGAACAATTAAGATTTATAATACAACAATACAAATATGAGAAAATGCAATGTAATTGAGCAGTACTAACACCCTCAGCCCCCTTGAACAATTCTAAAAAGACCAACTACGAAACGCTCTATTCTACCCTGTTCACTGGCCAGTGACTACTTATAGTCTTGCTGCCGACATGATGGGGCCCAAGTTGTAGTTCATATGTATCCCAGTTATTTGTAATCCACAAAGCATTTAGGGGGGGAATCCACAATCGTATAAAAATATAAAATGATGGCCAAAGCCTCTCACCACTCCATCCAGAATATCCTAGTGACCAGGCACTGTGGTTCCTCTGATGAGAAAAGTAGAAAAATCACCTGCCAGAACTCTGGTAATCATCTACGGCTTCTCTGCACTAGGCCCAAAGGAACTCTTTTCTTGCTGAATCATATGCAGGTGTGGAACTACTGGTTTCAGACTTTTCTCCTGATTCCACAAAATACCATCATCCAGGATTTCAGCAAAAGACAGACACAATCTGCCACTTCATTTTCCTGTCCCCAAAGCACTAGAAAGAATATCCAGTCATACTGCAAGGCACTTTTTCCCTTCAGCTCCCTGTTTCAGTCTTCCCTCCTTCAGCCAGTTTTCCAGTCTCCTCTTTCACTTTTGAAATTGTCTTTTATATTCCCGAAAAGAGCTCTACCTTGTGGTGTAATGAAAAACTAGTCTATTACCTCTACAATGGAATACAGTGGGAGCTACAATTATGTAATCGTTGACTAAGCTTATATATTCAGGAATTGTTTGAAGGATTTTTGTAGACACCCTGAGCTTTGAAGTAGCTCCTGTTAACTGAAAAAGTAACATTGCTCTAACTTTCCCCTCCCCCCTGGAGTCTAAAACTCCCTGCTCCGATAGTTATACTATCCAAGCATTTCCCTCCATTCAATTGTAAGTAAAGGGGATCTAACCATCAGTCTGTTATGAAATCTGCAGTTATTCTTATTATGTATATGAATTAACAATATATATCATCAATTTACTCTCTAGGACATATAATTGCTTATTAGAGTTTGAAAACACGTCTTATTCATCATATTTTATCAACTTATTTTATTAAAATTAAATACTAGAAGAAAAATACATCAATATTGCAGTATCAGAGAGTAAGTGTATGTGTTTTGTGCCGATTGTAAGTTTCATTCAGGTTATCAACATTAAAATCTTCTCTTTAAGTCTTATTTATACATTTAATATTTCATTATTTTGTATTTTGTCTTTACCTCTTTCTTCTCTACTCTCTTCTTTTTCCATTCTCTCTCTTTTGTTGAAATGTAAGAGAGAAAATATTTAAATTCACATCCATTTCATATCACATTTGAAATCTAACGAGTTATAACATTCTAAATATGAATAGTATGTATCTTTGCAAATGAAGCGCCGCTTAACCAGGCTTAAACAATTCTCGGCTCCACAAAGTCTGCTCTCTTCTCTCAAGTAAAGACCCTATTCTCAACCTATAACCTAGCACTGCTCTTATAAGCAATTAAGTTAGCACTAATAAACCAATATCACTACTTCCTCATATACCCCTTGGAGTACTCGTCCCCTATTGGTCCTTTTTGTCAGCCATAAAGGAGTCACTTATAATTTACAGGCATGTCCAAAGGTCAGTTGCTAGTTTCCTCTCCAGTCCAGCTGGTGAATCTGGGAATCATGAGGCAATGTTACAACTGCCTCATGTACACAGACAACTCTCTTCTCCTCCCAACAAGTACTAATATATGCGAGAGATGCAACCATATAGCCAAACTGGAGGCTAAGCTCTCTCAACGCAGTACTGGCGCAGCCAGTCAGGAGGAGAAGGTAACCATACACACCACAAATCCAGTCGCACATAGACCTACATCATCAAACCAAACACATAAACACACTAAAACATACTCGGAGGCTCTAAATACAAATCTGCCTAAACAGCAGGGACCTCCAAAGCAGACATCCAAGCAACCTCTACCACAAATCAAAAAAAGTAAAACACATACTTCAGAAAATCAGTGTGCCAAACAGTCACAGCCCTTAAGGCCAAACAACACACCTGATACACTTGTAATAGTTGACTCTATTGTCAGGCACACTGACGTCCCACTCACCAGACTGAACAAGGAGAAGGTCACGGTGAGCTGCCTGTCGGGCACCAGGATCCGCCACATAACACAAGCACTCAGGTCACTCCAAAGTGAGTACTAATATGACTCTGTCATTGTCCATGCTGGTGTGAATGACCTGAGCCGTACCTCCCTGGACTACATGAAAAGAGACTTAGAGGAGCTCTCAGATCATGTAGCCCAGACAAGTATGACCCTGACCTTGAGTAGCATCTTACCCACACCAAAAATGATGCCACAGTATAAAGAAAAAATTATCAATTTTAACAATTGGCTAAAGTTCTGTGTCATTCAAAGGGGATCCAGTGTCTGTCAGCCTGGGATGACATGCTTGACAAGCCACGTTGCATCGCTAGGGACGGCTTGCATCTGTCACCTCTGGGCTTTTGGATACTGGCAAAGGCTCTTGCCACCCCCATAGTGCCTTTTTTAGGCAAGGCTCAAAAGACAAACCCACCTCCATAGACAACACAAGGAAAAATAAACTAAGGGTAATGCTACTCAACGCCAGAAGTCTAAACCTCAAAATACAAGCACTCGAAGCTCTCCTCAACATGGAGAATATCTATATCTGTGCAGTAACAGAGACCTGGTTCAAGGCTCCTGAGAGCACCCCAGCACTACCAGGCTATACCTTATACCATGCTTTTCGGCTCCAAAACTCTGACCGAACCACAAAAGGAGGGGGAGTATTCATATTCTTCAAGGGTACCCACACCTCCAGGTTAGTGGCACTGCACGAAGCATCGGAAACCATCCACGTGCAACTAATAGTGGACAAAACTGCTTTTCAGTTTGTAGCCTGCTACAGACCACCATCCCAGAGTCTGGAACCTCACGTGGCTTTCCTGAGAACACTGGAGAATATGAATGTCTCTCCAAACACCTTCATATTGGGTGACTTCAACTACCCTAACATTGACTGGGAGCACTTCTCAAGCTCCAACAGCCTAGCCCAGAGGTTCCTAGAATTTATAAACTCAAATGCTATGGAACAACTGGTCACCATGCCTACAAGAGGGGAAAACATACTGGACCTGATCATCACAAACATGGGGACTCTATGCTCTGCACCAGAGGTACACCCCTCATTGGTAAGATCAGACCACAAATTAATCTCGCTGGACATCCACATCCCAACCCCATCACCACCCCAGAAAACCGCAGTAAAAAATTTCTCCAAGGCTAATTTCATACTTCTCAAAACCGAGGTGAATTCAAAGCCCCCGGGCCAGTGGAAACTATGGCCCAGACTGCAGAATCCTTTATAAATGCATTCTGTGGACATCTTCAGGAATGCATGGATCATGCAATCCCAAATGAAACCAAGACCCAATCCTCCAAAGGCAGGCGTGCTGTCTGGTGGACCACTGCCATAAATAAGCTATACAACAAAAGGAGGAAGCTACTGCAGGATAGAGCAAAATCCCTCAATAAGAAAGCATCACTGGTCAGTACTAGCAAAAGACTACGGTCCCTCATAAAATCTTCCAAGGCCAGCTTCGAGAGAAAAATTGCACAAGACACTAAAGATAACTGCAAGGCCTTCTTTAGTTATGTTAGAAACCTAGGTGGCAACTCCCAGATATGTTCGGAGTTAGTCCAAAATGACAAAAAATACACTGAACCCACAGACATTGCCAACATCCTGGTGGATAGGTTCAGTGCAAATCCCCCCCCTTCCCCCCCAAAAGAGCAAATATCTGTCCCAGCAGAGAGTTGTCTCCCTGTCATCTCAGATGCTCAGGTGGGAGCTGCCCTCTTCAAAGCAAAAAACACAGCATCAATGGGACAGGACGGTGTCCCGGGCTACGTCCTAGGTTACTGTTCAATCTCAGCCTTACTACAGGATATGTACCCAAGGAATGGCATACAGCAACAGTGGTCCCACTCCACAAAGGTGGAGCCTCAATGGACCTTGGAAACTATCGCCCCATAAGCCTGACTAGCCTGGTCTACAAAGCTATGGAGCGGATGGAACTCATAAGCAAAGACATTGGGGAATTACAGACGCTAGATCCCACACAATTCAGCTTTGTTAAAGGCAGATCCTGCCTCTTGAACCTGGTAGACCTTCTTCGAAACAGTCACCAAGGCCATAGATGAAGGGAAGGTAGTATACACAGCCTACCTGGACCTCGCAAAAGCCTTCGACACCATACCCCACTCTGGCATCATAGATAAGCTCTCCAGCCTAAATATTAACCCCTATGTCATAAGATGGGTTGCAAACTGGCTCAAGGACAGAACCCACATGGTCAGAATTGCAGGAGCCATGTCAGACTCTAAACCTGTTACAAGTGGCATCCCACAGGGCTAAGTCCTGGGACCGCTCTTGTTCGGTATATATTTTTCAGAGGTACAGGCCAACACGGGAGGACTTTGGCTGACCAAGTTCGCAGATGACTGCAAACTGGGTGCCATAATTGACTCTCCAGCTGACACAGGCATCCTCCAAAAGGGTCTCACGGAGACGGACAACTGGTGCCAAAGTCATGGCCTAAAACTAAATGCCAAGAAGTGTATAGTCATCCCCATTGGGAAAAACAAAGTGCCCACAAACTACCACATAGGCGGTAATCCATTAAGTACAGAGGAAGTAATTAGGGACCTGGGAACCCAAGTTGATAGTAATCTTTCCTTTGACAACCACGTTGCCAAAGTGGTTAGAAAGACCTTCTATATAGCCCACCTTATCATGAAAGGGTTCACATCTAGATCAAGGGAGGTCATTGTGCCCCTTTACTCATCCCTCATCAGGCCCATAATTGAATACAATGCCCCGTTTGGGATGTACCTTACCCGACACCTGCAGCAACTAGAAAGACCACAAAAGTACCTCACCAAGAGGATCAAGGGTCACAAACAGATGACCTATCCTGCCAGGTTAAAGAAACTCCTGCTCTACTCAGTTGCATACTGCCTGCTTAGAGGCGATCTGTGCCTGACGTATAAAGCCATGTCCAACCCAGAATTAATGGACATGCTCCACCTCAAAAAATCCAAATCCACTAGAGCTACACGCTCAAGGGACTTGAATCTCAACACAGAAATTAATAGGACATGCTGGAGAGACAGATTTGTGACCCAGAGGCTCCCAGCACTCTGGAATAGAATCCCAGTCCATATCAGGCAGAGCCCCTCACTGACTCTCTTCAAGAGAAATCTTGACGAGTGGATGGGAGATTGTAGGTTTACCCCGGGGATCACTTCTGTGTCACTACTAGACAGAGGCACAGTAAACTAACCTAAAAAGGGCACAGTAAAACCCATTTTTAAGGGGTGGCAAAAGCCAAACACACTCTGGCTAGGCTGATAAATGCCCTAGGGCATATATCCTAGTATCAACCTATGAACCTAATAAATACTTTGACCATCAACATAAGACTAATACAACTTGTCAAGCCCTTAATACTCAAGTTCTAACAAAACATTAATGTATGTACAAACAGAACACTGAGATATTGGCAATGACATGTCAGTGAGTCATTATTTAACTACATCAGTTACTAAACTTTCCACAAAGTACATCAATACATGAGTTAGTTTAAGAATAATATAAGTGTCATTGTTATGTTTAACACAGTGCTCATTAAATGCAATGTTGTGCCTGCATTGATTTATATGTCAGTTCTTGGCTTACATCTAAATAATTCTGACATTTATTCTACTTGCATAACTTGTATTCTGAAAGGAAAGGACTAGTCTCAAAGCATATTTGCTAATTCATTAAATTAGCTGAAAAATTGAGTATATGGTAGTTCTACCTAATGTGCAATTATTAATATTACCAGATACAGTTTCCTGTTTTAATGCCTTTGAAAAATTCCCTCTTCTCAAAAAATGCTTATATTAAGACTAGTGGTGAGTTACCAGAGTTTTCTAATGTTAAAATGGTAGGATTGACTATTTTACACTTATGGATACTCAGCCTTATAGTCCGCTTTCTGATTCGGACTAATTGTCTGCTGTGTTATATTATGCTGCAGCAACCTTTGCTCTTCAAAGCCTTTGCCTTAGTTATAATGTTTTTTTTTTAATAGTAGGGAGAGCTGCTTTGATTAATAATGTTGTGTTAACTTCACTTTTTAATAATGGGGGGGGGGGTGATATGACTTAGCTTCACTTTAGTTTGGTACATTAACTGCTAATCCACAAAGTTGTATGAAGCCTTTTCTTTGCTGTGTGTAATAACATTTAATTTAGTTTGACTATGTTAGGATAAAACCTTTGTTTCATTATTTGGGCTGATCTGTTTAATTTAAGTGAAGTGGAGGGTTAAATGATGAGTGTTCGTGATTCATTACTAGTTCATTTTTATAAACTGGATGTGTAAGTGTTGCCACGAGAACCAGAAGCATTTCCGGTTTGTAGACTGCATCATCGCGTCTGCCATTTTGAATACATCAGCTGAGGGATTTACTTGTTGTTTGAAGATTCTACCTGCATGACCGTGGCAGGAATAAGGCTTTAAATATCCTTTATTAGGTAAGAGTAACATTTAGTAAGCTCATGCATTATTTTTGTTAAAACACCTTACAGTTTAACTGCATTTCTGTTTAGAGGCATAGCAAGGTTCTAAGCCCACTAAAACATGTAATTTGCTATTTAACACTGTTCATAGCTGTATTACAACTTGGGAAGCATTCCATTTCATTTATTTAAACCAGTTAGAGTTAATAATTTCTAAACAGCTTCATAATTGAAATATTTAAGGAAAATCTTAAACACACAATCTGACAGCAGCCATTCAACATAGTTTCATCATTAAGCATAAACTATATGCATAGTTGCACAAGCTAATTTGTAATTCTCATTATGTAAACATCAAACTTTAAAGGGAATTGCTGGATTGTATTCATTCATTTTTGTATGTTTATATCCCAAACTTAAGTAAACTACTATATATAAAAGTGCAAAAGACACATACATTGCATTTATTCCATATGCCTTAATCAGCCAATAAACTTCAATTAATTCTGGCTGCAACATTACTAAATTGATTTAAGTTCTAATTATTTTATTTGAGTGCAAATAATTAGTGAATTATATAGCACATTTGTAAAAGTAAAGGAAGAGAGGAAGGAAATGTTATTTTATATTTAGTCAATGTAAGTTTATATTTGTTTAGGACTGTTTATATATATATATATATATATATATATATATATATATATATATATATGTATATATATATATATATATATACTGTAATACATATAAATGATATTATTAAGATACATATTGAATAGCTGAAATTTCCTTGCTGTATGATGCTAGTGGATGTTAAGTCTGCAATTCTGATTTACTTTGTATAACTTACGACTGCTGAGCTGTGTTAAATGAGTAATATTATTGTTTTTTGGTGATTAGATAAAAGGCTTTAATAAATTAATTAAGATATTTTTCTTTTAGTTTCTTCTTCTTTTCACTGCTTTTCCAGTTATTCCTTTCCGATCGTCTCTTTAAAAAGCTGTTATTCCAATACATATCTTCTATTTTATCCAGTACATCTTCTGTTTTTAGGTATGTTATAGCATTGTCCAGGTCTTTGAAAATTTTTGTTTCATCTGTAAGAAATATTTTCAGCCTAGCTGGGAAGAGCAAGTGCACTTTTATCTGATGCTTTTTGAAATTTTTTATTAAAGATAGAAAGGAGTTCCCTCTAGACATCACTGCAAATGAAAAATCATTGTCAAACCTTATTATTTGATCCTGAATTTTTATAGGAGACCTAGCCCAAAATGTCTTTAGGATCAGACCTTTATCTTGTGTAGAAGAAAATCTTACAGCTGTAGATCTTGGATTTAACTTCTTTGAGAGGGATGCTGTTTTTGATAAAGATCTATGGGTTTGTTCAATGCCAAAAGAATACCTTCTGAGAGATCAAGAGTTTTAGGAATCCAGGTTGTTAGAAAGTTTGTCATGTTGTCATTTTCAATGTCTTCAGATAATCCAAAAATTCTGATATTGTTCCTGCGGGATCTATTTTCTAAGTCATCAATCTTTTCCAGCAACACTGTGTTTTGTTTCAGTAAAAATTCCAGGTTATGTTCATATTCTGTCAGTCTTCCTTCTATGTCATTCAAGGCATCCTGTATTCCTGATGTCTGAGTTTTTTGTTGAGTTAATGTTTTTTTTTGTAATTGTTCAATTTGTCTAGAAGTGTTTTCTTTGAAGTTCTCAATTTTGTTATCCATTTTATCCATTTTAAGAGAAATGTCTTGTAGATTGGTAAGAACAAACTGTATATCCTTCCTTGATGAAGAGTCTTGAGAGGTTCCTTTTGTGTGGCTCATTGTAGATTTTTTTTCTCAATTTTTTTTTTATTTTTAAAAAACATTTAAATTAATTCCATAGTATTTATACATAACATCTTAAATAATTATGTACACTGTTTACATTAGTCTGACACTATAACAGCTCTGAATGTATACAGTTACTGTATAAGTATGCTCATTATAGATTTTGAAGACAGAGAACTTCCAGGTGATATTTTGACAAGAAATTGTAAAGATAAACTATTTTTTGGATATTCTTTCACTAGATATTGCAATTCAATATTATTTATTGAAAAAAAGCAGAAAGAATAATTAACAAATTAAATTTCCTGTCAGGAATGAAGAAACTGTAGTAGAACTGATAAAAACTGCTGCTAGTCAGCATCTTGGCCACACCCCCTATAAAGAAATTCTTGTTACACAACAAAACCATGGAATATACAAATATCTACTTCCAATGTATTAAAAACAAAACTAAATAAATATATACTAAAACAACGTCAGGTATAAATTGCTGAACCCTTTTCATCCATTAACAAGGTGTGTTTGCCCAATCCTAGGCCCCAAAATTTGTTAATGCAGTCTCACCAATGAAAGTGAAAATGAATCAGCAGTCAAAACACATTATGCACAGGAAAAGAAAAAAATTACACATAAGCCAACAGCATAATTTGTAAAAAAAAAAAAATGATATTCTGTCAAAATATAAAACTAAATCTAGAATAAAAATGTATAAATGAAGAAAACTAATTTGAAACTGGCAGTGCCAACAAGATAGACATCAATTAATTCCTTTTTACTGTTTAAATAGGGTTCCTATTAGATGACTGAAAACACATTCTTTCGAATGTGTCTTGCCGAACTTGAAAAGACGAAAAGGCAAAATGACAAAGCGGCATATAAGTGAATTCTTTCCCTGGGAACTTTATGTTATATTTTAAGTGTATTTATTTATTTATTTATTTGGAACAGCGATTTTTTTTCCCTTGGAAAAAATCGCTGTTCTAAGTTTTCGAGTTTGTAAGCTTTCGCTTACATGGGGTCGATAAATCATCGTTCGCTTTTCTAAGCATTCAATGATTTAATATAGTCCCTTTAAATAGCTAAATGGCAGGTGAATTTGTCACTTGGTAGGATAGCTCTTTGTCTATGCAAAGTAATACACTGTAAATGACACTTATGATTCATAGGTTCATAGGTTTTTATTGGGCTATTGACCACCAGGGTCTTTATAAGCCTATCCATGTAACCCAACCCAGTTTTGTCCTGAAGTACATTGGATGTCTATATAGTGGGAGTATATTAGTAATGAGGTAGTTAAGGGTTATATGCATGTGGGAGAGTATGTTAGTTTGAGATTATTTAAATTACTGTCAGCCTCTGTGTATCAGAAACGTGGGGTCAGACCAGGGTTGAAGTTATGATTTTTCAACCAATGATCAAGGTTTCACTTGAAAAGGGTCAGGGATGGACTCCACTTCACAGGGATGGGGAGCCTGTTCCATAGTGCAGGAATCCTCTGAGAAACATATTGCTCTCTACTTGCATGTTTTATTTATGTCACAGGCAAAGTAAGGTTCTTGGATCTAGTTTTCCTGATGCTGTTTGTTTTGCATACATGCAAGAGGTCCTTCTGGGCTAGGAGTTAAGATGCCTTATATGACAGGCAAAGATCACCTCTCCATAACGTGTAGGAGACTGAGAAAAGAGACATGGCCTTAAGGTGATCTGTGTATGACAGGATACTGATACCCTAGTTTCTCCTAATAAGAAACCTTTGAGGACATTCCAACTGCTGCATATGCCTGGTTAGGTACATGCAAAAAGGGGCATTGTATTCAATAATGGATATGATAATGGATGAGTAGAGTGGCTCTATAACTTCCTTGATCCTAGATGCTGTACTCTTGATTATGAGTTGGGTGACATAGAATGATTTTCTTCCTATCTTGGCTACATGTTAGTCGAAGACTAAATTACTGTCAACATATTTTCCCAAATTCCTAACTACCAGCAGTGTTTTATCAGTGGAGTAATTAGCCTAGGTGAACAACTCCCCAAAGGGCACTATAATGCATTTCTTCATGTTGAGTTTTAATCCATGGCTCTGTCACCAAACATTTGTTTGTCTGATACCCTCTTGTAGGGCATTTGTGTTGTGGAGGACAGTCTATGATATCTCCCAATTTACAGTCATCTGTGAACATTGTGAGAAGGAGACCTTTGTAAGCTTTTGACTGTCTTCCCCACCACCCCTCCCTGTTCTTGGTTGTAGTTTTAAATTTGGTGGCTTTTGCAGTGCCCGCCCCACTGCAGATTTGATCTAGGACTCTCCCCCAGTCCCATCTCTTTACTGCATTCTACCTAATAAACCCTTTCTGCACTTGCTTTTAGACCTTTTTAATTTAATTACATTTTTTCAAACTGTGTGTGGACTAATATTGCTACATACTCAAGTGTGCCAGCTTGCACTGCATGTGAATTGTTTTTACTACTGTTTTTGCTACTTTTCTGAAAAAAAAAAATATTCTGCTTTTACTGTATTTGTGTTTCTTCCTACTTTATTTGGCTTTTGCGTCATCTTAAAAGTACTCAGTTGTATTTATTACTGCTTGGTGTAACTCATTCTAAGACTTTTAGTTTAAGCACTTGGGCTTCAGGCCAGTTATTTTACATTAAGAAGGTTCGTGGTCTGCACTCTTTTGGGAGGAGAGGCTGGACTCTGCCCTTCTGAGCTGGGAATTTCTGGTTAAAGGCTTATAGTACCTGCATATTTCAACTGTTTCTTACTGAAATTGGTACACCTTGTTTGCTGTAGCATAGACTAGATCCAGGCCTGCTGAATCTAGCTTGGTTTGTATGCTTGTTGTTTGTTTGCTTGTTATTTCCCTGAAACGCTAATACCACCTAAAACATGGCTTTTCAGCGCTTCTGTGGATCCCTAGTGATATCTGCATTGCTTACTGTACTTATTTCCTTGTTTCACTTAAAAAAAAGTTACTGTTTGTTGTTTTTGCATTTAAGTTACCTGTAACACATTGCATTTAAGTTACCTGGCACTTGCTCACTAAAGCAATTATATAAGTCAGCACTAAAAAATTAAAAGCACTACACCCTCACAAACTCCCCTTGAGTACCTTGTTCCCCATTGGCCCTTTTTTTTCAATTATAAAGGAATTCCCAATACTATTCTAGCATGTCCAAAGGTCAGTTGTCAATCTCCTCTCCGGTCCAGCTGGTGAATCTGGGAATCTTGAGGCAATGTTACAACTGCCTCATGTACACAGACAACCCTCTCCTCCTCCCAACAAATTCCAACACATGTGAGAGATGCATCCATATAGCCAAACTGGAGGCTAAGCTCTCTCAACTCAGTACTGGCGTAACCAGTCAGGAGGAGAAGGAAACCACACTCACTACAATTCTAGTCTCACATAGACCTACCACGACAGCAAACCAAACAAATAAACACACAAAAACATACTCGGAGGCTCTAAATAAAAATCTGCCTAAGCAGCAGAGACTTCCAAAGCAGATACCCAAGCAACCGCTACCCCAAAACAAAACACGTGCGACACATAGCTCACAAAGCCAGTGTGCCGAACAGTCACAGCCCTTAAGGCTAAACAACACACCTGATACACTTGTAATAGGTGACTCTATCGTCAGGCACACTGACATCCCGCTCACCAGGCTGAACAAGGAGAAGGTCACGGTGAGGTGCCTGTCGGGCGCTAGGATCCGCCACATAACACAAGCACTCAGGTCACTCCAAGGGAAGTACAAATATGACTCAGTCATTGTCCATGCTGGTGTGAATGACCTGAGACATACCTCCCTGGACTACATGAAAAGAGACATAGAGGAGCTCTCTGAGCATGTGGCCCAGGCCGGTATGACTCTGACCTTGAGTAGCATCTTACCCTCACCAAGAATGATGCCACAATATGAAGACAAGATGATCAATTTCAACAATTGGCTTAAGTATTGGTGTCATTCAAAGGGGATCCAATGCCTGTCACCCTGGGATGACATGTTCAACAAGCCACGATGCTTCACTAGGGACGGCTTGCACCTGTCACCTCTGGGCTTTCGGATATTGGCAAAGGCTCTTGCTACCCCTATAGTGCCTTTTTTAGGCAAGGCTCAAAAGACAAACCCACCTCCATAGGTATCACAAGGGATAAGAAACTAAGAGTAATGCTACTCAACGCCAGAAGTCTAAACCTCAAGATGCACGCACTCAAAACTCTCCTTAGCATGGAGAACATCGATATCTGTGCAGTAACAGAAATCTGGTTCAAGGCTCCTGAGAGCACCCCAGCACTACCAGGTTATACCTCATACCATGCTTTTCGGCCCCAAAACTTGGACCGAACCACAAAAGGAGGGGGAGTATCAATATTCGTCAAAGATACCCACACCTCCAGGTTGGTGGCACAGCACGAAGCATCAGAGACTATCCATGTGCAACTAACAGTGGGTAAAACGGCCTTCCAGTTTATAGCCTGCTACAGACCACCCTCCCAAACCCAGGAACCCCACTCGGCCTTCCTGAGAACACTGGAAAATATGAAGGTCTCTCCAAACACCATTATATTGGGCGACTTCAACTACCCAAACATAGACTGGGAGCATTACTCTAGCTCCAACACCCTAGCCCAAAGGTTCCTAGAATTTATAAACTCAAATGCTATGGAACAACTTGTTACCACTCCCACAAGAGGGGAAAACATACTGGACCTGATCATCACCAACATGGGGACTCTATGCTCCAGACCAGAAGTGTATCCCTCACTGGTAAGATCAGACCATAAACTAATCTCACTGGATATTCACATCCCGACCCCACCTCATGCCCAGAAAACCACAGTGAAAAACTTCTCTAAAGAAAATTTCACACTCCTTAAAACCGAGGTGGAATCCTTCAAAGCCCCCGGGCCTGTGGAAAATACTGCCCAGACCACAGAATCCTTTATAAATGCATTCTATGAACACCTTCAGGAATGCATGGATCATGCAATCCCAAATCAAACCAAGACCCAATCCTCCAAAGGCAGACATCCTGTCTGGTGGACCCCAGCCATAAACAAACTATACAATAGAAGGAGGAAGCTACTAAATGATAGAGCAAAATCCCAAAAAGGGAAGGCATCTCTGATCAGTATTAGCAAAAAACTACGGGCACTCATAAAATCGTCTAAGGCCAGCTTCGAGAGAAAAATTGCAGGGGACACTAAGGATAATCACAAGGCTTTCTTTAGTTATGTTAGGAACCTGGGTGGGAATTCCCAGATATGCTCAGAATTAGTCCAAAATGACAAAAAATACACCGTACCCACAGACATTGCCAAAATCCTAGCTGACAGGTTCAGCACAAACTCCCCCCCCCCCATCAAAAGGGCAAATATCTATCCCAGCAGAGTGCTGCCCCCCCTGACATCTCAGATGCTCAGGTAAGAGCCGCCCTCTCCAAAGCAAAAAACAAAGCATCAATGGGACCAGACGGTGTCCCGGGCTGCGTCCTACATGACCTCCAAGAAGAGCTAAACCCAAACATAAAACTACTGTTCAATCTCAGCCTTACTACAGGATATGTACCCAAAGAGTGGCGTACAGCAACAGTGGTCCCTCTCCACAAAGGTGGTGCCTCAACGGATCCTGGAAACTATCACCCCATAAGCCTGACTAGCTTGGTCTGCAAAGCTATGGAAAGGATCATCATGGACCTCATAAATAAAGATATTGGGGACCTACAGACACTAGATCCTACCCGGTTCGGCTTTGTTAAGGGCAGATCCTGCCTCTTAAACCTGGTTGATTTCTTTGAAACAGTCACCAAGGCCATTGATGAGGGGAAGGTGGTCCACACAGCCTACCTGGACCTCGCAAAAGCCTTCGATACAATACCCCACTCGGGCATTATAGATAAGCTCACCAGCTTTAATATAAACCCCTATGTCACTAGATGGGTTGCAAACTGGCTCAAGGATAGAACCCACATGATTAGAATTGCTGGAGCCATGACAGACTCCAAACCAGTTACAAGTGGCATCCCACAAGGCTCAGTCCTGGGACCTCTCTTGTTCGGTATATATTTCTCGGAGGTACAGGCCAACACGGAAGGACTGTGGCTGACCAAGTTCGCAGATGACTGCAAACTGGGCGCCATAATAGACTCTCCAGCCGACACAAGCATCCTCCAAAAGGGCCTCATAGAAACAGACAACTGGTGCCAGAGTCATGGCCTCAAGCTAAACGCCAAAAAGTGTATAGCCATCCCCTTTGGCAAAAACAAAGTGCCCACAAATTACCACATAGGTGGTAATCCATTAAGTATAGAAGAAGTAATTAGGGACCTGGGAACCCAAGTTGATAGCAGTCTCTCATTTGACAACCACGTGGCCAACGTGGTTAGAAAAACATTTTATATAGCCCACATAATCATGAAGGGATTCACATCTAGATCAGGGGAGGTCATCATGCCTCTTTACTCATCCCTCATCAGGCCCATAATTGAGTACAATGCCCCTTTTGGGATCTACCTTACCAGACACCTGCAGCAACTGGAAAGACCCCAAAAGTACCTCACCAAGAGGATCAAAGGGCTCAAACAGATGCCATATGCTGCCCAGTTAAAGAAACTCCAGCTCTACTCAGTGGCATACCGCCTGTTCAGGGGCGATCTGTGCCTGACGTATAAAGCCATGTCCAACTCGGAATTAATGCACATGCTGCACCTCAGAAAATCCAAATCCCATCGAGCTACGCGCTCGAGAGACTTGAACCTCAGCACTGAAATAAATAGGACATGCTGGAGGGACAGATTCATAACCCAGAGGCTCCCTTCACTCTGGAATAAAATCCCAGTCCAGGTTAGGCAGAGTCCCTCATTGACTCTCTTCAAGAGGAATCTTGATGAGTGGATGGGGGATCGTAGGTTTAACCCGGGTATCACTTCTGTGTCACTGTTAGACAGAGGCACAGTATACTAACCTCGAAAAAGGGCATAGCAAAATTAATTTAAAATGGGTGGCGAAAGCCAAACACATTCTGGCTAGGCTTATAAATGCCCTAGGGCAGATAGCCTAGTATGAACCTATGAACCTATGAACCTATGAGAAATAGATGCAAAGCAGGACCAAGCCCAACACAAAACCCTGAGGTTGTCCACTGGTGACTGGTGTCCATGTGGAAGTGGTCTTACCAGGTCTGACTTCTTGGGTCCTATCTGTAAGCCAGCTGTCAATCTAGTGAGGGATTTATGCCTAGTTATGAGAGTTTGTCAACAATACGTGAGTGGAGCATTGTATCGAATGCCTTGACCAGGTTGAGATAGATGATGTGCACCATTTTCCCCTTATCCATAGCCTTGTTGACCCTCTCAAAAAATTTACCAGGTTGAGTAGGCAAGACGTTCCCTTGACAAAGCCAGACTGGGATGGATCCAGTGTCTGAGGGTTGCCAATGTCCTTGTTAATCATTTCCATGATAATTAATTTCATGGCTTTGCATATTCATTTTGTCAGACTGATAGATCTGTAGTTCCCAGGGTCGGTTGATGGCCCACCCTTCTGGAGAGGGATGACTGGTGCGGCCCTCTGTTCATTCAATACATAACCTGTTTTGAGGCTGTAGTTGAACAGCATCTCTACTAGTCCTGCTAGATCATGTTTGACTCTGTTTAGAAGGCAACCAGGGATATTTTCAGGGCCCAGTGAAGTCATTTTCTGGCCTTAGTGAGCACTGCCAGGACCTTGATAGTTGGGGGGATATGCTAGAAGAGATTTCACAGTAGGTAGTAGGGGAGAGTAGGGGGTGGGTGAAGTTAGATTTAACTTTATCAGTGTGAAGATTTGCCATATCAGCTTGGTCAGTGAAAGTTCTTCACAGAAGGTAGTAAAGGAGAGTGGGGGGGTGAAGTTAGAGTTGAGTTTATCAATGTGAAGATTTGCTAGATCACCCTGGTCAGTGAAGGTTTTGCCTTTTACCACCAGTTCTGCATATTGTTGAAGCAGGCTTTATGATTATCCTTAGCCTGAGATGCTATCCTAACTACATAATTGGCCTTGTTGGACCTTATTAGACCTCAGTTTCTTGATTAATTAAATCAGATGGCTGTTGTCTCTGTGAGGGTTGCTGTTTCTGATTTTGGCCATGACTTTTTTTTTTTGTTATATACCCTGTTAGGGTTAGGATTCTGCCTGTGAGGTTTGTTTTTGGTGTTATATCTGGGTTTACTTCTGGTAGGTACATCAGCCTCAATGCAGCTATTTACATATTTGCATAAGGTTTCTGTGAACAATAAAACGGGCACCATTTCTGTGAACAATATTTAATAGGCAGCTGTATTCTCAGGATTTGTGTGAGACTTGAATTTTGACAAACTGACATTTAGCAGGATGTAGTTAGCTTTAGAATAAACTGTTACTGGTTTAGTTGGGTATTCTGGATTAAATTTTATTTTGAATGAGACACCTTTGTGATCCAACCTCACCAGTGATGATGTGTCACACGAGAGAGTGCAGTGCTCTTCCATATTGGTGAACCCCAGCAGTAGTATGTTTGAGCCCCTGGCTGGATTGCACACTATCTGGTCCAGGGTGTTTGTACTGACAAAAGTCCGTTAATATTGTGACTGTGAATTAGAGGCAGTGTGCATTTCCCAGACTATAGAGTATAGTTAAAGTCTCCCATATCAAATTGGTGTTGCCATTGGATGGCTTAGGAGGTCTTGAGGTTTGGGAAGGTTTTTGAAGTGCCTCAGCATAAGAAGGTCTATTTGTGTGCAGTGAGTGGTGAGTGTTTGGGATGTAGAGTGTTCCTTCTTAACAACCTTGTTAGTAAACAAGATTTTAACCTTTAAGGAAGTTATGTATATACATCTCTTGCATACTGTGTTAGTTTTCTTAAGGATTAAAAGGTAGTCATCATATATGAGACAGTTGTTACATTGTTTCAGGATGCTCATATCTACCATGCTGGCTATAGAGACATTAGGAAAATGCATGTCTGTGTTGTCAGGACCTGTATTAGGCTTGATCTGTTATGATTTAGGGACTTGGTTTTACAGGGGTGACACTTGTGTGGTGTCTGGGATTAAGGCTAGCTGTTAGATAGTGTTATTATCTGTTATTAGTGTTGTTCAGTGCACTGACTAGCTGCCCTAAGCTTATCTCTGCTCAAAGCCTTACCATGTTACAGGTTAAAATCCTAAGTACTTGATATAGGTAAAAGTTACAGTCGAAGCATTTGCTGCTATACAGGAGACTGGTAACCGCCACTGCGAGGTGAGCACCTCTGTGCAAATGCACCTACTTTATAGCCTGAGAAGAAAATATGAAAACTAACTCCTATGCCCTGTAGCCAATAAACAACTGCACTTTGAGCTCCCTGGAGTGCTTTCCAACTCAGAGAAACCAGGCAAACACCTTCTGCCAGAAGATGGATAACCGTGGAAATTCTTAATATAAAAAGTACAGCAAAAGTGACTCTTAAGTGCAGACAAACAACATACAGCAAAGTCCCTGATTAGATCACCCTTCTGCAAGGAAATTTAATTCAAGGCTGATCAGTAAGCCAACAAACAGACAAAAGAGTAATATTACAGGTAAAGAGTTGCTTAAATGCTTTGAAAATAGCATAAGATAGTAGTCATCACTGAAATTAGTAAGTGCAAGTGCAAAAATAAAGTTCCTTATCCCAGCCAGGATGTCTCTGGATGCAGTATAAACACCTTGGAGTCAAAGCCAAGGTCACCAAGCATTGCTGAGCGCTGTAGGAATGAGATCAGCAATGCACAACTACACTCACAGCCATTCCCATGTGTTTCCCAACTCAGATAGATGAGATCAGCAATGCACAACTACACTCACAGCCATTCCCATGTGTTTCCCAACTCAGATCAGCAATGCACAACTACACTCACAGCCATTCCCATGTGTTTCCCAACTCAGATAGATGAGATCAGCAATGCACAACTACTCTCACAGCCATTCCCATGTGTTTCCCAACTCGGATAGATGAGATCAGCAATGCACAACTACACTCACAGCCATTCCCATGTGTTTCCCAACTCGGATAGATGAGATCAGCAATGCACAACTACACTCACAGCCATTCCCATGTGTTTCCCAACTCGGATAGATGAGATCAGCAATGCACAACTACACTCACAGCCATTCCCATGTGTTTCCCAACTCGGATAGATGAGATCAGCAATGCACAACTACACTCACAGCCATTGCCATGTGTTTCCCAACTCGGATAGATGAGATCAGCAATGCACAACTACACTCACAGCCATTGCCATGTGTTTCCCAACTCGGATAGATGAGATCAGCAATGCACAACTACACTCACAGCCATTGCCATGTGTTTCCCAACTCGGATAGATGAGATCAGCAATGCACAACTACACTCACAGCCATTGCCATGTGTTTCCCAACTCAGATAGATGAGATCAGCAATGCACAACTACACTCACAGCCATTGCCATGTGTTTCCCAACTCGGATAGATGAGATCAGCAATGCACAACTACACTCACAGCCATTGCCATGTGTTTCCCAACTCGGATAGATGAGATCAGCAATGCACAACTACACTCACAGCCATTGCCATGTGTTTCCCAACTCGGATAGATGAGATCAGCAATGCAAAACTACACTCACAGCCATTGCCATGTGTTTCCCAACTCGGATAGATGAGATCAGCAATGCAAAACTACACTCACAGCCATTGCCATGTGTTTCCCAACTCGGATAGATGAGATCAGCAATGCACAACTACACTCACAGCCATTCCCATGTGTTTCCCAACTCGGATAGATGAGATCAGCAATGCACAACTACACTCACAGCCATTCCCATGTGTTTCCCAACTCGGATAGATGAGATCAGCAATGCACAACTACACTCACAGCCATTCCCATGTGTTTCCCAACTCGGATAGATGAGATCAGCAATGCACAACTACACTCACAGCCATTCCCATGTGTTTCCCAACTCGGATAGATGAGATCAGCAATACACAACTACACTCACAGCCATTCCCATGTGTTTCCCAACTCGGATAGATGAGATCAGCAATGCACAACTACACTCACAGCCATTCCCATGTGTTTCCCAACTCGGATAGATGAGATCAGCAATGCACAACTACACTCACAGCCATTCCCATGTGTTTCCCAACTCGGATAGATGAGATCAGCAATGCACAACTACACTCACAGCCATTCCCATTTGTTTCCCAACTCGGATAGATGAGATCAGCAATGCACAACTACACTCACAGCCATTCCCATGTGTTTCCCAACTCAGATAGATGAGATCAGCAATGCACAACTACACTCACAGCCATTCCCATGTGTTTCCCAACTCGGATAGATGAGATCAGCAATGCACAACTACACTCACAGCCATTCCCATGTGTTTCCCAACTCGGATAGACCAGGCTACCACCTACTACCATTAAGTTATTAACCTTAGTCCTCTTAATGTAAAAACACTCAAAAAGTGTACTAAGTGCACTGCTGTCCCAGTACTTAAAACAGCCAGCTAATTAGTTACTGCTAATAAGGCAGTGTAAGGCAAGGGGAACCAGCAGCATGACAAATTAGGCACTACAAGTCTACAATAATACCAAACAGCTTAAATTGTACCAGAGAGAATTTATAATAAGGGAGGTCTCTCAGTAGCTGTACTGTTTGAATGTGTGGGCATTCAGCATTTGGATCTATGGAAAACAGTGAGAGAGAAGAAGTATTTAAATGCCTTATACAGCTGACAATGGCAGTGAAAGAGAGCAGGGGGTTTTGGTTATCAGATAACTATAAAGGGTAGAAACAGAGACACTGGCTGTTTAAAACCAGAACAGAAAAAGGAAATGAGGTGTGGGGAAACCACAGCAAGAGGTAGCAAGAGATTTACTTAACTAGTGTAGAGATACTCAGCACATAGATTTCTTTATTTAAATATGTGAGAAGGAGGTGCTGCCAAAGCAGTGAGACCACAATAGCCAACTCTAGCTAAAATGCACATTGACATGTAGAATTAAGAAGCCAAGAGTATTTCAGTCAAAAGTGGTGCTGTTACAAACCAGTTCAAACTAGACACCCTGTCTGCAAAGTACAAGCCACGGTTCCACTTTAACTATGTATTTACAGCTGGGGCCTACTTTGCTAATTTTAACACATCTGATTTAGCTAAGGAACAGAAATAATTTTCTTACAGTTAAAACAACAGAAAAAAATAACTGTTACAAGACAGATTTTCACTTATCTGGAAACTCCATATTTTAATGATGTAACCAGGAGGTGCCTCCAAAGCAGGAAGGCCACAATAGCCAACTCTAGTTAAAATATACCTTGCTATGTCATTCAAACAAAAACTACATGTAACTTGAGTCATTTCCCCACTGACATCTCTGTTCTGCACACTTGCAGTGATGTAATTTCTATACCTCTCTACTGATTAGAGCTTTTCAGTGAGAAAAGAGTTGTAATGCTAGGTTTGGCTTAGTGATTTAGAAAAGCTTTGAACTGCTGTGGACCATGTTATTTCTAAAGCACTCAGTCCAAAATGTACAGATTTTTCTTCATATTTATAAGTAACCCAAAATATAGCAGTATAGGAATCCCATTGAGGCACACTAATGTATATCCAAGTTTTGTTTTTCTGTCTCTGCCTCCTTCTCTCTCTCTCTCCCTCTCTCTCTAATTGGTCACTGCAACTAAAAAAACTGCATGCAAAAAAAAAGACAATGCAAGTGACCTACACACCATCTCTAAACGATTCCCAAGCCCTTGCTGCTATGTACGTGGCACACCATTTGCATGCTTTCTTTCCAACTTTCTGAGTTGTTATAATGACCTTGGCTCACTTATAAGCCAAAACCATTCTCCTTTTAATACATACTGCTTGTACTTCCAGATGTTAAAATGACTCTCCACCCCTCTCTTTGCATTATTTTCAGTTTCACTGGCATTGCATTGGGCAGCATGATAAATTACTCACTTAAGCAAAATATAGATGTGCATTGAGGAATGGTATACTTACTGTCCTGTTAGCATGTTGGAGAGTACAGGAATGGCTGGCAGGTGTTATGCCACACTGTGCTATGACAGCATCTGCCATCTTGAGGAATGATATACTTACTGTCCTGTTAGCATGTTGGAGAGTACAGGAATGGCTGGCAGGTGTTATGCCACACTGTGCTATGACAGCATCTGCCATCTTGAGGAATGATATACTTACTGTCCTGTTAGCATGTTGGAGAGTACAGGAATGGCTGGCAGGTGTTATGCCACACTGTGCTATGACAGCATCTGCCATCCCTCTGTCCCACTATATACTTGTTCTCCAAAATTTCACCAGCCACTACCATTACTTGTGCTCAGGTTACATTGACCAGATTTGTACAGCAAGCACCAAGATTGTTTTCTTACTTGCATATGGAACCAGTGCTTCGAGTGTTGCAGTGCTTGTCATTTCCTGTGATAGTCAACAGTGATGTCATTTCCATACCTCTCTACTGATTACATCTTTACAGAGTGAAAACAGTTTTAATGCTAGGTTTGGCTTTGTGACTCAGAAAAGTATGAACTTCAGACATCCATTTTTGAAGTTACATAGTGCAGACGCTGTTGTGCAAACTGTATAACGTGTTAGTGAAGCACAGCTCAGTTCTATAAATGAAACCATCTTATGAAAAATTAGATCCATGAAATGCTATTAATTATGTAAAACATGGCAGTTCAGTTGTAGTGCATTTAATTAGTCAGACAAGCTACTAATTATGGGTAGAATACATTTTTTCCTGATGCAGCTAATTCTTTCTTGTGTGGAAACAGGGTGGGAGATTGCTGTATTCTGCTTTGCCTCTCTTCTGTTGGCTTTATTTCATTACTCTAATCTAACCTCTTCCCCACTTCTGCACTTTTTTTCCCCTAATGCCTAAGGGAATTGTCTATGCTCACATAAAACACAAAGAGAAATCTTTTACCTCATAACCCTCTAGACTGTAATTCCAGTTTTCTTCATTCTTACCCATCCCACTGTTTTACTCTGCTAACTGTTAATCTTCCACTTCCACTCATTCATTAATAGTAATTAACAAAACGGGACATCTCCAAATTTACTGCTGTCTCCATTAACCCCCTCCCTCAATATCATGGCATCTTAGTTAAATCCTAATCAACCTATAGCAGTAAACTCTTGGCAATCAACCAAGACAAACTTTTACTTATACTGAAAAAACTATGGTGCACCCCTTTACAAAACAATTTTATTCTAGGCTAAAACAACTGACAAAACATTTAATTCCTTACTAAAATGGGCTAGAAATGGATCTTTCTATCCTCTCTCTCTCTTTTAAAAACTAAACGTTCTTGCATATGCTAATTATATTCCTGTCTCTACATCAACCCTAATACTACTACAGGCAGCTACTAATCCAGTTATCTCAGGACAGTATTTGCTAATAACATCCTCTCAACCCAAAATATGTTAGTAGCTGCTACCACTTCTAAATGGCTCCCTATTTAAATGTCAACACACTGAAAAAAGGACCAAACATTCAGGAGAAGAGTGAATCTTGAACATCGCTCTTCTCCTTTAAACTTTTTTTGTGTGTGCAAGCCCCATACCCCAAACAGATATATACACTGACTCAGAGATTGCCATATCTTGGAGAAAAGGGAATATTCCAGGAAATGGCCATCTCAAACTTAACATATGTAAGCCCATTTTTTCAGCTATTCAGTCTCCATGTTTGAAGACTTACTCTAGTGAATCCCAGTATTGCAAAGTATTACCCTTCAAAATACTCCATCTCAATCCCCCCATCAAACAGCAATGACTATGCAAATTGTAATGCAAATGCTAATAGTAAAATAAATAAGTTAGACTGTCTGGAAGTCTGGATCATTAAAACATGCCAGGTGTTCTTGGAATCAGCAAAGCACTGCTTAAAATCTCCACCCAATGCTCAGTAATGCTGCTAGTTAGGACAAATCCCCAAATAAAAACAATCCAGTGGAATATGACATTTTCAATAGTGAAGACTTTACAAATTGTACACCATTGGCAACCAAACCAAGTTAACTGTGATGTAGTGTACAGATTTCTCACACCCATGTTCATCCAAAACTCTTGGAATCCACAGTTAATGAAATATTAAAATATGATAAATAAGTCAAATAGTAATTATTTTTATTTAATTATATCTATTGAATTATTACTTATGACATAGGCAATGAAACATTTATATAAATAATAACAAACCATAGTCACACATTTTCAGTTACAAACATTATACATCACATTTAACCTTCTGTACAGTCATTGTCAACCTAAAATCACATACCTCACTCAATTCCTGCCTTCCCCTAAACCTCATTCTTTTTCCAAAACATTATTCTGCATCCATTGTTCCGACAGTTCCCAGTCTTATGTAATCTGCTACTACCCTTTTCTAAAGATCCCACTTCCAGTTCGTTTATCTGTGTTACTATATTCATTACTTCAAATATGGTCATTTTAGACTTTGACTTCCAATTTCTAGTAATTGCTTTTTTGTCAGCCACAAGAATTAAACTTTGCAAGGCCTTACTGTGTCTAGGTAATAATTCAGATCCTGTTTCCTAGCTCAAAAAATAATTTCCTTAGTTATACCAATTTGCTTACCTAGTATTTATGACAGAGTAGTCTGTAAGGAATTTTAAAAGTCTGCCAACTCATTACTCTCCCAAAAAATATGTTCCCAATTATCTCTTCCTCCTGCATACCTCCAACATTTGAAATCTACCTAAGGAAAAATTCTTTGGAGTCTGATGGGGTATAAAAATGCCTATCCAAAACATTCCAAGAAAAAAATCCTAAATCTTCTAGATCTTGTTGCATATTTGGGAGCCATATATATATCCTCCCATTGCTTCTTTTTTTCTTTTCTTTTTACGTTGCAATGCCGACATTTCTTAAAACAAAAAAAGAAGAAAGAAGAAGAGAATAAGACACACACTTTTTATTTTAGTATCCTTATAACATACAAAAATAACTGAAAATGCTTTATACTGTATAACAGGCAATTTATGCATTGAAATGTTTCATAAAATTACTGCTAAGAACAAACATTGTTCTACTTTCAGTTACCTACTTCCTTCCTTTTCCCTCCCCTTCCAAATGTTAATGGCATGACATAGGGCAAATGGCTTGAAGTCATACCTCCCAACCGTCCCGAATTCTCTGTATTTTACCGAATTTTGGGGTCCAAATGATGCGGTGCCACGATTCCCGAATGACACCCCATCATTTCCGATTTTTTCCAATTATTTTTACATTTTCGCGCTGTTTTGGCTGACGTCATCATGTGCGCGATGTGCCATCAGCGCTATCAACCTATCAGAATAGCTCTGCATACATTTCCAGCTGGGCTGTTCAAATGCTGCAAGCGGCGGGAGCAGTTATTTTGTTTTAGAAGTCTTCTTTTCAGTGCTGGAACTTGGAAGCATTTATAGCTGTTTCGTTCATACAGCAATGGAAGATGTTTGTGCAAATTTTAAATTTCAGTCCACCCAGCACCTACCAACTACCCACAGAATTTAATGGGCTCCAGCCAGTGAGGTAAGGAACCAACAAAATTTTTTAACGGACCGACCCAGCTAATCAGACAGTGAGTGGAGTGGACGAGTGGTTCATTAACTCTGCGCCGACTCATGTAGTGTGTAATGTGTGTATTATTAACGTATTATGTAAGCTGTAGGCAGCAGCAGCCAGCAGTCACACTCGTGGATATTTAATTTTAGCTTAGCACTAGCAGGCAGCATCTGAACAGCTCGCTAGTAATGTATGTGTGTTGTGTTGTAAGCAGACGTTAAATAACTTCCTCTATGCTTTGCCTGCTAAGGCACTAAGAGTAAGACTAAGTTATGTTTGCAGCAGGTGCAGCTTGCAGTCATATTCCCTTGTATTGCTCTGAGTTTGAAAGCAAAAAGTGTATTTAATCCATCACATATGCATTTAGTTAGTAGCACATTGGTAATGGTGTCTTCCATTCTGTCAGTGAGTGCTGTAATTTCTGCATCGCAGTATTTTACGAATGAGCAGTCCATAGTGTTTTCTTACTTTGTTTTAGTGTTAGGTCATCTTATAGGAATACGCTGATCCACTCAAGGGAAAACAAATTGCAGTTTGGCACCATGGTGCATTCAGTGGTGCAGCCACGATTTACAATTGTTGTCTAACAGTAAGGTTCTCTGGTTTGATTCGGGTTAGGTTGCCAGTGCCACTGCCTTCTGCGCAGAGTCTGCATGTCCATTCCTCCCTGCGTTTGTGTGAGTTTCCTCCAATTTCTTCCTACATAACAAAGACATTTCTCCCTGGGCGTCTGCTGAAAAATTGATTTGTTGAATTTTTTTCCAAGTTGGACTTTAGCGGTAAACAAATGTTAAATAAATAAAATTAAATTGAAGTGATGTGGTATTCACAGTGGCTATACGGTATTGAATTTAAGGGAAATGTGCAAAGTTAATTGCTCCACATATGCTTGATTATATCGCTCTTGGAATGTTTTTGCTTAAATTGTTTTTCATTCTGCTGAATCTGTTTCCTTCTAGCAGACTGTTAATGTATTGTTCTGCTGACTGCATACTTCTAATATGATCTGGGATTTTTAGGGAAATTCTTATCACACTGATTCCTGTAATACAGAAGTATCAGTTCTCACTAGTTTGAGTCTTCAAATGATTGTATGTACTGTTGCTATGAGAAGTCAGCACAGCAGTGAAAACAATGCCGCTCCTTTCCCTATTGCAATATTACTAGCTTAACTTTTTTCTTTTTAATGTAACATAGCATAGGCAATGTATTCTTCAAGGGCAAGTTGAAGAGGCACTTTATGTGTAGATAAAATAATGAAATATAAAGTTGTTTGCTAGCAACAACCTCTTCATTAGTTACAGATCTCTTTAATGTGGAATTATTTAGATGACTTTTACTTCTGCAGAGATTGTGCATATTTACTGATACTCATGGATTGTAGATGTTTGAGTAGACTTTTATGATGAAAATGTTGAGATTTGGGCAGTTTTGTCATTATTGGTTCATGCATTTTGTTTCATTGCTTACTGGAAAAAATGTTCAAAATTTAAAATGCGCTCAAACAAGTGTGCTGTTGCTGTATTATATAAGGAATATAATTTAACAGTCAGGAAGGTGTATCAAAGAACACATCCATGTTTTGTGTGCAAGGGGCCTATGATTTGAAAACAGACCAAAGGTAATCTTTATCCGTCACTGGCCAGATGCATTTTCTTTGAATGTGGGTTTCAGTGCTGTTTCAATGAATGTGAGTTTCAAGGGCAAAAAAGTTTTAATGCTAAGTCTATTTTCATTGTGACTTGTGAGACTGTATTGCTTTGTTTAGCAGATGTATTTGTGTTTGCGTTATAAAATGTAAAATAAAAGTTTTAAATGCAATCCAAATAATCACTGTAGAAGTAAAGCAGTATGCGCATTAGTGTTTATGGCAAATAGGGCGAAGTAGCCAAGTAATGGAATATTGGAATGGCTGCAGGGGGACTCTGGGGCCATATTTTGGTTGTCTGTTCAGTCTGCGTTTGAAAGTTTATATCCCACAATTCCAATGGAGTGGGCAGGGTTACATAATTATGTATGCAAATGTATGTTAATAAGTGTACCTATTTGCACCTATTTTTATGGGCCTTTGTCCAGATTTTTGATGTTTCCAGGTTGAGAGGTATGCTTGAAGTCCCCTACAAGTTTATCAAAGTCAAAAAAGTCCAATATTTTCAGTTTTTCTTGTTCAGACATATTTCGCAAAGGGATAGATGTGTTGTAATCCCACATTTATTAATTTCTGCGTTGCTGTTTTTCTTCCTGTTGATCCTCATTTCTGATCTCCAGTCCCTGGTTAATTTCCAACATACTCCTGGTTCTTCTAGTCAACTCCTGTGCTTTTCTCTGTCTCTCAAGCATTTTCCTTTGGAATATTGAAAAAGGCCTCATTGGCAAAATCTATCTATGAGCTTTATTATCAGACAGGTAAGAAACAGAGTACCCTTCTATTTGGTACCTCACTTTTTATTGGACAAACATTTGTATTTCCTTTTTAGCCTGCTCTACATAAAACATGACTTTGTTCCACCAGGAACAAATCTTCTGAAGATAGCTGGATACAGCAACTTGAGTCTCACACCTGCCTCTTGACAGTCCGTGATTGCTAGAATAAACTTGCTCCTTTTTTGTCTGGTGTACAGCAAGTAATCATTTTCCACAAACACTCTCCTGTCTCCAACTTTTATTACTTTGCCCTTCTGCCACAGATTGTCAGAATCATTTCTTTCTACTGGTAGGATTACTGGCTGCTTTCTTATGGTCAGGTTTGGAGCACAATGTGTCCCTTCAATTAACAAGTCCTGCTGTGTAACACCAGTCCAGTAGCTCATTTGTGCTTTCATAAAATTAATAAAGTTTGTTCCTACTTGTTTCTCTGGTACAGCAGAAAATCCCCATCTGGGAAGTCCCTGAGGTAGTAATTATTGATGTACAATTCTACATCTCTTCATGAGCAGTCTCATACTAAGCCAGCCTTTTCTTCATTTTGACTTCTTATTTTTGCAGTTTTATCAGTACATCAGAAAATCTTTTTAAAGCTTCTTCATATTTCTAATCTTTTGTTATTTAAGTTGATATCAGTGATCTGTTTATTTCAACCAGCTCTGAGCACATTTGACTTATTTTTTTCTGCAGATTACTGGAAATCACATCTTGCACTAAAGGTGGAACTTGAACTACTTGAACAGCTGCAAGATTCTTTCCAGACATTTTCTCCTCACTTTTTGTGGTTAGACTTCAAAGATGTTTCTGCAAAGGGATGTGTCTGCAATCCCTGCTGTTACATATTTTAATTCCAAACTGCATTACCTCAGGGAACACCAAATCCTTTGCTATGTATCAAATCAATTGTACAATCACAAGAGTAATATGACCACAGCGTGGTGATGCAGCGCAGCTTTCCCCAATTGTTGGCTACAATGGATATTAGGTGATTTAGGAGTTTGTGAACTGGTCATATTTAGCAGATCAATTCTTTGTTAGTTTGTTATGCAATTTGGAAGTTGTCAATTACCTTTAGAAGATTCACCACATCTACCCAAAACAAATTCAAAAGGCACCAAATCGACTGCATAGTAATCCACCTACAGTGTAATTTATTCTCCAACCTAAACCTGCCCATGCGACAGACTACAGCAATACCGTTTAACAATGCCAAGTCAGTAAACCAAGGAGGGACAAAAATAACAAAAGAAAATGAAAGCAACAAAGCCCAAACCTCTAGAACATTCCAAAGGTTGATTTTTTTCAGGTTCTTTAAATTTTTTTGATGGCATCCAGGCAGTGAATTTACTAGCCAGTAACTGAAATGTACCCAAAAAGACAAATTCATTGTCTACCTTTTCTGAGTTTCTGTT
This sequence comes from Protopterus annectens, assembly GCF_019279795.1. Taxonomy (NCBI): domain Eukaryota; kingdom Metazoa; phylum Chordata; order Ceratodontiformes; family Protopteridae; genus Protopterus; species Protopterus annectens. The sequence goes on along the minus strand of NC_056726.1, from coordinate 699,434,937 downwards.
TTCACACTGGAAGAGCTGAAATTAAGCTGTTACTCTCTGTGCAACCATCTGGGAAGTCCCTGAGGTAGTAATTATTGATGTTTTTTATCAGTCTTCTTGGGAAGGATGTCTCATGTTAATAGAGTTGTATCTCAAAATATCCTTAATTAGTTTACACACCTGCCTCATCTAACCATATTTATAGTAGCAGCACTCTGTTAGATTTAATTCTAGCTAACATCCCCCACAGATTTGAAAACATAAATTGCTTCCCCATTACACTTAGTGATTACCTCTCCACCCAAGCCAGTATTTCACATAGGACCTCAAGACTACCTACAGTAATAGTGACAATGCATTTTTCCCAGAGTCCAAAGTTTTTCTGAATCTAGCTGGCCTAAGTAATCTAGCTTGAGCCCTTCTCTACCAGTTTGGCAACTCCATGCATGTCTTACTCATATTTTACAGTCTAATTCACCCTTAGGCAAACATTTCTCAATTTAGCAAAAAAATAAAGCATCTGCACCACCCTTGGAATATACCTTAAATTCTTCATGAAAATGAGAAACAAAGCTTGAAACCTTGGAAGGAAGCTAATAATCTCTTTCATAAGTATGCCCTTTTCCTTTAGATGCACATGTAAGCTGAAAATTTAAGAAGTAAAATCCTGATATGCCAGCACAAAACAATCAGTGATGGCATCACAACCCACACTTATCTGAAAATAGATAAAATGAATTGCCTACTTTCAAAATAGCCACTAAAATGAATAGTTTTCCCATGTGGATGCCTACTACCTCCATGACTTCAGAAGACTCATTAATGTAGCTTCTTTTTTACAACCACTGTAAACAGCACGCATTCACCATCACTTTCCATTTCCAAAAAAAATTCTTCTAAAAGTTTTGAGAAACCCATTGAAATCTAGAAAGGAAAGGAAAACCCATGTAGTGTAGCATTCTCCCTATCTTTCTTTGAATTACAGTTTATCTGCTGTCTAAGCATCTTCACTTATTTCCAACCTCTCATTGATCTCTTGAATCACACCTCCTCAATTTAATTATTCCCCTAATTATCCTTATTTTAAATGTCATCTTCTTTGTCTTCACAGGCTTTTCACTGTCCTGTAAAAGAAGTATTTACAAGTCATCTATAGGCAACTAATTGATAACATCAGTAAGTATAGCTTACTCATGGGTGCCCAGTGTGGCTGAATAACTAGACACAGCACAATTATAGCTATTTATATTGTGGTAGATAAAATCTTCTTAGGCATGGAAAAATTTTTGACTCACAGGGTTTGTATTTACTGTTCATAGTATACAGAAGTGTGGGCTATTAAATGTTACTAAGGAAATTTAAAGTTCAGGATTTGTTTCAAGTTTAATAGCATAGTTCGACAATTATCTATCACACAGGGCCTGGTAATAATAGTGTAACTGAGAAGAGCATCTTCACATCTGATGTCTACCCAGGTTTTACATTTTAACCCATTATTCTCTTGATTTATAAATAGTACTATTTCCATTACATATCCTTCATTAACCACTCTGTATGTAGATAGCATTATCTTGTGCAGAGCTGATCCTCTTGTAGCAACTCCAGAAAAAAAATTCTTATACTTGTGCCATCGGTTCAGTACAAACCACTTTGCACTAAACACTCAGAAACAATCTCCATGTTATTTGGTACCTCCCATAAGCTAAGAAAACATAAAACCAATAACCAAAGTAATTCCTGATATAACTATATATGAGTACAGGTTCCACAGTTCAAGTACCAATACCTGACATATGACCTAACCATTTCATTCCGAGACCACACAGATGTAATAACAGTAAGAATGGCACACAGTTAAGGGCTTCTTTTTAACAGCTAACTGTATTACCCCATCAGTCAATCATGATTGATACATAGATTATCAGTGCAGTGGCCTAATCTATATGGGGCCTATCCCCTGTGACCAGCCAAGTTTACAAAGCTTTTGGAGCTTTTTATGTGCTCTAGCTACCATGAGTCTGAGCAGAACTCCGTAAAATAACAGCTAGAGTACTAAAAGCTTCAGAGCTTTTTTCTGCCAAAGAGACAGGAGCGGCCTTAGATCAACTGGTGCCCTAGGCAAAAGGGCTCCACAGCGCCCCCTACCACACCATCTGGTGCCCCCATACTGGTCTACCTACACCAAAGAAATACTGGAAAAGTGCCCCTGCTACAGCAGCGCCCTAGGCAGCCGCCTAGTTGGCCTATGCCTAAGGCCGGCTATGCAAAGAGAGCTCACATTCAGTGACATCCGTGGAACTGTCAATCAACTAACAATGCTGCAAAAGCTAGGCAGATAAGTCCCTTGCTGGGGAAGACCTTCCATTAATTTGTGATTTTTATGTGAAAAACGTGTATTTTTTTCTATCAAAATATATGTCTCTGGATAGGAAACAAAATGTGGGGGGAATGTCGTAGTATTTCTAAGGGAGTTCTTAAGTAAATGCTTGTGTGAACTTTTTGTAAGGTGAATTGTAATTTTGTGTTAATTGTTTTCACTACTTTACTGGTTTTGAGTTTGGGTATATGGTAGTCACTAAACCAACCAGTTACTCCATGTCTGATTCCAAAATCAAAGGTTCCACCAGATATCAACTGGCATAAGTCACTTAGGACTGGCAGACCTCTACACCACATTCCAAAAAGGGAATCTACTACAAACACAACACATCAGATTTTCAGTCTTTTAGAATCCCAGAATTTGAGTGTTCTGCACTAAGTCTTTTATTTTTCTAAGTTTTGTTATTGTTTTAGATATATTTGCCAGTGTTGATTTTTCTGATTCCTGTACTAATTTGTTTTGCATCATTACATGGGCATAATACATGGTTCTGCAGGATGGTATGCAAATAAGATCAGTAGCAAAGACTTTGAAAAGTGCAACAGAACAGTTCTACATTAAGTAACAGTAACAAAAAGGGATCTGGAGTAAGGTACAGAGGTCACGGGAATTTTCAGAATGGTCGACAACCCAAAGGTGGTACAATTGTCAGAACAGTCTGAGTTAAAGCAGCCCCAACAGGGAGCCTGCAGTCTGCTCCTTTCAAGACTTGCTAGATTCTCCTGCTGTGTAGCCAGTTGGGGGGGCACCTGTCCATCCATTTGTCAACTTGGATGAATATCATGTGGGGCAAATGGGCAAAGAAGCAGAGAATGTACAGTCCTCTTCCAGATATTCTATCCCATCAGAAAGCTGCAGCAAGAACAGAAGCTGTAAGCCTACTGCATGAGAGAGCTATCCATGTGGTGCCACTAGGTTAACAAAGGCTATTCTTTTTCTGTGTTATTTTCAGGGCACAGTGGTGGTACAGCGGTAGCGTTGTTGCCTCACAGCAAGAGGTTCTCCTGTTCGATTCACGGCTAGAGTGCCTTCTGTGTGGAGTCTGCATGTCCTCCCCGTGGTCGAGTGGCCTCCGAAAGACATGCGTGAATGGGCATGCCTTCGCTGAAGGTTGGGCATTGGGCTGGCAACTTGGTACCATAAAAAATCTACTGCCAATCATTAGCAGACCGGAGTTCCGATGTGGCGACCCCTAACCAGGAAAAGCCGAAAAGACAAGCAACAACAACATTGATTTTGAGTTTGGTAGAGGATAGTTTGCCTGTGGGGGATTGTCAGCGGTTTAATTAATACAGATCCACTTGTTCTCTACCTTACACTTTACTGATTTGTTCAAGATCCCCTATCCACTTTCAATGTATTTTGCTTTGCTTTCCTAAAAAGTGCCCTCACTCTGTGTGTTGTACTTTCTCATGCCTATAAAAAGAAGAATGTTGCCAGGGAGTCTTTAGTTGTCAGGCTGACTCCTATTTTTCTTCAGCTACTGGTGAGTGACTCTGCTGTTATTATTTAATGTTCTTCAGGCCACTCATCTTTTTCCCCTAATCCTTTTGGAATAATATTTGCAGCTCAAAAGATTAGATGATAGCCATTTCCCCTGCTGCTGTAGAGACAATCTTGTTGGGCAAGGGAGAGATAAGATTTCTTCTTGGTCAGGGTTTGGATGTAAAAGCTAGTAATGGTATGCCAGCCAAGAGTCAGTCTTTTTTCAGGGAAAGTGTGCTTGGTGAGAAAACCTTCCAGTTTCCTGTTTCTTTTTCTATAGACAGGGCTGAGTTACAGGGATTTGCAAAGGATCTTATTACTGCCTTTTCCTTGCCTTCTGAGTCATCAAGCAACAAAATGAAAGGAGAGCTTTCTCTTTCTGACATGGGTTTTCAGTCAGCAGAGCAAACATTGTAGGGGATGGTAACAGATCCGTAAAGCAGTGGTTATTTCTCCTTTGTTGCCTGCTTTAGTGAATGTTTTTCTCACAGTTGTTAGCTTACCTAATAGTCATCTTTCTATTTCCAAGAAGTCAGACAGGTTATATTAGGTACCTCAGACACATAAGTACCTGTTTTCTAATCCTAAAGCAGATCCAGCAGTTATTTATCTGTCAAAATCTGTTGCTGCTATAAGTTACTGCTGATAACACAATTCCTTCTGAAACAGGATAGACAATGGATAGGTTGGGGAGGAAAACATATTTAACTTTCTGGATTTAAAACTACCAAGCTCATATGTTAACATTTTTACTGTTATCTTTTCAGAATATGTAGAAGTTAAAGGTCAAAGGTACAGAATTCATTAAAATACATCTGTGGAAGATGATTCCTATGTGACTAAGCATATTTTAAAGTATGCTTAAGATGCGGCTGATTATTGCCCCAAAGCTGCAGCTTCTGGATCAGTTTTTGGGGAACTTGCTTGGCTTCATTCTCAGTATTTGCCAGGTGATATTAAATTTGAGATTTTAAATTCTCCCTTAGATAGAGGTTTTGTTTGGCTTCTCTGAAACTGACTGAGGTGTTTAAGATGTATGACAATCGGGCAAAACTGATTAAAGGAATGTCTCAGATTTTTCAGTCTTTCTTTTTCAGTACAAATGCTCATTTTCCTTCTCTTCTGCTCCCTTTTCCAATAAGCAATTTTCAACAACAAGGAGCTAGCAAATAGGGGTTTTAAAAGCAATGGCAAGGAGGCTCTAAAAAGAAAGGAAAAGGATGTGAAAGGCAATATCAATCATTCTAGTCTGGGTAGCTCTCAGCCTGTTAAGGCACCCCCATCACCGGTAACCTTTCAATGTTCCTTAATCTTCATGTTCCATTCTTGTGTCAGATTGATTCAGACAGCTGAGTTCTGAATTTAATCCAGTTGGATTCCCTCTTTTCCCAGGAACCAGACATGTGTACATACTTTTCAAATACTTATTGCAAGCAATCTTGACAAAGCCTAAACCAATAAGAGACAAAAGCCCCAAAAAATGGAAAGATTGTAAATATTGGTCTTATAAACTTAGAAAGTTGCTATAATAACAGGATTTGTGTTGCATTTTCTGAAAAGTATGTAGTCTAAAACTCAAATATATGTAACTATTTAGTGATTTCAATCTTCAGTGATTTGCCAGAAATCCACAAATTTTGTGAGAAACAGACTGAAAATAAGAGGCAAAAATCTGGATAGTTGAGAAGTATGCATTTCTATTTCCTCTCATTCTTTACCATATGCTATCTCAGGGAATCATAGAGCTGGTGCTTCTCAGTCTCCTAGAAAAACAATTCTATTTGAGAAGTTTCCTAGTTCCAAAAGATAATTATCTTGGAGGTCTGTGCTGGATCTTTCTTTTCTGAACCTGTTTGTCAAGTTTTCAAAGTTCAAAATATTATCTCTTCAGTCTCTTGTACTTCTAATCCCTTCTATTGCTCTCATTGTAAAGATAGATGTAGAGGACATTCGTCTTCACATTCCCATTGCAGAGCATTTCAGGCATTTCTTAGCATTTGTTGTGTCTGTCTGCCATTATCAGTGCTCTATTTTACCCATTGGACTGTCCCCTGCTCCAAAGGTATTCACATAATGGCCATCTCTACTCATTTACTAAGACTTCAGGACATTCACATTCATACCTCTCAACCTCTTAGCACAAGAAATCTGGGCAACGCATAAAATAATGGAGGACAAAGGCCAACAAATAGGGACAGATTTTAACTATTGGCCCTATAAACTGAGAAAGTTGCTGGAATAACAGGATTTGTGTTAGCATGCATTTTTCTGAAGGATACAAAGTCTACAACGCAACTTTATGTCATTATTTTGTGACTTCAATCCTAAGTGATTTGACAGAAAATCACAAATGTTATGAGGAACAGATCAAAATTACAAGGCAAAAATCTGGACATTCTACATAAATCTGGACAGATGAGAGCTATTCTCATATTTATTGATGATTGTCTTGTCTTTGCAGACTCATTTCCCATATATGAAGAGTGTGATGATGTAGTGCCAGCTGTGAGAGAGTAGGGCAGGGCACGTGTAACATATGCCAGCATAACTAGTTAGAGTTTTGCAAAAAATTATATGTAATTTGAATATCAAACTGATTTGTACAGATGCTTGTGTTAAAATGTATTTATAAAGATGTTTTTGTTAAACATAATGTATCATCAGTGGGTCCTGCTAGACAGAAAAGAAATATACATGTAGTCATTCTGTATTGTTGTAACTGATGAAATGTATATATTAACAGAGGTTGCTGGAAGGGAAGGGGTTAGGCTCAGCCCAACTATCCTTAAGAAAAATAGCCTGAAATTAAATGACTTGGTTTAGGCCATAAAGGGGTTATCTCACAAGTATGAATGCTGCCAGAGAATAGCTTGTTACTTTCTGCAGGAAGGGTGGAAGTGTCTGAATTGTTTTAAAATTTCCAGATGCTGTAATAAACCTTAGCTGAAGTTCTGTGTGTGTATTGTAACACTTCAGTGCCAGATCCTGGCTCAGTTTCTAGTGTTGGGGTAGTGTGGGAACCACAGAGTCAGGTGACCAGATGTGATGTCATTCTGCCGCTAGCACTAAAATTGTATGTGAATACTAGTGAGAGATGTGAAGTGTGCACTCGGTTTTTGGGACCTCACCAAGACACTCATCCACCTTCATCTTGCCTTGTTTTAGTAAGTAACTAGGGAACAGTAATTCTGCAGTTAGTTAGTAAAATATAATGAAATTAGCTAAATGTTATTTTTTTCTGTATCTGTCTGAGTCTTTATAACTGTGTTTTTTTTGTTATATTTCCTGTGATTGAAACTCTGGTGTCTATTGTGAATAGATATTCAGTACTTTCGTGTTTTTTTATTTATTATTAAATATACTTAAACCTTTCATTGTATCTAGTCTTTTAGAAAATATTAAACCTTTGAGAATACTTGCATTTATTTAGTGGCACTGTGGTTCCACGTTCCTGAAAGTCTTGCTGCTTGGTTAACACTACCACTTGTATAAATATTAATTTTAATAAGTGTAATTGGGTACCCTTGTAAGAGCCTTAAAGTAGCTGGCTTCAGGTGTTCTGGTGGCAGTGAATCTACCATATAGTCTGGGTGGAGGTGTCAGAGTGGGTAAGCTGTGCCAGCCTTTCCCAGGTGTGTGTGTGTGTGTGTGTGTGTGTGTGTGTGTGTGTGTGTAAAAATCCAAATGGCAGCAGAAGTGTGTGGGACAGCTACTTTAAACAAGGACACACAGAGCACTGATTTCACAGAGAGGGTGGAGGAGGACTTGGCTTGGATCACCCAGCTAAGGACTTAGCTCTGTAGTAGTCACTAAGGAGTTTTATTTGGGGCCTAGAGCAAAAGCCCAGTCCCAGGACTGGAGCGTGAATTCTTTATATAGTCTTAAGTGAAATTTACTTGGTGCAGAGAGCTGCATCTGAAAATGCTGTGTGTGTGTGTCCATTTTTTTCCTTAGTGAATATTCCCTATAGTGTTGGTGGTAAGAATTGAGGCTACTTTATCACTGACCAAGAGGAGGGACATCACAAAGAGTCTTAGGAACTGTTCTAACTTTTATTTAACCAAGAGTTTCAAATCAACTTTCAGAAAAAGTCTTCATTTCTACTTAGAGGATGATTTTATTGGGATGTTGCTTGGACTCTGCCTTGCAAAGAGATTTTCTTCCTTCAAAGTGATACGCTTCATCAGTTTTTAAGTTCCTCTATTCAAAGCCATTTATCTGCAAGGGAGTTTCTCAGAATTCTGGGGTACATGGTGTCGATGAACTTTATGCTTCCTCTAACCGGACTACTCATGAGGAAGAAACAATGGTACCTCGGATCAGTATGGAAAAAACATCTCTACCATTTGTCCTTTCAGATCCCAGTTCTGGGATTTGTACAGAGGGAGATTGTATGGTGGGCACACCAGATGGCTTGAAATCCAGGTCTTACATTCTCCCTTCTGATTTTCCTCCACTCACTGCAGATTCTACAAACCTGGTGTGGGGTGCATTTTCAAAAAAAAAAAATGTAAAATTGCAAGCTCTCTGGACCTTGTAGACAGACATATGTTAGAGATAGATGTTGGCAGTGATCAGTGCTTTGAAGGCCTTAAATCATCTCTGATCCCTAGGACCTCTGCAAGTGTACACAGATGGCACCACTGTAATGTGGTGCATAAACAAATAGGGGGTACTAGATCTTATCCCCTGTGCAAGCTTACTATGACAGACTGGGAGCTAGCAACTCAGCTGAGTTTGACTATGCAGGCTTCATGCATTCTGTCAGAACAAAACTTCATTGTAATCAAACTCTGCAGGATCAAGACAAACCCCAAAAGTTGAAATTTCATCTTGGATTCTTCCAAGAATTGATCCGACTGTGGAGGACACCTCAAGAAGATCTGTTTGCTTCTTTTCAGAATAGATGACTAAAGAAATTCTACTGTAAAATATCTTTAAGACAGGCCTGGTAGACAGATGCTTTCTCATTCCCTTGGAAAGGAATATTCCTGTATGTTTTTCTTCCCTTTGCATGGATTTCCAGGGTTCTTTTAAAGATCCAGAAGTACTCTCCATAAATTGTGGCAGTGACTCCATTTTGCCCAAAAAAACAGAGGTTCTCCCTTCTTTTTCAATTTTTCATTCTGGCAAATGTCATTTACCACAAGTTTCCCCACCACACAGACTGGATTTACTCACAGAAGATGGGGAATTTGATACACCCCATTCTGGAAGCTCTTCAATTGCATGCCTGGGCATTAGAATTTTGATACTTTTTAGTCATGTTTTTTTTCTGAGGATGAGCAGAAGGTACTAACAGTGGCAAGAAAACCTGCTAATAGAAAAGCATATATTTGCAAGTGGAAAAGATTTTCTAGTTGCCGTCAGTCAAATAAAACAAGAGCTTTTTTAAGCCCAGCTGCCTCTAGTTCTTGATTAATTCTGTGAGTTACTGTCCAATTGTCTGTCATATGCGTCTGTCAAGGTACATATGTTGGCCATTTCTGCATGTCTGCCTTTGGATGCCAACTTTCTAATAATTAAGTTAAACAGTTTTTTGGAAAACTTGTATACAGATAGCTCCACTATGAGCACTTAATTCCATTTGAACCAGCTCATCTGTCTAATTTGAGGTTCTTAACATGGAAGACTGTTTTGCTTATTGTTCTAATATCTGCTAGGAGAGTATCTTGAGTTATGAGCTGATATGTTGAGTCAACCCTACCTCATTTTCACAAGGACTGGGTTTCAGTTGAGAAAATCTCACAGTTTTCTTTCCTGATTCAAAAAACAAGAAAGAAAAGATTTTTCACTCTCTGAATGTACCCAAGCAGCAGGATACTAACAAGACAAAACTCAGCCTTTTAGGAAAGTTGAACAGCTGTATATCTCCAATAATGGTAAGAGGAAAGGATGACCAGTGTCAAAACAGACTATTTCTAGACAGTTGTTTTTGTTTTTGTGTTTTGTTATTCTCAACACGATAAGTCACATTTAGGCTGGGTTTTAACTCATTCTGTAAGGACAATGGATTCGGGAAAGGGTTGCCTCCAAAAGTATTCGAGAGGCAGCAACTTGGTTCTTTGTATATGAATTTATAAAACCCTAAAAAACTGGATTCCTGTTCCTAGTGTACTACTGTACAGGCTATGCAAGGATCATTCTCCAGGGTCTTTCAGAGCGTTATTGGCCTTCTCCCCTTTTCTTTCTTCTCTACAATATGGTAATCTACTTAGGTCTTTCGGAGTAATAGTTATTGGTCTCCTCCCCTTTTCTTTCTTCTCTAAGATATGGTAATCTACTTATACAGCTTCGACTGCAGCAGAAGTGCTCTCTGTATCAGACCTAGTATAGGTGAATAAGTTAACTTAATCCAACTGGAAGTGATCCAGTAGATCACTGTAGAAGTAACTACCTCTCCCTCCAGCCCCCTTTTCTTACATGTGTTCTTTTGGAATTGTCAGAGTGTGGACTTTTCCACTCCTTTTTTCTATTTATCTGCTGTTTTCTTGTTTTCCTAGCATGGGTCATTAGGACTTTTGTCTCCCACCTAGGCAAACAAATGCTCTGAAAAAATTTTGTGCTTAAACTGTCACTTTATGGAGCTCTCTCCTAACAGTTGGAGGACATGGAAGGCACTCAAAGCTTCATGAAGCAGGTCAGTCACAAGGGTAGGACCGATATAGCCCAGGTTACTGCAACAGTGATCTATTATAACATATACTGTTATGGTTAGTTTACTCACACAATGGTACTTTTCCATAGCTCAATTGAAATGTGCTCTGAGCATTGTTTCCCTAAACTCATACAAAAATACATACAGAATTTAAATCACCATTAACAGCATTTTCAGTTCAACCATTTTAGTACTGAAAATGAAAATTGCTGCACCTTCCTAGAAAAAAGGGATGTCATTATGAGTCATTGATTGCATGACCTTGCTGATCTCCATGTTCATGCTCAAACTCTTGTATGAAAAGCATTGCAATCCATCAAAAATAAGCCAAGAATGAAACTTCCCCCATCACCAGGAAGACAGCACTTACTTTCCTTAGATTTCCCTTCCGCTTTGATGTTTAGGGGGAAAAAAGAGCATGTTCCATGAGTCAGACAGTCCCAGCTAATTGGAACCATCTTCCTATATGACTTTTAACAGTTAACTGATTATAATGAATTTAAGTCTAATAGCTCATTTAAAAGACACTTACTGCTGCAGAAGATTTATTGACAAAGGTTAAAAAGTCGCTCTCTCTTACATATAGTTGTAGCTTTACTTATGTGTACTAACTGATGCCTTTCTTAATGCTCAACTAAAACTAACTTTGTAACTGTGTAAACAGTACCTTTTTCTTTCTTTCTCTTAAATTCTAAATAGTATTTAACAAGTAGTAAATAAATATATTACTCAATAAGATTACTCAGCTAAAATAACTGTTAATGATACTTTTACGCTCAATGGACTGAACTACAAATGGTTGAACTCAGTTAACTGAAAACTCATTTGACTGAATCAAAATTCATAGAAAAGTGTAGGACTATGTCATGTGTTATTTCTGATCACGGGAGTTAGAAGTAAAAGTGTTGATTGGCGATAGTTACCATCATGTTGTACTCCCAGATCTGAAGATGTTTGTGTTTATATCCTCCAGTACTGACTCAGTGTCTGGTGGTTTTTTTCCCTTTTCTCTGTGGTTGTGCACATGTGGTGTTAGCATACACAAGAGAAGGGGAGCGGGGGTGCAGTGGGGGCTTGCCTACTGCAGAAAAGTGTTTTTACATTATATTTGCTATGTAGAATGTTTTCTGTCAGTTGTGTTCAGCTAAATGAAGTTAGTTAAGTTAGTTGAGTTTTCAGTCAAGTGAGCTCATTGATTTGTGATTCCATTAACTGAGTATTCGATCAAATTATACAAATCCAAAGATACATGCCTACAAGTTTCCATAAATCCCAGATAAATAACACAAAACAGTTTTGAAACTCAATGAATGAAGTAACAAGTTAAACTCACAATAACAGTGCTTTAATAGAAAACTCCGCCCCTTCCTTGTCAGCAAACCAGTCGGCATCTGACTTCCTCAAATAATACTCACAACTTCTTCATACTCCAACCTCAGCACTCTCACAGTTCTCTGAAACACATGAAACCCCCTTTTACTTCAGAACTATAAATACAAATGAAACTGAAAAGCTCATTGTTGAAATCCTCAATGATAAGCCTTCAGGCCTGGATGGCCTACACCATTGGTTTATATTGTGTTGCTGAGAACACCTGTTGCAGCCTCTAATACTCCATTACGACTCTGGCTCAACCTACAGCATCATGCCTTATTAATGGAAATGAGTCATAATTAAGCCAGTTCCTAAAGTTTCAAAATCACTGTCTACAAATTATTTCAGACTATATGTCTATCCTTCCTTCCCTAGGAAAAATACATGAAGAACTTCTGTTCTCCAAACTTTGTGCATACCTACAAAATAATAGAGTACTATCTCCTAACTAATATGGCTTCTGGTCAGTGAGAAGCAACTTGACTGCCCTGAGGACCCTCATGGATTATTTTTGGCAAAATTTGGACAAAGGCAACCTACCTGGATCTATTTTCTTAGATGTGTCTAAGTCCTTTGACATGGTAGAGCACCTCTACTTAATCTTATCCAAACTGGAATTTATTATCAAGCTCTCTCCTACTTCATACGCTTCCTTACAAACAGAAACTTCACAATTCAAACTGGTAAAAAGTCTCATCTACTGCCCACCCTAGAAAAGGCATACGTCAAGTCTCTGTCCTTTCCTCTATTTTTCCCTTTATTTATCAGTAATCTCCTAGCAGTCCTACCACCTGTTCCTACCATGCATAGCCTACATGCTAATCTACACATGACATAATCAAGCACAGCTTGAGAAAGATCTGTATCAACTGTCTAACTGGTTAGCTAACAAAAATAATTTTAAACATCACACCCGCAGCAATGGAATATCCTCTCCAGTGACCAAATTCCCCTTGAAACTACAAAACATTTCAGAAAGTTAGATAATCAGAAGTCAGTGAGGTGAAGGACCATCATTAGGACATGGATGCAATGCTGAACGCAATATGTCGACAGCAACTCAATCATAATGACCAACTGCCTGCAACTACATTAACAAGAATGTTTGAATGCAGGGAGTAATGCAGACAGTGCATAAAGTAAGCAAGCATTATGTAAGTATGTGCACCATTACATGACAATGTAATAGTATAACACCAGCCTCCTGCACATTCCCAAGGAGCAGCATCATGTATTAAAAGCACACTGCAGCCACATGGTACTGTAAAACTGCCATATACCTTTAACAATGACATACACTACCAATGTTCATCTACACCATGTGGGTTAGAAGAGAACACAGCTAGCCAGTGACAGTGATGTGACCATAAGCTTACCATGCATGTATCACCAAGAGAGGTATAACTGATAGCAGGGGCTGTGATTACTGAGCATGTGTCCTAAAGTGGTACAAGATAAGTATAAGATGGGCAGTGAAAGTAAGATAAGAAGAGACACAGGAGAGGAAATGGTAAAGTCAGTGGCACACCAGCATGCCCCAACCCCTTTGGGTCATCTCTGTGTAGTACCTTTGTGGCTATAAAGGAGAATATTACATAGTCCAGGGATATACCTGCCCAAGTTCTGCAGGCCATGCTACTTGATTTGGAAACCGACACTGTAATTGGTATGATATCCATCCAAGCCTCAAAAGATTGATAGTGTAGAGCAGGTGCACACTAGTAATCAGCCCTATGACAGTCATGGACATTACTCCAGGAGTGTACCTCAATAAATGCGCCCACTTCTTATAAAGGGTACAATGCCTACAGGACACTAACAACAAAGTGGTATTGTGATCTACAGTAGCAAACTAAAGGATCTGGCCACTCCACAATACTATTGGCAGATGGAACCTTTCTCACTTGGGTGACTGTATGGTGACTGTATGGTGAACACATGGCAGCTGGTGCCACTTATCTATGTTCTGATGAGCCACAAATCCTTTACAGCATATTGGGCCCTATGGGGACTTTTACAAGACCTATTCAAGGAGCGTGCTTACTGACTTTGAGAGGCAGCAAGCAAAGCACCTACCCAGTGTCATACTGGAAGGATGTCTCTTTCATTTTATTCAAATACTCTGTTGATAGCTGTAATGCCATCATCTTGTAACCATGTATGGCACTTATAGCACTAGCTCATAACTTGCGACACACGTTTGCATGCTGTCCACCCTAGCTTTCTTAGCTGAGAATGGCATCATGTCAGCAATCATTGAACTGCAGGAGAAACTGACTGCTTTGTGCAGAGATGTAGAACAGCTCTTTGACTATAACTATGTGAGAGAAAACCTGAGGAAGTTTGACACATTCCACCATGGCATCAGGAGAATGCCTCCAGTGTTTTCTGCTTGTTTTTGGCATGTTTACAAACAGGTAGAGCTGGACATTCCACATATACAAGACAAAGTTGCACCTTGGCTCTTGTGCTTAAGAGTCCTTCTCAGATAGCCCAACATTTCATTACATGAACTTTTTTGTATGCTGTACTGTGAAAGACCATCAAGAGTCTATCCATTATGGAGACTCCTAACACCTACACAATGGTAGAGTGCTTAAGGGAGCATCCTGTAAGTACAGTGCTTGATTCCAAGGCTGACCTTGGCAATACTATGGAATTTCATGATGCCGTTGCCCTACATGTGCACATCTTATATGCTACTGTATTGATCCAAGCTCTGCTTCTCTTACCTTCTACTGAAGTATTAATCAAGTTTACAGATGCCTTATTTGTATGGCCTTTGTCAGCATTATTCACTGTGTGTTCAATATCTAGCCATAGGCTAATAGTCTGCCTTCATCCCAGGGCCACCTGTGTCAGGGAGGCTGTGGGTCAACTTCAGGTTGCCCATTGGACATGACCACTTGGAAACCATACAGTTGATCCCATTCATGATCTGTGTGTGTTTGGCAGTTTGTGTTTGCAGACGTTTTGAGGATACCTGTTTCTAATTTTCTTATTTGCCTGATCAACCACTTACAGGAATCTTTAATAAATGTCTGAACCAACAATTTATGTGCAATATTATTTAGAAATAATACATTTCACAGTCGACTCATAACTCTTCTGGACAAAGAAAATCCCTTTCTTTTTTTCTTTATTTCTTTCTTCTCCCAGAAGGAAAGAAAGCAGTTGATAAAGGAATACTCCTTGTACAACTTGAGTACTGATTGCTTTTAATAGCCCCAGCCTCAAAACTAAACCAGATGTCCCTGCAAACTGCTTCCAACAATATTTGTATATACTAAAATAGAACTCCACTACCAAGTACTGGAAAAGCTAAATGACTCTGAATTCAACAAAGGTTGCCTCTTCTCCTGAGTTGTCTTGTATATAAACTACTGTTTTTGAGGCCTTTACATTTTTTTGTCAGCAGACAAACCCTATGTACCTCACAGTAAAATATCGGATCCCTCCATTCCTTCAGACTCCTAGATCCAGAATACATTGCACATTGCATAGGCCAAAGCATATCTGTGTTAGCTCCAAATACCTAGGGATCACTTCCAAAAAAGTTAAGCAAATTACTCCTTTACTAAATTCAGAGCCAATCTGAAAATTTTTCTACTCAAGGAAGCCTCCTTCAAATACATTCTCCACCAAGGAAATCATTTAAACTAGAAAGCATAAATTCTCTTGCAAACTCATTTTTCCCTGATGAGTCTTATGCAGCAATTAAATCTGTTTGGCCTTTTTTTGGTTTTCCATTTTTCCCTGTTTTCCTAACTTTTACTGTTGTACATAGCCTTTTCAATCATGCCACACTTTATATTTCATTCAGTATATCCTATTTTAATATCTATTTTCATATTTTGCATGCATCCCAACCATAGATGTTCTACAAAATTCACTTGCATCGGATAAACCTATGATTTATTTTTGTGCTAAACACGAGTTGAGCCTGAATATGTCAAAGCTGGATCAATACTTATCCTGTTTAACAAAAAAGCAAACAAGCACATAAATAGATAAGTAAGTAAATACATTAATACCATTAGCCTTGGTTATTTATTTATTTATTCGTTCATTTATTTATTGACATTTGTTTACTGGGAAAGTCTGGAAAATAAATATCCATTTTTAGTGGAGTCTCAGAGAGAAAGGCTCCATAAAGTAAAATAATATGAAATAAAGTACTAGTACAAATGTAATTAAAAAAAACATATATACAGACAATCTGATAATGAAGTATAGTGAATACAATAAAGCATGAGGAGACGCTAGTGATGTAAAATGAAAAAGAAATAAAAATGATGACTAAATATGACAATCAGTATTTACAAAAGTATTTTAAAAAGTATTATAAGTGTGGTCTACTGTGCTAGGAAATAAAAATAAAAAGATACGGGTCCAACCTAAGAGGAGGAGAGGCAAGGTATTGACACGCATATATAATTAGTCTGATGAGAGATTAAGTTAATAAGAATATAAAGTATTTGTTAGTGTAGATCATACAGGTGAGTTGTTAGCTGCAGTCTTACTCCAATAAACTAAACGAGTGGTCTTTACTTAGAAAATTCAATGGATTTCCCATAAGTGTTTTCTGCTAGCTAGGGCTGCTTGACTTACTATAACCATGCAAATCCTCTGATTTTATTAATCCTTATGAGGTACATGAATGCAAAGCGTCTGGCAGATGTCACCTGATTTACTTTAATCCTGCTAGAGTACATTGATCACATATTTATTTTTTATTGCTGGAACCTATTGCTCTGCTTCTTAACAAGCAGGTTCCTGACACTACTGATCCCTCAGTAGGCTTCAAAAATGCTTAAACCAGCCTTTGTATATTGTATGTGTGACTGTGTATGTTGCATGATTTATACAATGCTCCAGTATTTGCACTATTAAAGTATGGAGAAGAAACCCAGTTGATTTGTAGTTTATTGTATACCTGCTTTGTTTAAAACTGTAATCGTCTGATAATAAATAAAGTACATGAAACAACAGTGCTGTCAAATGAACAGCTATGTGCCAACAATATTATGAATGTATGAAACTAGACTAGAGATATACATTCTCATGTCAGTAAATGGCTGCATTGTCTACGTGCTATACTCATTTTCCTACTTACTGGGTAAGCTGCATATCATACCTAACAAACAGTTTGTTTTTTCTTGACCATTGTAAGAATTAAATCTGTCTCTCAATGCTTATTTCTCTCACATTTTCTGCTGTTGTGATGGCTGTCAGTACTTCTACCTTATGGTGTCATCAGGAAGGCTGCTCCTATGAATTACTACCAGTTTTGTGTAACTCTTTTCTCTTACCTTTCCTTTGAGCAATCTACTTTGTATCTTCAAATAGTGTCTCTTTTTCATGTACGTCTCCCAGCTCTTGAACATTGGAACCCACACAATGGTTCTGGATTCGCTTGATCTGATCATTAGTAGCTTTCTGTCTCTTTCCCTAAGACTGTACATGTTACTGTCTGCTCTGCATAGTCACTGCCATTTTTGATTGCAATGCATAATGCTTCCAGCTTATGTACTCACAACGATGAGGCCTCCAAAGCCAGGTGTAATGGTATAAAAATATATTATCCACTGCCTGTATAAGGTAATTATGTTTTCTTTGGTTTTACTAGTATTTTCTGTTCCACTGCTTCTGAGTAGGCCATTGCCCTAAACTGTTGCTCTGCAGAAAGTTCTTGCTTACCTTCACTTCAAGTGATATAATTACTTTAAGTCTCTGATCTCCTTTCCTGCTGCTGCTTCTTCTCCAACTGTGTATTGATGAGCAGGGATTTAGTTTCCCAACATTAGTATTTTACATTGATGTCAACCTGCCATTTTTAGGTCAGCTTCTCCACTTTTGCCAAGTTATTTTATCCCCTTTGTATCTTCATTGTTATGTGTCCTGTTCCATGACAAAGGACATCAGCAAAAAATCCAAATGTTTCAAATGTTTTTTCCCATGCTATATGCAGCGAATGCCACTTATTAAGACATTCAAAAAGACTGGCATAATTACTTACTAGTGTAGCACCCT
This sequence comes from Protopterus annectens, assembly GCF_019279795.1. Taxonomy (NCBI): domain Eukaryota; kingdom Metazoa; phylum Chordata; order Ceratodontiformes; family Protopteridae; genus Protopterus; species Protopterus annectens. The sequence continues at coordinate 699,417,028 of NC_056726.1, read as the reverse complement.
GATGTTCATCAACCATTCTGAGCTTATGGTTCATGAAAACCGAGAGGCTGTCACTCCTTCTCCTTTGGCCAGTTCAGCTTTGTGTGTGTGTGTGTGTGTGTGTGTGTGTGTGTGTGTGTGTGTGTGTGTGTGTAACTGGTTTTGTGCCTATGTATATTTACTTTATATATGTGTATAGATGTATCTCTCCCTCTCTCTCTCTATATATATATATATATATATATATATATACACACATATATATATATATATATATATATACACACACACTTGTAGAACTTGTTAGGCATTAGTGCATTTTGGCAACTTTGTTTTGTTTTTATACTTAATGAGCATTACATTGCTCCTATTTTACCTGGTTCTGTAATTTTGTTGAACTCTGCAGTCTGGACTGAGCCTGCAATTGGTTTTAGTTGATCATTGCTCTATACCGGTAAAAAACAAACTTACATATATTAATTAATCAGCAAATAGTGTTTGTAATGAATAACATTTTCCTTTTACCTGCATGGAGCAAGTACTGATTAAGTAATACTTATTCCAACAAGCTGGAATTTGTCATATATCTTGTGATCTTGTGCTACTTCTGGCCACTACCTGTAAGTATTGTGCCTCACAGAGTAAGAATGATAGTGGCATGACATATGCCCTAGCCTATTCATAAAAATAACAACACAGTGGGGTAATACCATTGTACACAGTCTTACCATGTTGAAAAACCATAGTAATCTGTTCATGCAGTACATACACAAGTGATTTCACCCAGAATCATATGTGATTGATAAACAGTACACCAACTGTGTGTGAGTTGATCTGAAAGGAATACATTAAGGACTGTATCATTATTCATACTGTCAGCTCAGTGATCCTTCTTCTCTACTGATATGGTGATGAGCATAAAGAGTTAAATATAATAGAAGAGAAAAACACCTTCACACACTAGAATAACTCTTCAAATAGTGCAGGTAACTCAGCTACCACAGTCTTACTTTTCCCCGCCTTCACATATGAGACTGCTAATCCCCTACAAAAGGGAGATTCCACAGCACCTGAGATTCCTTCCATTAGCATATTATGATAATGATCCTAGCTCTGCCATCATGCCTAATAAATGTAAGATGTTTATGAATCTATGCTATGTATATTGGCAAAGCGCATTGCAGCAAGGAGCAGCAACTTAATTAGGAGAGTAACCCCCAAGTAGCTAATTTCCTTACTAGGTAGTTGTTACCACAGTGCTGTGTAGCTCTGTCATGCTACACAAAAATTACATTATCTGGAGGACTAGTTTGCATAGTATATAATGTGTATTATGCACACCTGTAGACAAATGGCAGATGCTGTTAGTCTCCTGTATGCACCATTTCTTTCTGCGATTCATGCCTATGAATTAGAGCAGTGATGGCAGTGCACTAATCATGGTGCCCAGATTGGTTTTATGCAGCTGTGCTCAATGTTAAGAAATAACCCAGCCTGTTCTTAATGTAAAAGTTAGACTGTCACATCTGTAGACATTAATTTACTGTTACACAAGATGCTGCACCCATCACAAAAATCTGTGTTACATTAAACAAAACTAACCAAACGTTTAAATACAGTAATACTCATTTATTAAGTTATTTTGCCTTGTAGAGGAAGCAAGGTTGCACTGATGTGTAATGTTTGCTTCTGAGAAGTTACAGTTAACTCATGCATACCAGTTTGTTTGATGCGTTTAGTCTTTCAGCTATGAGTAAGATGTGTAAAGAATGACAGATTAACTCAAAACTTATGTCAATGTTGGTCTCTGTGACTTGACACAAATGTGCTCATGCCCCTGGGAGTATAAAAGTTGAGAAATTATTTGGATATTTTTAGCAACATCTGCTTCACTTACTAGAAATTAGGCTTTGAATTATTTGTATGAACACGTCTGATGAATTGCAATAGTTATAAACAGTGCAGTTTATTCTGCAGAGAATTCATTTGGAATAGAAGTCTATTGTTACACTATGGTTAAAAGTAATTATTTACTTACTAGAGACTAGGAAATTGATTTGGAAACAGTTATAATGTGTTTCCACTTGTATACACCAAGATTTACTCAAGATAAACTGTCTCCATGGTAAGTAGCTCTACAGCATACTCTTTCGCCTTTGTCTAAATAATGTCCATCTTGCTGAATAATACTGCTGGGTGTACATCTAACTGTTCTGCAATTTTACTATAACAAAGAGCTTCCTTGTGAATCCTTGATGTGCTAAATCTTGAAAATCATGTTTGCTCATGTTAAGAGTGAAACAAGTGATTGTTCAAGAATGCTGTGTAGTGTTTTGGAGAGTTTCTCCTTTATCCACTGTTGTATGACCATGGATCTGATATATGTTCAAGGGTTGAGGGATTGGTCCCCATATAGAATTGCAAGGGAACTTGCCTGCATCTAAGATGCTTGGTTTGAGCTCTCTCCTTTTACTCTGAATGTAACAGGTGGCTTTCAGTGATTTCTGTCCGAGGAAGAGTATTCCAAGTGATCAGATTTCATTCTACCGTTAAAGAATCCACTAAAGGTTTATGCAGTGCATAACATCTTGGAAGTTAAATCTGAGTGACTGGTGTGCATTCCAGAAGGTTATATAAAAACAGTGCACCAAAGAAATTCATGTATTACTAAAATTATGTGATATATAATAAATGTTTGATTTTGTCAGCAGCCAATATGGAATAGCCTCAGCTTACTTGTCCTACTGGTTAAAAAAACAGCTTGTAGAGACGGTGCTAATTTTGATACTTTCAGAATTAAGGCACGCTGTTGAATATATTTAATGCATAACCATAAAATGTAGTCATTAAATTATTTTTTGCAAGATTCTTTACATCACTGTTGGAAGTCAACCTGCAACAAATGCATGAGTAAAAAAGTTTGCAGTATTGGAAAAACTCACTAAAATACAGGAGTGCTATGATAAAACTATGAATATATTTATATATATATATATATGTATATATATATATATATATATATATATATATATATATATATTATTTCCCACCCATGAGTATGGTCTGCAAATCCACACCACTGAATGCTGATAATATGCAGTGTATATTTGGTATATAAATATATATATATATATATATATATATATATATATATATATATATATATATATATATATATACATATATATACAGCTTTTCTGGCAAGTAGCCAACCCTACCACACACAAAATCATTACTGTACAGCTGCAAAGAGTCTGGATCCCCAGGATTTCATCCACCTTAGATTGAGCCCAGTATCTTCTAGGACAGTCTTACAAACAGTAATTGAAATTCTCCCCGAATTATTTTGCACACAGACATTCACAATTTCCAGAAAGGGGAAGAAAATGATAACTCTGAAGGACCATCACCTCTCCCCCAGTTTACTTTAAGAATGCCACAAGCCAGACTACCATGGTAAAATCAAGAACACAAGTTCCTATTTACCTTTATAATAAATCAGCTTATAAGCATTTATCTTAGTGTAGGTCATCTTTGATAAGACGGATACCAGGCAGTTAGTAATACTAGTTAATTGCACAAGCCCTTAAGCTCATAAAAATAAATCACTAACCAAAAGTGTGTAAATTTTGAATAGTAAAACTGTTTTCTTGAAGTAAATAAAGGATTTTACTTGGAGTAAATAGGATAGGAGTAATTTTTAATTTTTTTTTTTTAATAAAAGTTCTGAACAGAGAGATGACATACAGTAAGCTCTGTCCACTCCCCTAAAAACTAAATAAGTTTAACTGAAGAGATACAATGCTTCACCTATTAGTAACTTTTGTGATCAAAATAGGACCTGCAAAGCTGAGTTAGGCAACTGTGTGTTTTTTAATGCTCCAGGCAGATCTACCAGCTCCACAACTAACAGTCTGCTCCATGTGTCTGCCTGTCTCTCTCTCTCTGTTTATATATATACTTATGGGTCATATGAAGTACAACCTTTTGGCTATAATTTTGAATTCTTTGATAGTGCTTTCTTGTTTTTACAGTTACATACTTATGGTGTGGGGAGTCCCAAATAAGGCTCTATCATTTGACCTTGAATAGCTTCTTCAAGGAGCATTAGACTTCAGTCACTGTAGACACTTGCACAGTAGAGTTATTATTACTTTCCAATTGTAGTACTTTTAAACTTGCATTTTGAACATTACATATTGACTTAAAGGGCAAATACACTATGATTAAAAGTAATTCTGTACTTGCTAGAAACTAGGAAACCGCTTTGGAAACACAGTCATAATGTTATATTTCTACTTGCACAAGCTTTGGCATCTTTTGTTTTTCAGAGAGAGACCCTCTTGAAGAATATACAGCTTTAGAATAACTTATTTCACTTCTTATTTCCTCTCTGATAGAGCAGTTACATTTTTCACATTTTATAACAGTTTTTTTCCATATTGTTTCATATTTTTTCATGCATTCAAGGGTCAAACATGTTTTTTTAAGAAAGATTCATGAAATTAAGCTTGGGATAAAAGTTGCATCTTAAATTGCACTCATCCAGTGTCTTGTTTTGAAAGATTCTCTATATTTTTGATGTTATGGAACATATTTTCCATTTCTATGCGGCATCACTTTGCTCTGATAGATGATTTGATTGTTTGATGGTCTCTGTCTAAATGTTAGTCTTCTGCATGGGTACACATGGCTATAGTTCATGTCTTGCTATTCTTTTGACACTGTTCATGTACTTTGCTGTTCACCCCATGTCTTGTAAGATGTCTGGGTAATAAAGTTCTTCATAGGTCTTTTTGGTGTAGTTTATGTCTATATGGACAGAAGAATCAATATTATGGCTAAAGGTGCCTTTTAGTAGTAATTTATGGTTACCAACGTAGCTGTTGCTCCTTTAGGAGTCTGTTTTCTCTACAGTAACCCCTTATTCCACTATATCAAATCCTCTTGTTCCTAACCATTAGGATCCCCCTTAGCTACTTCCCTCAAGTTCTGTAAAGTAGGATCTGAGAGCTATGCCTGTCGCAACTTTCTACTTGTAATTATTTCCAATTCCCTTTCAAACAGAATTCAGGTATTTTTTGACAACTATAGCTTAGGTTTAGACTTTCTGCAGCCAAACTCCCTAGAAAATGACTGGCCCAGATATAGCTCAGTTTCACGTGTCCTATAACCCCACAGACCTAAAGCAGCTACATCACCTGCCAATGTTGTAAGTGTGGAAATGATTGAGTTTGCCCCTTAGTTATTTCTTGTGTATTTGTTTCCTTATCTCACTGCCTGTAGCTGCATGTATGCAAGATGTAGTGTTATCTAAGTCATTACCTATTAGAACATCTGCTGAGGTATCAACAAAGATTCCCATCTTCTTGCTTTGCTGTCCCCTTCTCAGTCTAAATGAATTTTGGCAAGTGGCACCTGAAAAAAAGTGTTTCTCATAAGGCCCTAAATGGAGTAGACCACTCTGTTATGTAACAACTTCAAGCTTATTATTAGCTTTGTATGATGCAATACCCTCTTAGCAAGGGCTTCTTTCCCCTCTACCAAGATAGGTCAGGCACATATGATCATCTGGAACAGCTGATGTTTTGAGATAACTCCCCACCCCTACAATGCAGGTCTATATCACATAATCGAATCACGGAACATAGAACGCTCAAATGAGCGAATGTTCACATAATCGAATACTGTATTGTGGGGAGCTGTACTCACCACACCCCCACTAAATATATATTCTTACTCCAAGGTCACACTACAGTGAGGAAAGGGCAAAAAGCCCGATCTTCACTGTAGTATGAAATAAATCCAGGAACTTTGAGGATGTGAAATTTTGCTTTTTTGAGCGTCCGATGTTCAGCGATTCGAAGTTATGATATAGACCCTGCAATGCTACCTCTGTCAGCTCCACTCATTTTGGTTTTGTTCTACATTCTGTCGCTGTGAGCATTTAGATTGTATACACCCCATTTGGTTGTACTGCAAAATTTTAGTCCGAGACTTGTACTTGAGCTAGCATTCCCTCCTTTGCCTTTGCAATCTGTTGAGGGTTTGTATTACCCAACATGTTACCTTATAATCTGGTATATTTCCCATGTTATGTATTTATGCCCTACTGATTAGGCAGAGGTCAACCTTCTTTTCCAATCCCTAAGCAGTGTTACATTCTTTATCTGATAACCAAACTCACATATCCTCAGCCAATGCATCAAGTTCTTGCTTTCCTATCATAAGGTCTATGAACATTTCAAAAGTAGTAAGCTGGCATCTACCCAGCCACCTATAAATGCTTATTTCTGCAGTGAATTAACTTTTTTTTTTTTATTTGCGCTCTAAACTATCTTCTGTAAGCATCAGGGGAAAGTTTAAAATATTCAGGTACATAGTGTTTATTTTTTATCATTATAACACCCAGGATCAGTAGCTTTAGTTGATGCATGCATTTTCTTATCCATGAGCATAAGAACTAAAAACCTCAATCATTACTGTTGGTCAGTTGAGTGCTCATCACACAGCCTTTAAAATACCCAGACATAACTATCACAGTCATACTAATCTTTATACCGAGGAAGCAATTTAATACTGACCATGTCATCTGGGATTCGGCTTTCACCCCATAACTCGTGACATTCATGAACTGTTAACAGTTCTCTCTCTCTCTCTCTCTGAGACTCTTTCTCTCTCTCTCCTTCTCTCTCCAGCTTCAGGATGTTTAATTCTGTAATCTTTTTTACTGGATTTGTCAAAAGCTTTCCCATCTTTGTAAGAGGGAGTGGGATTAGCATTAGCAATTTGTCTAACAGAAGCAGTTTTGGATAGAGAAATTACTGTAGAATCTAAATTACAGTTAGAAAGCAATAATAATCATAATTATTAATGTGGTAAGCCCAGTGGACACACAATTCATTTTTAGTGATGACCTAGGAGTAATGTCTTGTTAAGTGACATGCTGAGGGTCACATGGGGGCAAATGAGGAATAAGGGAATTCAATTCTGTGCCACTGGAACTACAGCTTGAAATCATAACCTGTGTTCCATCCACCTGATACTAAATTAGTATTTTTGAGAATGTTGTACCCTGTAAAACCTATCATACTTCCTAGGGCAGGAGGTTGACTGTCAGGTAAACTACAAGCTGTCAGGAAACCGTTATATAAAGCAGATAAAACAGGAGAAACAGCTGCAAATTAAAGAATGTCTAACTGTAACAAATCATAGTACATTTGCTTGGAAATAGGAATTTCATTCTGATACCACTGGAAAACCTTTTTCATTTTAGATAAAGTTTCATTAAAAAAGAAAGGTCTTCGGGAAGGAAATCTGAAGTAACACTTTCCTCAGAATCAGAATCCTCAGGTTGGGAAAAAAACATCCTGAGCCTCAACATAATCTTCCAATCCCTGTTCTTCTGAATGAAAATCAGAGTCAGAAAGAGAGGACATTTTTTTTTTACTTCCCATTAGTAGAAGTAGGTAATGTAAAAGCAGAATTTAAATCCCTTGAAGATCCCAGAAAATCTTCCCTGTCTATAAAAATAGAAAAAGTAGAAGCCAATATTTTTAATTTTTATTTCATTTTCCAGGGAGATTCCATAGAAAAAGACTGACCCAAAGCAGGCATACTCTCCTGGGGGGCTTTAGGCTCCTTTCTCAGTTATGCAGCAGATCTACACCTGCCCCTTCCACCAAGACTGACAAGAGTGGTTCCCCTTGCCTAAGGAGGTCAACCCCGCAGCTGCAGAGGATGTGTCCCTCCCTGGTCCCTAGTGGCTCTAGGTGTTACACCTGATGGACTGGGGAAAAATTATGAGTGGTCAGAGAAAATATATTTGGGCACATCAGAGTCATCTATGGCTGAGGCAAAACCTGACCCAGCTCCATACCCAAAGACTCCCGGACACCTTTCTTCTTTTTCTTGGAGGCAGAGAAAGGAAAAAACTGAGAAGACCAGTTATTGATCCATACATCTAGCCATGAAATCAGCCACAAAAACAAGTAGTAGACCTTTTTAGAATCAGTAAGCAGGTTAAGAATGCACTGACAGTTCCTAAATGCACCCAGTCTTGATCCTAACAGATAAACTGTATAAAAGTATAATAGTTAAAAAAGTTTCCACTAGTATTTACAGTAGTAAAATCCCGTCATACAGGGTAACAGTCCATAAAAGGGTACATTTCCTACACCAAATATGATTAATATCATGCAAAAAATATAAGTTCTCTTCAGAAAAATGTTATGATAGAAGGTTAACCCCAGCAGGTGGACTTATCTATGCAACCTTAAGGGACTGTTAGCTGACCGTAAGTTCAATGAAGCCCATGTAAGAAGTGCACTTTAGTGGCAAGAAAACTCTGAAGTATTTGACTAACTGCCTTTTATATGGAACTGTGCTTCAGGTCCCTGTCAGTTATAGTGCAAGGAAGGTGCTCTAAAGCTTTAAAAAGCTGACCAGTTGGTCATATCCTTGGCAGGATATAACCCTAATAGCTTAGCTTACTGCAACAGTAATCTAACTTTGAACATCATGCTACATCTGTAAGTTGGATGTCAGACATAAAATGTTGCATCTTAGTACTTCATACCATATTGCCTATTGGAATATTTAATTAGTTCCATTTTTACAGTTATCTGTCTGTGTTAACGGGAATCATGTTTTCTTGGAAACATTATTCTCATAGGTTCTTAGGTTTATAGGTATATACTAGACTAATGAACATCAGTGCCTTTATAAGCCTAGCAATGCAACAAAGCCCAACTGTGTCCCTATGTATCATGGGCATTAATTAGGAGGGGTATGTTAGTTAGAAAGTTTCTAGAGATTTTGTAGGGGAAAGTATGTTAATTTAGGTAATTTAAGCATAGTTACTGTCTGCAAATGTTTATCACAGATGTGTGGGCTAGACCAGTGTGAATTTCCAATTTCCAATCCATTGGTCAAGGTTACTCTTAAATAGGGTTAGGGATGCACTCTTCTTCACTTGGATGGGAAGCCTGTTCCAGTGCATGGGGATCCTCTGAGGCACATATCTTCTTGTCAACATGTCATATATAATATATAAAAAAAATATATATATATATATATATATATATATATATATATATATATATATCTTATTTATCTGCTCTTACTGCAACTGTCTTAGTTGCGCTTCTGCGTGCTGTTATCTGTTCAGTCGCTCTTACTTTGCACTTATTACTGCTTGTTAGTAGCCTTTTAATTTACTGCCTTCTGCACTTGTTTTTTAGTCACTTCTTAATTTAATTGCATTTATTTGAACTGTATTTGCCGTAGTGTTGCGACACGCTCAGGTGTGCTGGCCTGCACTACAATTTGAATTGATTTTACTGCTGTTTTAGCTACCTTTCTGTAAAAAAAAAAAATCTAAGCGTGTTTCCTGCCTTTCCTGTAACTAGTCAAGTCCAGATACAGACTTGCTGTATCCAGGACTGTTGGTAAGCTTCTTAGCCCCCCGAAGCCTTTCTGTGTTCGAGGGAAGCCTTCTAGCTTATCAGTGGGAGTGGTAAGCACTAGGTAGTCTATCTACCATGGGAAGAGTGGGTTTTGGCCCTGAAATTGTAGTTCATTGGCCATTTGGGCAGTTTTTCCATCTCTTTCTACTTTGTGGTTAAAAGCCCGTTTTGCATTTGGTCCCCGTCTTTCCTATAACTATTGTAATCCAGGTAGAGATTTGCTGTATCCAGGACTGTTGGTAAGCTTCTGAGTCCCCCAAGGCCTTCTGTGTTGGAGAGAAGCCTTCTAGCTTATCAGCACTAGGTAACCCATCTACAACAGGAAGAGTGGTTTCTGGCCCAGAAATTATAGTTTATTGGCCGTTTGGGAAGCTTTTCCATCTCTTTCAACCTTCTGATGTAAAAGCCTGTGTTTGCGCTTGTTTCCTGCCTTTCCTGTTACTAGTCTAGTCCAGGTACAGATTTGCTGTATCCAGGACTCTTTGTAAGCTTCTGAGCCCCCCCAAGCCTTTCCGTGTTGGAGGGAAGCCTTCTAGCTTTTCAGTGGGAGTGGTAAGCATCAGGTAGCCTATCTACCACAAGAGGAGTGGTCCCTGGCCCAGAAATTGTAGCCATTGGCTGTTTGAGCAGTTTCTTTCCATCTCTTTCAACTTTCTGGTTTGAAAGCCGCACTTGTGCCTGTTTCCCGCCTTTCCTATAACTAGCCTAGTCCGGTTACAGAGTTGCTGTATCCAGGATTGTTAGTAAGTTTCTGAGCCTCCCCAAGCCTTTCTGTGTTGGAGGAATGCCTTCTAGCTTATCAGTGGGAGTGGTAAGCACTAGGTAGCTTATACTCCATGGGAAGAGTGAGTTTTGGCCAAGAAATTGTAGTTTATTTGGCTGTTTGGGCAGTTTTCCATCTCTTTCAACTTGCTGGCTTAAATGCCTATGTTTGTACTTGTTCCCCGCCTTTCCTGTAACTATTCTAGTCCAGGTACAGATTTGCTGTATTCCAGGACTCTTTGTAAGCTTCTGAGCCCCCCCAAGCATTTCTGTGTTGGAGGGAAGCCTTCTAGCTTATCAGTGGGAGTGGTAAGCATTAGCTAGCCTATCTACCACAAGAGGAGTGGTTCTTGACCCAGAAATTGTAGCTATTGGCCATTTGAACAGTTTTTTCCATCTCTTTCAATGCTCTGGTTTAAAAGCTGCACTTGCGCTTGTTTCCCACCTTTCCTGTAACTAGCCTAGTCCAGATACAGAGTTGCTGCATCCAGGGCTGTTGGTAAGCTGCTGAGCCCCGCATCCTTTCTGTGTTGGAGGAAAGCCTTCTAGCTTATCAGTGGAAGTGGTAAGCACTAGGTAGCCTGTCTACCATTCGAGGAGAGGTTCTTGGCTGAGAAATTGTAGTTTATTGACGATTTGGACAGTTTGTCTGTCTCTTTCAACGTTCTGGTTTAAAAGATCACATCTGCGCTTGTTAACCATCTTTCCTGTAACTAACCTACTGGGTAGCACTAGAAAGCCTTAAACTGATACAAGCCTTCTAGCTTAGGCGAGAGACTTTGGAGATATTAAGTACCAGTTTACTGTACTTTCTTGCTGTACTTAACTGTTTTCTGCCTAAATGCAGATTTTCCAGCGTTTATTGTGATTTAAAAGCTTGTTTTTTTTCACATATTATACTTATTTGACTGCCTGCACTTTTAAAAAGTTGTTTTTTGTTTAAATAATTTATGTAGGCTACACACTAAAATGCGATAGCCTTTTCTGATCATTTGTAGTAGATTAAAGTGGTTTTAAGTGTATTTTTTGCTGTTGTTTTTTTGCCTTATCTTTTCAAAAAAAAATTCCTTGTTTCCCGCCTTTCTAAGCTAGTATAGTCCAGTTTTCAGGCTAGTGCTGAATTCAGGGCTGTGATACTAGTTTCTGAGTTGCCCATACCTTACTTGGATAGAAGGAAGTTTCTCTGTTCACCTGTGTGAGAGGGGAGCTTTGAGCAACCTATCTGTCCCTGGAGGAGTGGTTCCAGCCCAGAAGTTAGTAGTTTATTGGCCATTTTGGGCTAATTTCTATCTCTTTCATTTCCCTACTATAAAAACCATGTTTGCACAGTTTTGTGCACCGGTTAGCTATGGTTAAATTATTCCTGGCTCCACTAAGTCTCCTCTTCAGTTTTTCCCTTGAAACTAGTCTAATTCTCAACCTAAGCACTCAAAAAGCATCTTACAGCCCAGCACTTGCTCAGACCTAATAGCAAGCACTAATATACTCTGACACTGATTACCCAGCAAGGCAAGGCTCTTTATTCACCCCTCACCAACCAAGCAACTAAGCAGCTCACCCTACTATTCAGGCACGACCAAAGGGCAATTTCAGGTGCACTCTCCAGTCCAGCTGGTGAATCTGGGTATCCTGAGGCAATGTTACAACTGCCTCATGTACACAGACAACCCTCTCCTCCTACCACAAAACACTAACATATGCGAGAGATGCAATTATACAGCCAAACTGGAAGCTAAGCTGTCTCCACCCAAGACTGGAACAGACAGTCAAGAGGAGAAGGTTAACACTTGCACCACAGCTCCAGCCACACACAGACCTACTAAAACAGCACTGGCAAAAAGTACACATAAATACACAAAATCATTCTCGGAGGCTCTAAATAAAAACCTGCAAAAGCATCAGAGACCTCCAAAGCAGACATCCAAACAACCTGCACTTCACGTCACAAACCAGACAACACATAAAACACAAAATCAGTGTGCCGCACAATCACAGCCCTTAAGGCAAAATAACATAGCTAACACACTAGTAATAGGTGACTCTATAGTCAGGCACACTGACGTCTCACTCACTAGGCTGGACAAGCAGAAGGTTACTGTTAGCTGCCTGTTGGGAGCCAGAATCTGCCACATAGCACAAGCACTCAGGTCACTCCAGAACACGTACAAATATGACTCTGTCATTGCTCATGTTGGTGTGAATGACCTGAGATGTACCTCCCTGGACTACATGAAAAGAGACATGGAAGAGCTCTCTGATCATGTAGCCCAGGCTGGTATGACCCTGATCCTGAGTAGCATCCTACCCTCACCAAGAATGATACCTCAGTATAAAGAAAAAATGATCAATTTCAACAATTGGCTAAGCTTCTGGTGTCATTCAAAGGAGATCCAGTGTCTGTCAGCCCGGGATGACATGCTCGACAAGCCATGTTGCTTCACAAGAGACAGCTTGCACATGTCACCCCTAGGCTTTCGAATACTGGCCAAGGCTCTTGCTGCCCCCATAGTGCCTTTTTTAGGCAAGGCTCAAAAGTCAAACCCACCTCCGTAAACAGCACAATTAACAAAAAACTGAGGGTTATGCTACTCAATGCCAGGAGTTTAAATCTCAAAATGCACGTGCTCGAAGCACTCCTCAGTATGGAGAACGTTGACATCTGTGCAGTAACTGAAACCTGGTTCAAGGCTCCAGAGAGCACCCCAGCACTACAACTACATACCACACATTTTGGTCACAGAACATGGACCGAAACACAAAAGGAGGGGGTGTATCCATATTCATCAAGGATACCTAAACCTCCAGGTTAGTGGAGCAGCATGATACCACTGAGATCATCCATGTGCAGCTAACATTGGGCAAATCTGCAATGCAAATTGTGGCCTGCTGCAGATCACCCTCCATGACCCAGGACCACCACCCCACCTTTCTGGAGACACTGGAAAACATGAAGGCCCTACCAAACACCCTGATATTTGGCAATTTCAATTACCCTACCATTCACTGGGAAAACTACTCGAGTGCAAATTCCCAGACCCAGTGCTTCCTGGAATTCATCAACTCAAACACCCTGGATCAGCTGGTAAACTCCCCTACCAGAGGTGAAAACATATTGGACCTGGTCATCACCAACATGGACGACAGGTGTTCCACACCAGAGGTCAACCTGTCACTAGTTAGATCAGACCATAAACTAATATCTCTGGATGTCCACACCCCACCACCACCCCCAACTAAGGAAACCACAGTAAAAAACTTTTCTAAAACAAATTTCACCTTACTTAAGACAGAGATGGTAAGTTTCACAGCCCCCATGGTAAAGGATAATGCCGCCCAAGATACATAAATCTTTAAAATCCACTCTTTGAGCACCTACAAGGATGCATGGATCATGCCATCCCTAGCAAAACCAAGACTCACTCCTCTAAGAGAAGGAAACCAGTTTGGTGGTCCCCTGCAATAAACAGGCTATACAATATAAGGAGGAAACTAGTTCAGAAAAAAAGCAAATCCCAAGAAGGAAAGACATCCCTGATCAGTATCAGTAAGAAACTGAGGTATCAGTAAGAAACTGAGGTCCCTGATGAAAGTATCAGTAAGAAACTGAGGTCCCTGATGAAATCATCCAAGACTAACTTCGAAAGAAAAATAGCCAAGGATTCAAAAGATAACCACAGAGCCTTCTTTAGCTATGTTAAGAATCTAAGTGGAAACTCGCAGATATACACTGAACTAGTGCAAAATAGCACAAAATATACTGAACCTACTGATATTGCCAAAATCCTGGCAGATAGATTCAGTGCAAACTTTACCCCCCTCTCACCTCCAAAAGGGCCTACAAGAATACCAGAAAAGTGTAGTGTCCCAAAAATCACAGACGCACAGGTGAAAACAGCCCTTTCAAAAGCCAAAAACACAGCGTCAATGGGACCAGATGGTGTCCCAGGCTGCGTCTTGCACGAACTACAGAACGAAGTAACCCCCCACCTAAACACGCTGTTCAACCTCAGCCTTTCCACAGGCTACGTGCCCATAGAATGGCGCACAGCAATTGTTATTCCTCTCCACAAAGGAGGGGCCACAACTGACCCTGGTAACTATTGCCCCAGAAGCCTGACTAGCCTGGTCTGCAAGGCTATGGAGCGCATCATCATGGAACTCATTAACAAAGACATTGGGAACCTCCAAACACTTGACCCGAACCAGTTTGGCTTTGTTAAGGGCAGATTATGCCTACTAAACCTGGTTGACTTCTTTGAGACAGTCACCAAGGCCATAGACGAGGGAAAGGTGGTTCACATAGCCTACCTTGACCTCGCCAAGTCTTTTGACACCATTCCCCACTCGGGTATTACTGAAAAACTCACCAGCCTGAACATAAACCCCTAAGTCATGAGATGGGTTGCCAACTGGCTTACAAACAGAACTCACACGGTAAGAATAGCGGGCTCCAGGTCCAACTCTAAACCAGTCACAAGTGGTGTCCCGCAAGGCTCAGTCCTGGGACCCCTACTGTTTGGCATATACTTCTCAGAAGTACAGGCAAACACAGGAGGACTATGGCTAACCAAGTTCGCCGATGACTGCAAACTGGGAGCCATATTTGACTCTCCGGCTGACATGGATATCCTCCAAAAGGGCCTTATTGAGACAGACACCTGGTGTCAAAGTCATGGCCTCAAGCTAAATGCCAAAAAAAAAGCACAGTCATCCCGTTTTGGAAAAACAAAACACCCACAAATTACCACATAGGTGGCAGCTCCCTTAATACAGAAGAAGTAATAAGAGATCTGGGGACCCAGGTAGATAGTAATCTCTCCTTTAACAATCATATTGCCAAAGTAGTTAGGAAATCCTTCTATGTGGCCCATCTAATTACTAAACGGGTCACATCTAGAAATAAAGAGGTTATAGTGCTCCTCTACTTGTCACTCATTAGACCCATCATAGAGTACAATGCCCCATTTGGGATGTACCTCACAAGACACTTCAAACAGCTGGAAAGACCACAGAAGTACCTCACCAAGAGGATTACTGGTCTCAAACATATGTCCTATGCAGCCCAACTGAAAAAACTCCAGCTGTACTCAGTGGCATATCACTTACTCAGAGGTGATCTCTGCCTGACTTACAAAGCCATGTCCAACTCAGAATTGATGGACATGCTCCACCTAAAGAAATCCAAGTTACTGCGAGCCACATGCTCTAGTGAGCCAAACCTCACCACAACAATAAATAGAACATGCCGGAGGGATAGATTCCTGTCACAGAGACTCCCCATGCTTTGGAACAAAATTCCAAATTACATCAGGCAGAGCACCTCACTAACAGTCTTCAAGAGAAACCTTGACGAGTGGATGGGTAACAGAAAATACACCCCTGGGATCACTTCATTGGCTCTGCTTGACAGAGGATCAGTTAATTAACCAATGGGGCGGTGAAAGCCGACACACTCTGGCTAGGCTTATAAATGCCCTTGGGCAGATAGCCTAGTACCTACCTAGGAACCTATGAACCTACATTTATGTCATAAGCAAAATTTAAATAATGGTTCTGATACTGCTCATTTTGCAGATATGCAAAAGGTCCATCAAAGCTGTATCCAAGGATACCTTGTATGCCAGGCATAGATTGCCTCTCAGTAACCTGTAGGAGACTGAGATAGAGATAGGGCTTTAAGGAAATATGTATAGGACAATCTGTTTATACCTGGGTCCTCCTAGTAAGGAACCTTTGTGTTCTAGCTGTTGCATACATCTGGTCAGGAATATGCCAAAGGGAACATTATATTCAATGTTGGATCTGATAAAGAATGAATAAAGTGGCACTATGACTTCCTAGGACCTGGATGCCATGCCCTTACTTATAAGTTGTGCAATATAAAATGAATTTTCTAACTACTTTAGCTAAATGCTGGTCAAAGGCCAGATTACTGTCTACATATGTTTCCAGACCCTGAATGCCGAGTCAGCACTGGGTGGCAGTTTTCCCAAAAGGCAATATAATGCATTTCTTGGCTCTAAATTTTAATCCATGGCTTTGGCACTAGTCATTTGTCTGTGTTAGACACTTTTTAAGATGTTTGTATCATGGGGTAAATCTATCATAGCTCCTAATTTGCAGTCATCTGTGGTTTGACAAAGGCCCTTGACATTAGCCTTTACCTTTGAGACGATGACAAATAAGAGAGGTACTAGCATGGAACCCTGAGATACCTCCCTGGTGGCTGGTCTCATAATGGAGGTAGTCTTACCAATCCTGACGTCCTGGGTCCTTTCTGTGAGCCATCTGCCAATCTAGTGAGTCATAAAGGGGTTTATGTCCAGTTTGATAAGTTTGTCAACTATACCTGAATGGGTTATTGTGTAAAACATCTTAACCAGTATCAGGTAGGTGTGTATGCACCATTTTCCCCTCATCTATTCCCTTTGTGATCTTCTCAAGTTATCAGTCTGTCTTAAATGATGTACACCAGGTTAGTAGGCATGACCTTTCCTTCATAAAGCCAAACTAGGTTGGGTCCAGTGTCTGAAAGTTGCCTATGTCTTTGTTGATCATTTCCATGATAATTCCTTCCATGCCTTTGCATATTAGAATAGTCAGACTAACTGGACAGTAGTTGCCTTGGTTGGTTGAAAGTCCACCCTTTTGAAGTGGGTAACCTCTGTAGTCCTCCATTCTTGTGGAACAAAGCCTGCTTTGAGGCTATAGTTGAATAGTGACTCTAGTCGTCCACAGAAGTCATGTTTTAAACTATTTAGTAAGCATCCCAGGATGTTGTTGAGGCCCACTGAGGCTTTGTTTTTGGCCTTAGCAAGCACTGCCTGGACTTGTTCCCTGTTAATAGCTTAGGGGGATTATGCTAGTAGGTATTTCATGAGAGAGGCAGGTTGTTGGCCAGCAAATGTACTATATTGCTCTGCTCAGTAAAGGTGGCACCACTGACCACCAGTTCGGCTCATTGCTTTGTGCTGACTTTTGAGATTTCAGATATTGCTGCAGAAAGCCTTGTAGTTGTCTTTAGTCTGTATGGCTGTCTTAACCTTGTAATTGGTCTTGTTGGAGTTAATTAGTCCTCTTAGTTTCCTGCTTAGTTTTATTAATGTGTGCCTATCATCATGGGAGTTGATCTTCCTAATTTTAGGCATGACTTTTTCCCTTTTATTATATTCCCTGTTAAGGTTAAGATTCCAAAAGTTTTGTTTCTTTTTAGAGTTTGATTTGGGCTTACTTCTAGTCGGTACAACAGCCTGTATACAGGCATTTACATGGTTGTACAGGGTATCTGTGAGAAATTCTCCATATATTGCTGTGAACTTGTGTTTGGGACTTGCATACCCCCTTAACTTCTTAGCACAAGAAATCTGTACAAAGCTATAACTAATGGGGAGGGGGGGGGGGACAAAGGTCCAAATATAGGACATTTTTTAAATATTGCTATAAACTTAGAAACTTGATAGAATAACAGGTTTTGCATTAGAGTGAATTTTCTGAAGGGTATGAATTCTGAAACACAAATGTCTGTCATTATTTTCTGGCTTCCATTCTCAATGATTTGTCAGAAAAAGAAACAAAAAAATATATGAAGAACAGACTATAAATATGAGAGAAAAATCTGGACAGTTGAGAGGTATGGTTGGGAGGGGCATTGGATTTTGACAGACTATATCTTAATAGGATGTAGTTTGCTTTGGAATAGTTCTTAGCTGTTACAGGGTCTGCTACGGTAAGCAAGTTGATTTATATTTCAAAGGAGACAAAACCTTTAACCCCATCTTCACTATGAGGATTAGCTTTTTAGCTTGCCTTCCATAATACAAGAGATTTTTCTAACTCTCTCAGTATGGTGACTATTCATCATAGATAATTTGGTTCAGCAGTGTGAGGGCAAGTGCAGTCCATTGCTTAAAATAGACTACTGAAAAACAATGTTGCATTATATTGTGCAGTCCCGATGCATCTGTGCTGTCTTGCAGATTTATATGAGTACCAGTACGTATGTGTTCCTGTTTTTTTATTTCTTCTATTTTTTCAATGCTCCTTGTTACTTTGAAGTGCATGTTGACTATTTTTCTTTGAATTGTTACTGTTACCATGCAAAGTAAGACAAATATAGTGCTGTTCAGTGAGACCACATCTTAAATCAACAACCCTTCAGCAGAGAAATTAATTTGCCTTTATTCACCAATACTGTGCTCTTTTCCAGCCTAATTTTACAGCTTCTGAACATTAATCTGGCACAAGGCATAGCTTTCAACCTCTTAGTACAATAATTCTGACCAAAGCCAAAAGTAATGGGAGGACAAAGACCCAAAATTAGGGACAGCTTTTAAATATTGCTATTATAAGTTTAAAATGTTACTAGAATAGCAGTGTTTGTGTTAATACACAGGTTCTTAAGGATATAAAATCTGAAAATTAAATGTCTGTCAATAATTAGAGACTTCAGTCCTCAATGACTTGTCAGAGAGCCACAGATTTTTTGAGGAACAGACCAAAATATGAATCCAAAATCTGGACACTTTGCAAAGTTCTAGACACTTTAGATGTGTAACACAAAGTGACATCTGTCTCATAGTGTGTGTGTTTTACCTGTTGGCCCCCATGAGACACTATATAAACCTAACATCACTACATATCATCATACGTTCTTTGACAAAAGAAACTTAGTGTTATAGGAATAGAAAACAGTAAACAGAACCAATACTACCTGGAAGTTTAACTCAGATGATTAAGACTATGAGCTCCAAATGAATTTCATCCTCTAGTCCTATCTTTTTAAGATGTTCATCGTGTTTCACTGTTGCAGTCATTACAATTGGGTTATCCTGCTGGCAGGCTACCCGCAGTCGGCCTGAGTTCCAAAGTCTAGGTCCGGCGTCGGTTGCTGTCGCCTCCTCCCTGACGTAAGGGGTATAAGAGATGCAGCTGACGCCATTTTCTTCAGTCTTTCTTGCTGCGCGGTGCCCGAAGCAAAAGCAGTTTGCAAGTGCCGGTCGGTCGACTCCTGAGATTTTCAAAATCGAATTTCAGATCTGAAGTCTTCATTAAAGCTAAGTATCCCGCCGGGGAAACTTTTTTCTTGCTCCAGACCGATGTCAAAAAAAGTTAATAATTGTATTTCTTGTGGGAAGCAAATACCTCATAAGGATTTTCATTCTTACTGTATTCCTTGCCTAGACCCTGACCACGATGTTGCTAGTTGTCAGTTTTCTGCTAGATTTAACCAACGCACTATTAAGCGTCGGTACGATATTGCATTTCATTGTTTTGGCAGAAGATTCAATTATATAATGCTGTTGGAACAGCCGATTACCGGAGTTTATAAAAAACGCAAAGAAAAGGACAGGCATCCGAGGTCCAAAACCGATGACGAGGCTTCCGCTAGGCCTATCGCCAGTTCGCCAGTTCTCAGTGAGGCGCTTTCGCAGCCCCTGATGCCCGCTACCTCAGAGTCACAGGCCGCTTCCGACTCCCACGTGGAGCTGATTAGGCCACTGGAAACTCAAGGTATTGGACACTCGGAAACTATTCCCTCAGATGGGTCCGGAGCCGCTGAGCAGGCGTCGGCTTCTGAGGGTGTTTTCAGGCGTACACAGTTATATGTGAAACCAACTTCAGCTTCAAAGGCAAAGACTAAAGCAGCTCTAAAGACAATGAAACAATTACAGCATTCTCTTTGACAGGCCACCATGCCTAAAAAACAGATGCTTAAAATGGCCGAAGACCTAATTACTTTGATCAGGGGTTACCATCCCCCTCCTGATAAGAGGCCTAGGCAAGAGACAGAATATGAATCTTCAGATCAGGTTTCCATTTCCTCTGATTCCTCTACTGAACAGGAATATTCTCTTCCTCCCTATGAGGATTCTGATGCTGAAGAATCTATCCCTTCAGCCTCTCCTCCTGAGGATTATTCTTTTGGGGAGACCCTGCATACTATGAGGGAACATTTCCACTGGGAGAGCCAAGATTACTCAGAATCCAAGAAAAGGCTCAGAGACTTCCTTTTATTACCTCAGCACAGGCTCCTTGCTATCCCTCCTGTTTTAGACATTGTAGATGATGTATTTTCAGAGTTCGGCCTGTCTCCTGACTCTTTACCACCAGCTCCTGTTAAGCCAGACAGATACTACAGGGTTCCTGATTCACATACATTTCTTTATAAAAACCTTGCTGCTGACCCAGAAACTATCTCTCAGGGTCCCAAAGGGGTCAAGGCTTCCACTGCAAAAAACCCTATCCCCTCTGATAGGGATTCAAGGGCCCTGGACAGATGGGGGAAAAAGATTTATACTTCTGCTACCTTGGCTGTAAGAGCTTTAAATTGCCAGTTTCATATGCTTAAATATCAGCAATATCTTATGTCACTGCTTAAACAGAAAATGTTGACAAATTCAGAATGTGCAGAAAACAAAGAAATGCAGGATTTATTGCATGCAGCTGAATAAGTGGGAAAGCATACTTTGCAATGTGGTTTTGATTCTCTAGAGGCCTCCTGCAGGGCCGCTGTTACAGGTTCTGTCATTAGGAGGCATGCTTGGTTAAAAGAACAGATCATGTTAAAGCAAAACTATTAGATGCTCCATTTCAGGATGATACTTTGGTGTTAAAGCAGAAGAGGTGTTGAATAAAATGGAGGACAAAGCCAAGTCTATGCAAACAGTCAAGGATTTCTTGCAGGTACAGCCTCCCAGATTTAGCAGGAACTGGCCTACAAAGAATTGGTCCTTTCCAGTGTCAGACAGGCGACAAAGAGGTAGATACAGATGCCCCAGTGGCAGATCACAACCCCAAGGCTCATACAGGCCTAAACAATGGGGTGCTTCTACCTCCAAAAGCAGAGAGGAAAAATCACAGCAATACAGGAAACAGTCTCAATGACTTTCTCCTGCCAGCACCAAGCACTTATCTTCTGGCAGCCCCTTTGGGGGGAAAATTAGCACTTTTTTCACAAAATTGGCACATGATCACCCAGGACAAATGGGTCTTAAATATCGTATCACAAGGCTACAGGTTCCACTTTCACACCCTGCCAAGGCCAAACAGTATGCCAGACATGCCACGCAATCAATGGGCAGAGGCACAAAAACAAGTTTCATCCCTCATGGACATGAGAGCCATTCGGCTAGCACCACAGCAAGAGTAGGGACTAGGATTCTACTCAAGGCTATTCTTGGTGCCCAGAAAGGACAAAGCCTGGAGACCAATACTGGACCTGTCTATCCTAAACTCATTCCTGAATATTCCAAAATTCAAAATGTTAACTCTGCAGCAGCTCCTGCCCATGCTGGGCAAGAAAGCTTGGCTTGTGACTTTAGACCTAAAAGAGGCATTCCTGCATGTCCCAATCAGACAATCATGCAGAAGATGCCTCAGATTTATAGATGGCTCAATGCACTACCAATTCTCTGCACTGCCGTTTGGCTTATCTACTGCGCCCAGGGTCTTCACAAAATGCCTGGCACCAGTAATTGCATTTTTCAGACAAAGAGGAATACAAATATATCCTTACTTGGACGACTGCCTTATTCAAGCAGAGAACAAGGACATTCTACTACAGCATCTGGCGTTTGTAAAAAGATTACTAACAAGTCTAGGGTACACAGTAAACAAAAATAAATCAAAACTCGTACTGTTTCAAGAGATAATATTCCTGGGTGCAAGCTTAAATACAACTGCCCAGATGGCTTATCTCACACCAGACAAACACAGACAACTGACTACTTATTTCAAAATGTTGGCAACAAAGACCCAGTTATCTACAAGAAAAATTCTGCAGGCCTTGGGTTTCATGGCATCCTGCATTCTGCTAATTCCATATGCAAGACTGCATATGAGGAAACTTCAATGGTATCTCCAAAGTGTTTGGACTCAACATTGCCACAGCCTGGAAACAATAATTACCCTCATTCCCTGCCTGCAACAGGAGTTTCAATGGTGGACAAAAGCCTGTCACCACAACACAGGACAGCCATTCACCTTACCCACAGCCAGGCAGACATTGACAACAGATGCATCAGATTATGCCTGGGGGGCCCATATGGCAGGAAGATGTATTCAGGGCACATGGTCCGCAAGTCAAATGCATCTACATATCAATCAAAAAGAGATGCTAGCTGTTCAGAATGCCCTTATGACAGCCTTCAAGGATCTACTTTATCCAGGACAACTACTGATAAAAATGGACAATAGCCAGGAAGGACAAATACTCTGGCAGACGAACTAAGCAGAAACCTAATGAATCCCCACGAGTGGAAATTGGATCCACAAGTCTTCAGCATGATAACAAGGACCTGGAGATGCCCGGACATAGACCTATTTGCCTCCCCTCACAACTACCAACTACAGAGATTCTGCACAAGGACTTATCACAAGCAAGCATGGAAAATGGATGCTCTATCTTTCAGCTGGAAAAATCTAACAGTATATGCCTTTCCTCCTCTGCCTCTCCTCCCCAAGGTACTCCTCAAGGTCAGACAAGAGAAACCAAAAATGATACTGATTGCCCCAGACTTGCCCCGCCAGCACTGGTATCCAGTCCTAAAGAGCTTGTCTCAATGCCCAGCTTGGCCATTACCTCAAATTCCTCACTTATTGATCCAACAAGACAGTCAGATACTGCACAGCCAACTCCGGACCTTAAACCTGGCAGCATGATGATAATGTAGCCATTCAAGACACACCTCTCTCTAAAGCAGTGATGGATGTTATTTTGGAGGCCAGGAGGCCTAGCACCAGAAAATCTTATGCAGATAAATGGAAGAGATTCTGTGCTTGGAACCAGGCTCAAGGTATTGACACGATTGTTCCAAATATTCCTCAGATTTTGCAATAATTAACTGAGATGCTTGATAAAGGCCTTTCCTTTTCATCAATTAAAATTCATGCCTCTGCCATTTCAGCTCATTACAATACAGAACCACCTATTTTTTCTCATCCATTAATAAGGCAGTACCTCAGAGGGGCCAGAAACATAAGACCTCCAAGGAGAGTACCAATACCTGCATGGGACCTCAAGTATGTCTTGGAAAAACTCACACTGCCTCCGTTTGAGCCAGCCTCTGCAGCTGATATAACATTCTTATCCTGGAAAACAGCTCTGCTCCTAGCAATAACCTCTGCTAGATGAGTCTCAGAGTTACAGGCACTCATGGCTGTGGAACCTTTTATCATTTTCCATCCTGACAGGGTTTCACTGAGGACAAACCCTACATTTATGCCTAAGGTAGTGTCCAGTGTGGCCCTTAACCAAACAATTCATTTGCCTACCTTTTATTCAAAGCCACAGAATAAGGGTGAGAGAATTCTGCATTCTTTGGACATTCACAGGCAGCTATGCTTCTACTTGGACAGAACCAAAGCTTTCAGAAAGACTGAACAACTTCTAGTGGCATATGCTGCAGGATCACAAGGAAAGCCTATCTCAAATCAAACTATTTCAAAGTGGATAGGCCACTGCGTTTGTTTCTGCTATTCACAGCATGGCAAATCAGTGCCTATGGGCATTAGGCCACATTCAACCAGAGCAGCAGCCACTTCAGCAGCCTTCCTCAGAGGAGTACCAACCAAAGACATCTTAGAGGCTGCAACTTGGAGTTCAGTGCATACTTTTACAAAGCACTATCACTTACCTGTCTACTCTAAATCCAGGGCAGGCTTTGCCACTGCAGTTCTGCAGGGCCTGATAGCCTCTCCTAATCCTATTTAGCACCAGCCTCCCAACCTTAGCTTTGGGATTCAACCCAATTGTAATGACTGCAACAGTGAAACACGATGAACATAGTACAGTTGTGTACCTACCATAAATATAGATGTTCGAGTGTATTCACTGTTGCAGTCCAGGTTATCCTCCCACCATCCCCCTTTTTCTTTGCTGGGACTTATCTGTACTTCTCTATTCCATACAACCTATGTGGTGTATTTGCATTTGTATTGACTCAAAGGAAGTCACCAAACTCAAGCCCAGTTCTGTAACCAATTTACTGATGTAGTTAAAATAACATTTTATCAAGCTACTATGAGCTTTTGTAGTTTTGTCCTTATAAAGTGTAATCACACAAGGATTTCCTCAGAATCAATTCATAACTTAAGAATATGGACTGTGGATATATTTTCATTAAGTTCTAGGGCAACAGTAGCGTTCAGTTTAAGTTGCCACAGAGGTTCTTTATATTCTAACTGATTTTTCTGTGTCTCGCCTGTGATATTTGGAATAACTTTTTTTAAAATAGCAAAGTGAAATCCCTTGAAGCCCTGACAAACTGTTGTGTTTCTATAGGGCATTAATAACATAATGGTTTGAAATTTCATACTGATGTTCACATAACCTTTTCTTTGGTGTCCATTAATTTTTTTGTATATAAAAAGCCAGACACAGAGAACATTTTGCTGTGTGTACCATTCCTTATGTAGCACAGTTGTCCTTTTGCAAGGATGCAGGGTATTTGGGAATATTTTCCAAATGCAGAAATGACTCTTCAAATATATATATACATTGACTGCAGGCCTCACATTTTTTGTATCTAACATAGTTTCAGTAGTATTGATGTTTGAGGGATTCTCAAGCAACTTTTTGAAGTTAACTGTTTTGTATACAAAAGTAGGTTGCTCCCCTAATTTGATATATGTATGTATGTGTGTGTGTGTGTGTGTGTGTGTGTGTGTGTGTGTGTGTGTGTGTGTGTGTGTGTGTGTATATATATATATATATATATATATATATATACACACACACACTACTTTAAATTCTCGAAAAGCCAAAATGTCAATTTGCAAAACTACGAGATGGAGATGACAACATTTTACATTCATGAACGTCCAGATCATCATATGTTTTCAGCACGAAAGGAGTCAGTTGGCTAATGTGGGACACTTTGCCCTTTTCTCCACTGTAGTGCATTCTTGGAGTTGGTATATTTAGTTGGGGGGTGGGGTGGGCAAAGTTCCCCACTCGAATGGGTTGTATTTGCCTTGGTTTGCTTTTTTAAGTTTTGTTGCCTGATTGTTTACTTACCAGGGGAAAATTTATGATGACCTTGATGGTCGTGCATATAAACATTCATTGTTTCCATCTCACCATTTTGCAACTCAGCATTTTGACACAGATCCACAGATCCATTTCTATATATATATGTATAAACACACACACACATATATATATATATATATATATATATATATATATATATATATATATATGTGTGTGTGTGTGTGTCATTGGATGTGTCTTGAAAACAGTCTTATTGTTTCTTATAATAGATTTAATGTATCCAGTCCCAGCATTGTGTTGAAAAACAAGGGGTCTCTTAAAGTGCTTACTATCAGTTGTAGCAGCAATACAGTATCCAGTCTTGAGATCAGTGTCTACATTAGGCTTGTCTAAACTTGTACCTTTGAGCAGTTTTTATCTGTGCTCCAATTGTATGGCTATATTGTCACTAATATCTGTTGCCATATTTCTAGGATAACCCCTAGCATAAAACATAAGTTCTAACTTGCTTCTTTCATAATCAAACATAGTTCTGTCAGAAACCATCTGCGTCAATCTGATAAAGTTATCTCTAATTAGACTTTTCTTATAAGTCATGGGATGAAAGCTTCTGAAGTGCAAATAAGCATTACTAAATTTTGGTTTCTTATCAATAGTTGATCTAAAACCATCTTATGACTTAAAAATAGTAAAATCAGGGTAATTATCCTTGTCTTCTTTACAATTAAAAGTAAACTTTAAGAAACGTGTTGTCACATGAAAGTATCAAATAAATTCTCATACCTTGTCTTCTGATTCAGTCCATAAAATAAAACTGTCATCCATGCATCTTAAGCATAATTTGCAGTACATACAAAACTTGTTTGGGAACACATGCAACAGTTCCAACCTTTTCATGACCAAATTTGTAAAAATTGTGGTGCATGCTGCGCCCATAGCCATACCCCTCTTTTGCTTATAATTTTTTTCCTGAAATATTTTATTAAGATTTTGAAAAAAGAGCTAAGATAAAATAAGAACTTTCAAACAATACAATGCCAAAATATGGTGAGTCATAGTTTTAAGGAACAAATAAATTTTAACTATTACAATATATACAAGGGCCTGAGACCAACAAAGTATAATTAAAACAAAGCAAATTTAATAGTAGCCCAAATAATTAAGCAGATGTAGATGATGATTCAGTAAGGGCTAAAACCTTTGTCCAAGGATTATTCCATAGTTTATTTGGATAAATTCTTCCTTATTTGACTTTGTCTTTTTTAATTGCAACTTCCTTTAGAAGAATAAGAACATCTTCAAATTTCATTTCTGAAGATGATTTCCAGTTCTTAGCAATAATTTTCCGGGCCATTGGAGGTATAGTCCAAGTTAGATAAAAAAAAAAAACTCTTTTGTTGATCTGTTCCTAGAACATTAGAGAACCATTTCTTTTGTTAAGATAAATGTGTCATTCCATAATGCTTTAAAAAATCTTATATATTCACCCAGGACTTTTGTTCCATTTGAGAATTAAAAAACATATGTGACCAGTTGGCTTTAATTTGGTTATTATACCTCCAACATCCAGATAGATTTTGTTTTGGCAGATTAGCAACTCTAGCAGTGTTTAAAAGTGTTCTAAATAAGTATCTCCAAGTAAATATACTCCAATATAAGGACCAAGATATATTTTTAATAGAGGAAAGAAGTTGAGTTTTACTTTGATTAGTAAAAAAGTTCCAAAAATTCTTAAATAATTTCAAGTAATCCTTGGCTGAAATTAAATTATTAAATTAGCGATGTCTGTAAATAATTTCAAATGTTATTAATATCCATTCAGAAATTTCAAGTAAAGCAGATTTAAGTAAAAGAGAACATTTAGTTTGAAAAGATTTTAAGATTAATTGCAAATAATTTAATTCATTGTTACTTATATTAAATTCTATTCAAATAGTTTTGATAATTTTACATGCAGATCCTTCAAAACATTGGTATCCAAAATAAGGATGCTTATTATTCCAAGAGTTATAAGTATATGGAGGTAGTTATTCATAAAACTTGTAGTCAATGAAAATGGAATTAAGGATTCAAACCAAAAATTGTAATTTCAGTCAATATTATTCTTTAAAAATGTGTAAGAATGAATTTAAGTAAGTTGAGTTAGTCTGGGAGCTAGTAGATATTTGAATATATTTACAGATAAATATCCAAAATGGGTTATATAATTTGATATTAATTCAGTCAAGGAATTAAGCTTATTGATATTCAATAATTGTAAATGTAAATTTTTCCAATTAGATGTGTAATTTGTGTCTATCCAGTTAAGAATTATTTTTAGAATTGCTGCTTTTGCATAGGTTTCAATATTAGGAAAGTTCAAACCCCCACTCTTCCAAGGTCTGAAGTGATGTTTTATATTCAACCTAGACTTATATGGATACCATAAAAATTATAAATAATCTAATTATTATCATTTGTGTTTTATTTGGTGGCAATACAGGAGATTGTGTTATATATAAATGTTTTGGGAAAATAAATGATTTAATAATATATATTCAATTTTTCAAAATAAATGCATATTTAATTCTAAGAATTAATGAGGTTAGTTAAAGAAATTATTATTTTAAAATTCTGGATCTAGAATTTAACAATAACTATAATTCTAAAATAATGCTGTTTGCTGATGATATATTTCTAACAGATAAAAATACTCCAGAAACTTTAGAAGAACTAAATAAATTAATTGATATTTTCAAAGAATGTCAAAACTGCACTTTAGTAGTTCCAAATCAGAACATAACTTTATTAATAAAAATAACTTTTTATTTGCTAATATTTCATTTCCAGGTGAAGAAATTAAAAATGTAACATATCTAGGCATTCACATTTGTAGTGCTGTTGAAGAAACTATAAATTATAATTTGCTTGCAAACTTTACATTCAAAGTAAATGTAGTTATTGTCTAGTATGATATATATATATATATATATATATATATCTTTAGATGAAAGAAATTGGACTGTCATAATAGCAAATAGAATGTACAATATACTAGTATGAGAAAGGTCATCCGCATTATTAAGCAACACACCTTCTGAAAGTCTCACAGATAACTGTATCCATTCCCTTTACCCATAAATAAACTGATTGCAGCTTTTATCTCCAAATATTATTGCTGCATTTCAGCTTTAAACACATCAGAGGAATGGCCTAAAGCAACTTGTGTTATTCAGTGGTGTAGATTTTACAGGCTTTGTGAGTAAATTAATTTTTTTATCTTATGTAACCCATTTCAGCATCTATTACTATTTATCAGGTTGGTTGGCTAATTTTGTTTGTGACTTTGGAGAGATTTTTTTTATCTCTTCACTTCTCTCTTCCAAGGCCTGTAGACCTCCCTTACATTTTCAAACTATATTTTGGCATTAAGAGCCATTTTTTCTGTGCATTGTTGTCCGTATGATGAAATGCAACAGTTGCTGAACTGGCAGCCAAGTAAACCTCTAAAACAAAAATAAAAATTGCAGTTCTAAAACAAAAATACAAATTGCAGTCCAAACTGACAATGTATTCCTGTATCTGTATGATTGATTGGCTTCTTCCTTTTATCCTTACTGAACAGGCTAATCCCAACCTAGAAGTCCTTGGTAAATCTGTTTCAGTGGTTAGGGATCATGATGAACAATGTAAAGTCTCACATGAAGCCAACTTAGTTGCTCACATTCATAAGCTGAAGTTTGGACATAGTTTTGTGTACTGCTCCTTTCCCTCAGATGGGACCTACATCTTCAACAACTAGTAGCTCATTCTGTCC
Source organism: Protopterus annectens (assembly GCF_019279795.1). Classification (NCBI taxonomy): domain Eukaryota; kingdom Metazoa; phylum Chordata; order Ceratodontiformes; family Protopteridae; genus Protopterus; species Protopterus annectens. The sequence goes on along the minus strand of NC_056726.1, from coordinate 699,388,032 downwards.
ATATGTCATAGCCTATCTTGGCCTGAAGACCTTGAGATTGACAGCAGCAACAATTCTAATGGTACTCTTTGCAATATACCATATGAGAATACTTCAGCAGAAGTTACAAAGACAGTGGTCACATCTCTCTAATCTAGTATTGCAGCAGATAAAGATAACCCAAGCCTGCGATCACATTTGAAGTACATCCGACAGTAAACAACCTATTTCATGTTCCAACTTCGAAAGACATGCTTCTGGAGTATTTCTCCCCGGGCTTCCGCTGAAAACAGGATCTGTGGAACCTAGTCGGACTTTCCCGGTCAACAGATGTTAAATAAATAAATAAAAAATAAATAAATAAATAAACTATACTAGTGACTGTCACTGTGGTTGTCCTAGGATGGGAAGGGTGTTATTAAGGGCAAACTGTACTATGCATTGGTCATACTAGGGGGTCAGATTACACATCACTGTTCTGTAGAGAGGGTAGTACTTCTCACACATCAAGCCTTCCAAGACTCTTTACCCAAGGTGTGGTAGCCATCCTCACTGACTACATCTCAGTGATTTGACATGTCTTTGACCAGGTGGAACCCCCCACTGTATTTTATATAAGAAGCATTTGAGATTTGGGAGTGGGCTATCCTGCCCATTCTCTTTCTGGTAGCAAACTGTATGCTAGGGGAAGCCAAGTCACACAAAGACATGCATAGACACTGTATTTTATTCATACAAAAATGACCCCCCAGCCCCTTTGTAGTTCAGAGATTATCTTGTCACTTGTGAAATTTTTGTTTTTGTTTCCCTAGTTAGTGCCAAATACAGCAGCTTCCTTTCCCTCTTCTTTCCACTGGTGGAGAACCCAAGGATGCTCTTATTAATATCTTTTTGATTCCCTTACACCCCCCCCCCATTTTTCACTGATGATTATGTTAATTCAGAATGCCAAACAACACAAGTACAAGATAAGTCTAATAGCCCCATTTTGGCCTTGACTAGTTTGATTCCCTTTTGTCATGCTTCACCTCTTGGATAAGCCTCTCCATCCCGTCTTATCCCATCTATCAAGCTCCATCTGGATCCCTTATTTTTGTATCTAACAGCATGTTTTTGTCTCCATTCCCTCTGATGGCCAGGGTCCTTGCTTTTCCTGCCAGGGTGGTTCAGATTCTCACTTCTGGCCAGAACCACAGTATTAGGAAAACCTAGTTAAAGTAAATGAATGCATTTTTCTATATTGGATTAATCTAGAGGACTTGATCTGTTTCCGTATTTTATACCTTCAGCCGTATAATCATTTACAAATATTTGACATTGCTTTCAGATATTTGTCTTTTAAGTTGCGCTTAGCTGCTGCGTTAAATTTTCAATGTGACTCAAAACACCATGTCTTTGGCTTCTTTTAAAGAATGCAATGATTTCTAGCGAGTTTCCTTTTGACATGTCATGTAAAGGATCCTGTTCTACACTGGGATTTGTATTTTGCATTGGAGAGACTCATATTTCCATACTTCATATGAGCATCTTCTATAAAATTGAAAATTTTATCCTAGAAAACTATCTTCCCAGTGGGCAACATTTGTGCCAAAAATCATTTCTGAGTTAGATGCTTAATCAGTATACCCTCCTCATCTACATTTGCATAAGGATGGAATATCAGTACTTATACTTAAGGTAGCTACTTCCTCTATCCTCAACAAGCCAATCCATTTGCCAGTTTGCTTACCTCACTATTTGAGTAAAAGAAAGGAGCAGTTACATTGTATACATGTACTCAGACAACTCAGATTTTATGTAAACAGAACCAAAACAAGCAGAAAGAATCCCCAGCTCTTTATTTGCATTTGTAGCAATAAACTGTCTTGTAAAGTATCCAACGTAACCTTAGGTAAGTAGCTAAAAAAAAATATAATGCATCTTCACCCCTTAGGCCTAGAACACTTTTCAACTGCAGCAGCAGCTACTGCTCAGGTTTATTAGTTTATTTTTTGTAATGCAAGCTGTTATTACTGCAGCAGCTACCTGGTCTTATAGGTTCGTAGGCTCATAAGCACTTACTAGGCAATTGATCAGTGTGGATCTTCAGAAGCCTGTCATTACATTCCCATGATACTTTTTAGCCCTCATATTTTGCACACAAATAACCCAGAGATGGGCAGAACAAAAAAAAAAAAAAAACTCATTCAATGTTCACTGTAAACTTTTTCAAGATAGCATAAGCAGGACACAATATCCAAGTCTTGGACTTCCTTCAGCACTAATGCTATCAAAAGAATGGTCCTGTGAAGGAGACCACCCAAAAAAGTCTCTATCCTGTTGTTAAGAACAAACCTCCTCAGATCTAGAGGAGTAAGTCCCGCCTTGCAGACATTCCTGCCCATCTTTTTCTTCTTCTTCTTCTCACTGACTTGGTCTCATTGTAGACCACTATGTGCAGCACACTAGAGATCTGGAAGGCATGGTTTCCAGGAAATTTATTATTGGTGAAGGAAAGTATGTGTAAGTCTGGGAGATTTCAGATACCAAGCTGACTAACGTTTGATGCTGTTAGTGCTGCACTAAATGAGCATGGACCCATGTTTCACAACTACTGTGGTTTAAGCATAGCATTATGATTTCTGCCCACAGATTTACCATTGTTCCTTCTAGATTTACCTACATTTGCCAACATTTTGTCACAATGACTAATCTGCATTTGTGTGACATGTGTTATTAACTGACTGAACTAAGCTTATACCAAGATTCACTAATTATTTTTGAAAGCCTTCTAAAGTGAAAGATATAAAAATGTTCCTTTTTTGGCTTATTGCTATGATTTTTAAAAGTCACTGCTTTGATTTTTAATCCTTAGAGGTTGAAAGCTGGAACTGCCCATATGGAACTATCATTATGGTTACTATTTAACCTTTGTTTCTTACATGTAACATGTAATATCGCTGGACATGCAGTACACAAAACAACATTTCGCCTCTGTTCTCTTGTTTTGAAAAGATACTTAGATTTATACTAAGGCACTCAAAGCCACTTCTGAAATCACATTGAGTATGAATGCATTAATGATTATCATTGAGCAAAACAGTACCTGTAGGATACATTTTATATGGAGATATGAACATGAAGGGTTTAACAACATATTTTTTTTTCTTAATTTACAGCAGTCCAGAGAAGAGGTCTTAAAAATGTATCGGGTTCAAATGGTCAAAGTTGTAGGCAAGGCATTAATAGTGACATCTGCTGATTTTCTGGGAAAACATCAAATGTATGCTGTGATGATAGACATCTGAGTGTTAACTGAATAGAATACATGCAAGATTTTGAGTCTGTAGTGAACTTGGAGAGAGTATATGTGCAATAAGTTCATGTGCTGCTGTTATCACTCATCATCCCTCTCACTCTGTTAGTACAAGAAGTCCGGACAATGCTACAAATAATGTGGGAGACAAAGGCCCAGAACTTAGGGACAAATTTTAAATATTGCGTTTGTAAACTTAGAAAGTTACTAGAATAAACATTTTAGACTCACTGTACATTTTCTGAAGGATATGAAGTCTGAACATCAACTGTCTGTCATTATTTAGAGAACCCAGGTCTTCCCGATTTGCCAGAAAACCACAAATTTTATTGGGAACAAATCAAAATATGAGGCAAAAATCTGGACATTCTGAAAAAATATGGACAGTTGAGACTTTTATGATGCTTATCACTATGGTCAGCGCAGGAATATTCACAAACTATGGAAGCTCTGGTTACATTTTTATTAAACAAATATATAATATTATATCAAGTTGGTTAAACACAACATTTGTTATTTTATGTGTTTACCATCTTGACATAGCTCTCAACCTTCAATCTCCAAAATGTGGATCACTACCTCTCATAATGTGGAACAAATGGACAAAATGTGGAACAGTTAGTAAAGACTTACTAACATCTTCAATTGAGAAATGGGTAGGATGGTTAAAATGCATTACTTTATAGATATAAACATTTTTTGAACGAATTAATATGATTTAGTATTATTTACCATGGATATCAGTTAAAAATTTATTCTTAATGCTCAATGTCTGTGTGGTGGCTTCTCTATTCTAGACCAGTAATCAAGGAGCCTCAATCCTCATCACTGACACCAGATAGAGACAGTCACTAAAAACAGGAATGCATTTACACAGTATTTTCAAGTGCAGCTCTCTGCATCAAGCACAATTTCCCCCAAGAGCACACAGGGAACACTCTGCACACCTGGGACTGGGACTCTTTGTCTCTCCAGATCCCAAACCAGAATCACTTTGGACCACTGTGTCCCAGTATCAAGTAGCAGACACACCCACACCTAGATATTTGATTTTTAAACACATACACACACATACACACACACACACACACACACACACACACACACACACACACACACACACACACACACACACACACACACACTCCTAGGAAAGTCTGCTATAGATTTACTAGCTGTACCCATTCTGCCCAGACTACAAGGTAACTTGCCACAGGTCAACCACTCTCAGGCTACTACACACCCACACCTATACTGAGTAAAATCAATACTAATATAAATGGTAGAGTGTAACTAAAGCAGCAAGACTTTTTGGTGAGACCTCACTAAAAGAAGGGCAAGTACTCTCAAGATGTTAAAAGTATTCTCTAAAAGACCTGCCACAATGAATGGTATAAACATATTTAATAATAAATAATGAAATAGAAAACATGAAAATATTAAATATCTAAGTACAAAAACAGCAGAGTTTCAATCACAGGAGAAGTAAAATTAACACAGTTGGACAGATTCAAACAGATGCAGAAAAACACTACTTAACTAATCTCACTGTATTTCATGACTGTCTAAAGAATAACTGTTCCCTAGGTAACTTAAATAATACAGCAAGGCGAGATTAGATGCTGAGATGCTTACTTCCACAAGGCAAGGTGATGAGCTTTAAAACAAAATGAACTCAACTTAACTAACTAACTGTTATAAGTGACACAGATCTTTTATATCAGGTTCCAAAGAAAATAAAACAAAACAAACTGCTGTGAGAGTTCCATCCTCTCAGTGCTGGTTATAGAAAAACATGACATTTGATCACCTGACTCTGGTACAATGCACATTCAGAGCTGTGCTAAGATCTATTGCAGTATTTGAAAATTATAGAACAATTTAAAAACTTCTACTCCTCCCTTCCAAAATTCTTTGTTTAAATACATACATTTAATCAGTGATAACACTGTTGAAACATTTTAACACAAGAATCTGTACAAGTTAGTGTGGTAGCCAAATGACATAAAATTATTTACACAACTCCAGCCACCCACACTGGCACATGCCACACATGCACCACCCTACTCCGTCTGGCACAAACTGCAACACCTCACATCTTTATAGTCTGACAAACCCCTTCAATGTGGAACTGTAAAGAACGTGGACTTTTTATGACTCAAAATGAGGAATGTTTCTCATAATGAGATACACTTGAGACATATGATCCATGATACTAGTGAGAAGTCCATCTAGCAAAAGTGCTGTGTGAATAATGTGTAGGCGGTAACTAAAGCAGTATACACTGAGTTTTGCTATACTAAATGGACTAAGTGATGATTACACAAAGGATCAATTTATGCAGAATGAATATGAAATTGACACACATAAGCAGTGTACACTGTGTTTTTGCTTAAACAAATGCTGAATAATTAAATCATGCAGATCAGTTTAAAATGTTATATAAAAGAAAGCTAATCATGAAAAGTTATCAAAGTGCAATACAGAGTGATATTTTGAAAAAGATAAGGGTTTAATAATAAATGTATAACAATTTATTGAGACTTAATATACTAATCTTAAAACAGTTAATACAATCCTTTTGCTTTTTAGAGTGAAATAAATAAAAAGACAAATTGTGTTGTTAATATTTCATAGGTTCATAGGTTATTGCTAAGCTTACAGACAAAAGAGAACAACAAGAAGCTCAGCCACATTACCCAGTACTGGGCATAAACTAGCAATGTCCCCCATTACTTAGCACAGCCACATCACCTAGTACTGGGCATAAACTAGAAATGTCCCCCATTAAGTAGATCAGCCGCATCACCTAGTACTGGAGGTAGACTATCAATGTCCCCCATTAAGTAGCTCAGCCACATCACCTGGTACTAGGTATAGACTAGCAATGTCCCCCATTAAGTAGCTCAGCCACAAAAAAGAACCCATATATTTTGATGTCAATTATTTTAGGCTGTACTGAAGCTTTCTTTTCAATTTCTCTGCCTTATACAAAAAATAAATGTCCACTTTCCCAATATAAATTGATCAATATTTCATATTAGCACCAAAACCATTAACATTTGAACAATGTCTACTTAATGGATGTTGAGTTGGTGAGTGAGCTTTTGATATGGCACAGCCTACTTCAAACATGAATGTAAACTCAGGTAGTAAGAATCATTTTTTGCATCGGCTCATGATGATACAGAACAATCTGGTGCTTACCGAGTTCAGTGAACTGTCAGAAACAAGCTCAGACAACCAAATGCTTCTTGACCATGATTTTAATGAACAAGTGGTTAACCTTGAGAGAAAAGTGCAGTTTAAAAAAAAAACTGCAGTGGCAGCATTTTAGTTTTTCCACATATTTGGACTCTGGCATTGTTCCACGAGGGCTAAGAATACTTAAAATGCCCTCGTATGGTAATGTAGATCTTGAATTTTTGAAGAAGTGGCAGGAGCTCAATTTAAAACTGAGCACTAACTACATGACCTTAATGAAGCAGTTTTTCCATAAGATAGAAGTTGGTTTACAAGAGGAAATTGTAAGGCTCGAGAATAATGTGACCGGACTGCCATGTTTTCCTGAAGATATGATATTAGAAAGACTAACTAAATTTGAGGAAAAACTAATATCTGCTAAGAATTGCAAGTTTCATAGAGACTTGCATGATTTCAGGAATGGGAACATTTTCTCATGGCCAAAAGAACAGCATAATGTAAAGAACAGATCAGGGGAGACAAAATAATTTGGTAGAAACCGTTATCGACAGTTTAGACAGCTTCTCTATGAATAAATTGATCCATTCCTTGGGTAGCAACAATGGGCATGTATTAAATAATACTGGTCTTGTGAACAATGTGGAAAATAACAGTAACAATGTACAATTAGATGCTGCAAATATAACAGAAGAACAGCCAGTAACCACCTGTGCTATACACATAAATGGTAGAATCCAGTCCCGAGAGGATTTTCAGAAACATTCAGTACTGCTGCAGGTAAAGCTACCAGAAGTGATAGAAGTAAAGACCAGGGACCAATAATGAGGCAGATCACAATAGAGAGGGAACGGTACAGCAAAATGGTGGAGCAAAGGTCCACAGACACGGAATAAGTCAAAACATCATGGAAACTAGTTAAAGGACCTGTTGTAAATCTTCCAAGCTTGGAACTATCTAAACATGATGTTTTGTTGTTAAGTAAGGATTACAATTTATTTGTTCAAACACTGACACAGTTGTTGATGCTCTGACCGATTTAAGAATGTTTACAAGGAATCTAAGCCTGAAGCTGATTTTTAAAGATTCACTACCCATGAACTCGCAGGTATGTAAAAAAAATCAAGTCTATTTATCCCTATTAACTGTCCAATAGTAACTGCATTTAGTGAAATCTGTGAGGGTGAAATATGGGAATGGTATGCTCACAAGGGCAGAAATGAGGTTTGGTAACAGACCGATTTGTTCAGGACATCCTCAAGTGGGGCCAGATAAATATAGTAGCAGGAATTAAGAGGATGGGGGGAGGACAGGGTTAAATGGGAATGAGGGATGATTGGGAGGAAATCAGGTAAAGGTAGGGAGGGGCTTAAAGAGTTTAGGCAAGTGTAACTGGTGTAGGGAATCACATTTTTGGCATGAACTTGCTACAGAAGGTTTTTTAATCCATGATGACCGGCAGGTATTGGAGGTCGGGTAGGCCTTGGAATGGTTGAGTATGGAAGAGATGAGTGAGGTTCAATAACAGGGGTTGGCATGTTTTTCTTTTGTTTGTTGTGTGGTTTTGTTGCTGGGTCAGCAGAAGAGACTGAGATGAGGGTGGTCTACATCTGTGGAGGATTCCTTTGGGATTGCAGTTGGGGCCTAGTGAGAAGAGTATCCTTCACAAGGGTATGGATGGACAGAAAAGGGCACTTTTATCTCAAGGTTTCAGTCATTGTCTATAACATGGGGGTTAGGTAGTGTAGGTTAGGCAGCATTGCAAGACTATCCCTCTGGAGAGTGTGTCTAATGCATATTGGTTATTTTACTGACCTTCTACCATTAATAGCAGAAACTTTGGCTTTTTCGGTTAATTTGGTTTACCAACCTTGTAAGAGAAGCAGGTGAACTAGTCCTGGTTCTTGGGGGCAGAATCTCATTTTCACTATTCTGATGCTCAAATGTCCACTTCCATTGGAGGAGTGTGGGTTTCATGTGTTTCCCAGCTGCAGTCCTGATAGTTCCTGATTTGTGCCAGCCCTCCTGCGATGTGCATTGAATGCTTTCACGGACTTGAGGTGGCTCATTGTGACAATGGGGACAGCATGGATGCTCTGTCTCCATGGGGCTTCTCTTGATTAAAAAAAAAAAAAAATTTAAGTTAGCAATGCGATGCCATCTGCAGAATATCCATGCATACCTCTCAACGTATTCATTGAAGCCAGGACAAATATTGTTAACCTCATCACCGCAGCTTGGAGATTGTTTTAGTAGGTATTGTTTGCTAACTGGCTCTTATTACCTCTAGGTTTGACCGCAGTACATTTAGGTGTTATAACGGCATCTAATCATACTCTAGAAAGTGTACATGTGAAACATTTATAATGAGGAAAATATTCAGTTTGTTGTAATGTGCCTCAGCATTTCATTATTTATTCTTCTTTCTGAATTCATCACATATATTTATAAAAGTCAGAGAGATAAAATCATGTAAATACACACAATGGAAGCAAACACATCAAATAAAATGTCTCACAGAAATACAAACATATCTGCTTCCCTAGTACAGTTCCTTGTAAAGACGTTAAATTCTTTGATATAGATGTCATCTCATTACTGACTACCATTATATCAGCTTAATTACTAGCTACGGAAACAGACTACTTTTGTTATGGGGCCTTATGAAAAGATCAGGTTATTCCTGTCTTGTAGTTGTTTCTCAGTATTAATAATTAATGCCACACATCAGCTACATGAAAACTTACATTGGATTATGGCAAATCATGATGTTCTCTGATACTACCGTAAGTGTCTGCATGACTATACTGACAAGGATGGCACAGAGGTGCAGCGGTAGCATTGTTGTCTTACAGCAAGAAGTTTTCCAGTTCGATTCTCGGCTGGGGTACCTTCTGTGGGGAGTCTGCATGTCCTCCCTGCGTTCATGTGGGTTTCCTCCCACATTGCAAAGATAAATGTCTGGAGCGTTTCTCCCTGGTCTTTTGCTGAAAATTGGCTTCGTTCCAAGTCGAACTTTCCCGTTAAATAAATAATGTCATGTTCTTAAAAGTTAAGAGGAAAGTGAATGGCAATATTTGCACCTACTATTCTAAAAGTCAGATACAGACAGTATGTACCATTTTGGTCCCTTTGTTCTTAGGGGAATATGCCACCGAAGTCAGATTTATGTGGCTATCTATGACTAGAATACAATTTCCACTATGGTTAGCTAAGTCATTATGCATTGCTGTGTTTCTCCTACAATGGTTTGAAGTAGGTATGTAATACGATCAGTTCCAGCTTTTCTTTAGCTGAGTCATCTGTTCTTGTCAGCCAAGCAGTGTTTTGACATATTCTTACAGGAAACCATTGCAAGGGATTATTCTATATATAACAATGGACTACTCCCAATTTTACTCCATGTTATTGTTGTTGTGTCTTTCGGCTTTTCCCGGTTAGGGGTCGCCACAGCAGAACTCCGGTCCGCTAATGATTGGCAGTAGATTTTTATGTACCGAGTTGCCGGCTCTGACGCACAACCTTCAATGAAGGTAAGCCCATTCACGCATGTCTCCACACAGAAGACGCTTTTAGCTGAGAATCGAACAGGACAACGTCTTGCTGTGAGGCGACAACGCTACCGCAGCACCACCACTGCTGTTCCCCAATTTTACTCCATGATTCATGTTAAAATTCCAAAAATAAAGGAAAAGCACTTAACTAGCAGTTTACAAAGCAGATGAAAGTCATTAAAAGTTGACAGAATCTAAACTAAAATCACATAGGCAGTAGTCAAGAAAAGATAATACCAAAAATCATTTTATGCAACAGGTTGTGTACTCTGAAAAATATTTAAATGCTAACTCATTAATATTTAAGTTTAATGGTATCAATTATTTAAAGTTTTCTATGAGTTAATGTAGGTAGTAGTATTGAATATTAAAGTAGCACACACATACGTATTTCAAGTCACATTACGAATGACAGATGCGATCTTCAAAGTTTAGTATACAAAAAAAGAAGAAAAAAAAAAAAGGTATAAAATCTAGACTATATACATTTTAAACAGGAAAAATCAGGTACGTGAGAAGTTGACAGCCAAAGCATTAAGACAGATGTTGTGCAGTTACATCACTGGACTGTTCCGGTTTCTGTTTAAGGTAGCTGAAGGAAAGGTACATATCAGCCAGTTTAGAATGCAAGAGATTATAAAATATCCCGGGTACTTTCATCTATTCTAAGGGGATAGGAAAGGTGGTCACTCATTAACTACGAGTTAGCAGCTGCTTTTGCGCCCAGGAATTGTATGGGTAGCTGGTAGGGACATATCTTTTGATGGTTGAGATTTTACCAGAATTTCTTGAAACCGACTCAGATTGGACTAAACTTTGGGAGTTTTTGTATAGGTTTAGTTGTTTTATAACTTGAAAATGTCTAGCTTCCTTGCAAAGTAGGGAAACTGCTTTGTTAGGGGATAAGATTTTAAATAAGTCAAACAAGTTTGATAACGTTGGCCCCCGTCTGTCTGGTTATAAGTTGCTGGAGCCATTTTGAAGGGGGTGGTTGGGGTCGACAGTTGTTACGTTGGCTTTATCTGGGTGCTTACTCCAGTACATTACAATGGACGCGCTGAATCTGAAGGTTTTCTCACATGCTGGTTGCCTTATAATTTTATCCATTGTCATAAGATTGTGCTTGTTTGGCAAAATACTGGCAAATCGTTGCAGCTGGGTGTTGAGGTCCCACCAGTTGTCTGTCAACTTTCTAGGTTTATGAAGAGCAATATTTTAGAAATTCCCCCTATATTGGGCTGTTGCTTTGCTGTTATTTATAACTTTGCATACACATTTACTACGGTGAAATGGAGAGGGTATTGAGGGGAGTTTCGGTAAGTGGACTGTGCTGTCCTGAGATGGCAGAAGAGACAGATTTTAGCTCATTATTTAGGCCGTCATAAAACTTTGGGTTCTATATCTATTGTATAACTTAATTTAGACATAAAAGGGAGGATATAGAGATAAGCTAAAGTCCAACAACAAATCTGGAGATAGCTTGTTCTCAAACTCTATTGGTAACTCTTGGAACACTCTTCCAACTGAACTAACAGCCCTTTCTTCTACCCCACTTTTCAAGAAGCAATTAAGAATCTTCCTTAAAGCCCAATGGCTTTGCCCATGCACAAATCCTGACTGGCACTTTCTCCCCTAGCAGGACCATTCTTTACTATCTATCTTTAACATGCTATTTCAGGTGCTCTGATATTCTCTCTTAATTCCTACTGTAGTAGCTCACCTCCTAAGGTTTGGTAAACTTAAAAACAATGCTACCCTCAAAAAAAAAAAAAAAAATTTATTAATCCTTTTACTCAAAAATTTTAACTTATTTAGTCGGGTATGCTGGTATGTTACTGTAACAGTACTATATAAATGTTCCTGCATTTGAAATGTTTTACCTGTCTGACATTATCTGTATTGTATATGGTCAAGATTTCTGTCTTGTAAATTGTCTTAATGTGGAGCTTTTCTCCCCGGGCCTGCGCTGAAAATGGACATACATCCAGTCGGACTATCCCAGTCAACAAATGTAAAATAAATAAGGTGTTTTCTGCATAGACATAAGGTATAGGGTTTGAGACTCATCTTTGTTTCAATTCTTGTAAGGGCAGGGTGCTTAATCTGTTTTCTTTTCCAGATTGCGGAGGTCTGGAATTTGAATGGGCATCAGTCGATGACCGGAAGGAAGGGAACTCAGAGGTGATGTAGGCTGTTCATGGATGCCCAGATCATTTGGGTGATGCACAATGAGGTCACAGATGTAGGATAGCAGAGTGAGCAGTGGCCAGTGCCCTGATAAAATGGCTTTGAAAGGTGGACCTTGGTTGATGGAATGAAGGAGGCCTGAAAGGTAATGGGGGTGGTTGCAGTGGATGTCCCAGTCACCAGTGTAGTGCACAATGAGGTCACAAAGGGCAAGGTGCAGAGTGAGCAATGGTCAGTGTCCTGCAGGAAGCAGAGTTGCAAGGTAACTAATTCTGCTGGGGTGGATGTTCTGGTGGTTGAAATGGAGCACAATGAGGTCACAGGTAATACTACGTAAGGTTCATTAAGGCATGCCAGAGTTACTGCTGTTTGGTTAGTGCAGGGGCAAGTGAGAAGCTACATTAGGGGCAGGGTAAAACAGTGTTGGAGATTGGTTATGGGGAGTCTGGGATTCCCACAGGTGGAGTAGAGTCACAACAGTCATAAGATCATAGGAAGTTATTAAGCTAATGGCTCCAGGGCTCTTACAAGCCAGTCAAGTTCAGCCCTTGCTTTCAGATGGGTGGAACCCTTAGGGTGAATTTAGTTACCCATCCAGTTGCTTAAACAGTATTTGTGGAGGGTCAATGATGTGTTCTGTCTGACAGGAAGCTGTTTTTTGATTCTAGGTGGTATCCTTGGGGTGACATTTGTCCCTCCAGTAGATACTGATAATGCCACATATCAGGTTAGGGTTTTTAAAGAATAGCAAGTGGATCATTTCACTGGTGCCTTGGGTCTGCATTGGATGGATGGGAGGTTGGATGTTATATGTGCACTTTTTAACAGTAGGTCAGGTTCGAGGGGCACTGTAGGTATGCGAGAGCTGGGGATATGTAGGAATTAGGTATTTCTGTGTCTAGGCTAAAGTTATACAGATTAAGCAGGACATGGTTTGGGGTCTCCTAACAGATGTTTCAGGTTGTTTTGTTATTGGATGTAAGGTGACTCGTTGAAAGGGAAGCTTTAAAGGAGGAAGTCAAGGGTAAGCAGTGCATTAAGGATGTTGAATTCTGGTAGATGCATTGCATTTCTCATAGGAATTTTATTTCAAATGTGACAGGAGGTTTGGGAATTGTTTGTGCCTTGGCCATCAGAAGGGTAGGTTGTCTGGAGAAGGGATGTGTGACTTTGAAGTTGTCTTAAATCTAGCAGGCATCAGTTTTGCAGAGGAAGTTGGGGGAATGGGGGCCTATTTTCACTTGGTTGATATGATAGTGGTAGGGTTTGTTGGTGCTGGCAGCCGAGGTACATCAGGTGGGGGTTAGAAGGATTAGATGCTTATGGCAGGATCATGGGGCTGGTTTATAAGTAAAGTTTATGGTAAGAGGGGTATTATCTTAGTCAAATTGTGTGGTAGCCACCAGGGGTAGTTGATTAGTGGGTTGGACTGAGTAAGTTGGCTCAAGCTTGTGAGCAAGGTGGGGTGTTTTGTGAAGGAGGATTTCGGTCCAATGTACTGCAGTTTCATAGGAGACAGGGTTGGATTAATTAACTAAATTCTGGACGGTGGCTCATATGCGCATAGAGTAGGTGTTATACAGGGGATATTGACCGACCTTGTCCATGAAAGAAAGTTGGTTGCTGAGGTTTGGATATGGAGGGTCAATTGTTCTACAGTTAGTGCGGTTACTGTTTCATGGAAGTATTGATGTCATTAACAAGGGTTTTTTGTTGCCAAATGTGTATTTGTTTGTGGGTTGTTTTTTTTTTTAATGGATGGTGGATATGATGGGGGGGATTATTAGACAATTGCTCCATTAGGAAAGGAAATGGCAGTTTGGTCAGTAGTATATCTGCTGGGTGACAAAAGGTGGCAGTTAGGCATGATGGCATGTCACTGACTTTGTTTGATCTGGTAACATTGGGCATTTTCAAGTTTTGGTGGTACATTGTGCTTGGTAGTTTTGCCTGGCTTGGGTTTACTGTTTGTGGTGCATTTGGGGTCGTACTGCTAAAAGGCCATGATGGAGGTTTAAATGTCTGATTGCATATAATGGGTAGTTGGTATGATGGCAAGATTGCTATTAAATGGAATTTTGCAAGAAATCTTATGTGGTTATTATATTCATTGGGCAGTAAAATGGGGCTGCAATTTGATGTGAGGGTATGCATTTGCCTCTGCATGGTTTTAAGTGGCAGTGGGCTTAGTGTTTGGTTGTCTAGTTGGCTTGCAATGACCCGAGAATCAATATGAAGCTTCTATTGGTATGGTAGTTGGGTAACTGAGTATTTCACTCATATATAGTGGGTATGCTAGGTTATGAGGTTATGGTTTTGTTATTTTAGCATTCAAGCGGGATCAGTACTTTGCTTTCAGCTGTTTAGGCAACTGGCTAATATTGTTATTTATGTGATAGGGATTTGAGAGGTGATAGCATGGATACAGTTTAGTTAGGCAGGATGGGGTACACCAAATGATGTTTGGCCTAATGCCTTTTAATGGTGGTTAGGTTGTTAGAAGTTTGGTTGGAGAGAGGGGGAGCAGCCTGGTCAGGCTGGTGGGTGGAGAAGAGGGGCAGGCGTGCCATCTTCTGTTCCCCCTCTGGTGTTGGATGTTCAATTCAGTGAGTTGGGAAAGGAAAGTGAGCAGTTGGATGCTGCTTGATAAGTAAAATAAGCAAGCGGAAGTAAGCTGCTTATTTGGTTGGACATATAATTTAATAAATGGTAACTGAAGATGTTCATCGTGCATACAGCTGCAGTAATCACAGATGGGTTTTCAGCCGTCAGGCGGTCCCTCGGTCGGCCGAATTCCAAAGTCTTGGTCCGGCGTCGGTTGTCGTCGCTTACTCTTCTGACGTCAGTGAGGCCTGAGTATATAAGACACAGCCAACGCCATGTTCTTCAGTCTTTTTTGCCGCGCGGTGCCCGAAGCAGAAGCAGTTCGCAAGTGCCGGTCGGCCAGCTCCTGAATTACAAAAAAATTGGAAACCGAAGTCTTCATTAAAGCTAAGTACCCCGTTGGGGAAACTTTTCTTGCCTCAGACCGATGTCAGAAAAAAGTTAATAATTGTATTTCTTGTGGGAAGCAAATACCGCATAAGGATTTCCATTCCCTTTGCATACCTTGTTTGGGCCCAGACCACGACGTCTCGGGCTGTCGCTTTTGCACTACCTTCAATAAACACACTATTAAGCGTCGGGCGGAGTTCGCCCAACACTACTTTGGTAAAGCTTTTGATTATAAAATGTCGTCGGACACTCCGACTACCGCTTTGCCCAAAAAACGCAAGGAAAAGGACTGACATGCGAGGCCCGCAGTCCCTGCCGACACCACGCCAAAACAGGCTATAGTTGGTCCGGTTCTCAGCGAGACGCCTTTGCAGTCCCTGACTACCGACGACACTCCTTTGGCGGTGTCTTCTGTACCCGAGACCGCTGGGTCCTCGGCCCTTTCTCAGACTACTACCGAAGCCCCTGCTTATGTAGAGCCTATTAATGTGGACAGGTCCACCTCCACCCATGGTGTATTTAGGCCCTCATCTTCTTTTTCAATTAAGGCCTTTACTAAATCCAAAGCAGCCAGGCATCCCACGAGACCTGTTGCACAGGTCCCATCTTCAGGAACCATGCCTAAAAAACAGATGCTAAAGATGGCTGAGGATTTAATTACTCTTATCAGAGGTTCTCATCCCCCTCCCGACAAGAGACCCAGAGTGGAGGAAGATTCTCCCTCTTCTGATCAGGGATCCATTTTATCAGAACATTCTGATGCAGAGGAACACTCTTATTCTCCTTTTGAGGATTCGGATGCAGAACAGTCCATTCCTTCGGTATCCCCTCCTGAGGATTTTTCCTTTGGGGAAACCTTGCACACCTTGAGGGAACACTTCCATTGGGAAGGCCAAGACTTTTCAGATTCCAAGAAAAGACTTAGGGAATTTCTTTGGTTACCCCAACACAGACCTCTGGCTATACCCCCTGTTTTGGACATACTGGATGATGTCTATTCGGAGGCTTGTCTTAACCCTGATTCTCTGCCTCCTGCACCAGTCAAACCTGATAGGTATTACAGAGTACCCAGCTCTCACCAATTTCTCTTCAAAAGCCATAATGCTGACCCTGAGACCATTTCACAAGGCCCCAAGGGATTGAAGGCCTCCACTGCCAAGAATCCACTTCCTGCAGAAAGGGAATCCAGATCTTTAGAAAGGTGGGGTAAAAAGGTATATACCTCAGCCACCCTAGCCATGAGGGCCTTAAATTGTCAGTTTCATATGATTAAATATCAACAGTACCTGTTATCACAATTAAAGAACAAAATGTCTCAACCTGAACAACCAGATTTAAAAGAGTTACAGGATATGATGCATAGTGCAGAGCAAGTGGGTAAACACACCTTACAATGTGGTTATGATGCCCTGGAGGCCTCCAGTAGAGCGGCTGCTACAGGATCAGTCATTCGCAGACATGCCTGGCTTAGGGAACAAAATTTGCCTGATCATGTGAAAGCTAAACTTCTAGATGCTCCTTTACAAAAGGATGTACTATTTGGTACTAATGCTGAGGAGATACTACGGAAAATGGAAGAAAAAGCCAGATCTATGCAAACTGTCAAAGCTTTCTTACAGGTCCAACCACCACATTTTAGCAGAAATTGGCCTTCAAAAAACTGGTCCTTTCCAGCCACTGACAAGCCCCAAAGAGGTAGATACAGATGCACAAGGGGCAGAGGGCAATCACAAGGATCATATAGAGGCAGACAATGGCAAACTTTAGCACCAAGAGGTGGTGAAGACAGTGCACAACAATACAGGAAGCAAACCCAATGACTCCCTCATTTCCATGCCAAGCAGGTCTCAGCTGGCAGCACCTTTGGGAGGGAAACTAGCATTATTTGCAAGCTATTGGCATATTGTCACAACAGACAAATGGATTCTGGACATTATAAACAGAGGCTACAAATTTCAATTTCACACTCTTCCAAAAATGAGAGGCATGCCAAACCTGCCACAAAATCAAAGGGCAGAGGCACAACTGCAAATTTCAAAGCTCATAAACATGAGAGCTATTCAAAAGGTACCTATGCACCAACAAGGTCAAGGTTTTTATTCAAGACTTTTTCTGGTACCAAGGAAAGGAACCGACTGGAGACCCATTTTGGACTTATCCATCCTAAACACATTTCTACTGCACCAAAATTCAAGATGCTCACATTACAGCAACTTCTTCCCATGCTGGGCAAGGAGTTTTGGCTGGTAACATTGGACCTCAAGGAGGCATACCTGCATGTCCCAATCAGACAAAGCTGCAGAAGATACCTCAGATTTCTTGCAGGTTCAATCCACTATCAATTCTCTGTATTGCCCTTTGGCTTATCTACTGCGCCCAGAGTATTCACAAAGTGCCTGGCATCAGTGATTGCCTACTGCAGACTTCAAGGGATACAAATTTACCCTTATCTGGACGACTGCCTGATCCAAGCGGACAGCAAACACATACTTCTGGAACATCTGGCATATGTGACACGGTTACTGCTTTCTCTAGGATATACAATCAACAAAGAGAAATCAAGGCTAACACCATCTCAGAAAATAACCTTCCTGGGTGCCAACTTGGACACAAACACCCAGATGGCATATCTTACGCCAGAAAAACAGGGCAACTATCTCAGTACTTCAAAATACTAGCAAAAGTACCAGGCTTACTGCAAGGAAAATCCTGCAGGCTCTGGGATTCATGGCATCTTGCATTCTTCTAATCCCATGTGCAAAGCTGCATATGAGGAAACTTCAATGGTACCTAAAAAAATCTATGGTCTCAACACAGTCACAGTTTGGAAACAATTATACCAATAATTCCATGTTTACAAAAGGAATTTCTATGGTGGGCCCAAGCATGTCAAGTAAACACAGGCCTTCCATTCTGCAAGCCTCAAGCAAAACAAGTCATAACCACAGACGCCTCAGATTACGCCTGGGGCGCACATGAAGGACAGGTGCATTCAGGGCAGATGGTCCCAAAGGAAAAGCACCTGCACATCAATCAAAAGAAATGCTAGCAGTAATAAATGCAATTACAGCTTTCAAGGACTTCCTGCATCCAGGACAATTACTGATAAGAACAGACAACACCACAGTAATGTGGTACATAAACAAACAAGGAGGAACACATTCATACCCCTTGTGCAGACTAGCCATGACTCTTTGGAACTTGGCTCTGGAAAGACAAATCGAACTTCAAGCACAGTACTTGCCAGGATTGGAAAACACACTGGCAGACAATCTAAGCAGAAATATGACAGATCCACACGAATGGAAGTTACATCCTCAGGTGTTTACAGAAATAATCCAAGCGTGGGGGAGGCCAGACATAGATCTTTTTGCCTCCCACAGGAACCATCAATTGGAAAAGTTTTGTTCAAGGACCTTTCATCCAAAGGCCTGGAGAGTGGACGCACTTTCATTCAGTTGGACAGCATGGACAGTTTACGCATTCCCACCTCTGCCTCTTCTGCCCAAGGTGCTTTTGAAAGCAAGAACAGACAAACCGAGGATGATACTGATTGCTCCAGATTGGCCAAGGCAACACTGGTATCCACTCCTGAGGAGCCTAACACATACTCCTCCCTGGTCCCTGCCTCTAATGCCTCTTCTGCTGACCCAACACAGCTACAAAACTCTTCACAGTCAGCTGAAAACACTCAATCTCGCTGCATGGAAAATTCCTTAACACAACAACAGACCCTACTCTCCAAGGAGGTGCAGGATGTCATTTTGGAGGCCAGAAGGCCATCTACTAGAAAAGCTTACTCCGCAAAATGGAAGCGGTTTTGCTCTTGGAATGAGAAAAGAGGCCAGGATCCTAGAAAACTGAACTTGCCTCAGGTTTTACAGTATCTAGCTGAGCTGATGAACAGTGGACTTTCATTTTCTTCCATAAAAATACATGCCTCAGCCATTTCTGCAGAATTCAACACGGATCCCCCTTTATTTTCTCATCCACTCTTACGACAGTTCCTCAGAGGGGCTAAGAATATAAGACCTCCAAGGAAGCAACCAATACCAGCCTGGGACCTTAATTACATACTAGAAAAATTAACATTGCCTCCTTTTGAACCAGCTGCCTCAACAGATTTGCAATATTTGTCCTGGAAAACAGCCTTCCTTCTGGCCATCACTTCAGCTCGTAGGGTTTCTGAACTACAGGCCCTCATGGCGGTGCAGCCCTTCCTCATTTTCCATCAGGACAGGGTTTCCCTTCGTACCAACCCATCATTTATGCCAAAAGTGGTATCCAGGGTAGCCTTAAATCAAGCCATACACCTCCCTACCTTTTATCCCAATCCTCAAAACAAAGGGGAAAGGCTGCTACACTCTTTAGACATCCAGAGGCAGTTACGTTTTTATTTGGACAGAACAAAGTCCTTCAGGAAATCAGAACAACTTTTTGTGTCCTATGCTGTTGGGGCTCAAGGGAAACCAGTTACAAAACAGACTATTTCCAAGTGGATTGGCCACTGCATACGGTTTTGTTATTCCTATCATGGGAAATCTGTTCCTACAGGTATCAGATCACACTCCACCAGGGCCACAGCCACCTCTACAGCCTTCCTCAGAGGTGTTCCTACCAAAGATATTTTGGAGGCAGCCACTTGGAGTTCTGTACATACCTTCACAAAACACTACACCTGCCTTTATATTCCAGAACAAGAGCAGGCTTTGCCACTGCTGTTTTGCAGGGCATTTTAGCTCAGCCCAGTTCCTCCTAGTACCTACCACCCTATGCATAGCTTTGGGACTCTACCCATCTGTGATTACTGCAGCTGTATGCACGATGAACATAGTACAGTTTTGTACCTACCATAAATGTAGATGTTCGAGTGCTAATAAAGCTGTAGTACAGGTTTCCCTCCCTCCTTCCCCACTTGGTAAAGGCATGGGGCCTTACAACCTCTTCATACTACCTCACTGGGTTATCCTGCTATGTTTTATTTGCTTGCTTACACTGTTTTTGGATTACATTGCATTGCTTGTATATGTAGATAAGCATTATTTATGTATTGCCTTCCTTTTGGGGGCACCTGACATCTGGGGCAAGAAAGACTGAAGAACATGGCGTCGGCTGTGTCTTATATACTCAGGCCTCACTGACGTCAGAAGAGTAAGCGACGACAACCGACGCCGGACCACCAAGACTTTGGAATTCGGCCGACCGAGGGACCGCCTGACGGCTGAAAACCCATGTGTGATTACTGCAGCTGTATTAGCACTCGAACATCTACATTTATGGTAGGTACAAAACTGTACTTTAGTGGTGGTACGCTGCTTCATAAGTAAGCGAGTGGAGGTATGGATGCTGCTTACTGGTCAGGATAAGTAGGGTCACGCTGTCCTATTTAATTTTACATGGATGTTATCCTCACCTATGTCATGTGTTGGTTGTAATTAATAAATATTGGTTAACAATCATGTTTATGGAAGTTTAATAAAGGTCGTCAAATTTCATTCGGGGGGATGTATTTATTGAAGGGGATGGGACAAAAAAGTATTATAACTTATCTATCTGTGAAAATGAAGCTGCAAATAGGCTAGAAAAGAATAAAGACATTGTACTAAAACAAGTGGGCAAGGGTGGGGTCATAGTGATACTGGATAAGACAGTGTATGATGCGTATATGTTTGAGTTTTTAAGTGATGCTGACACTTTTACTGTGATTAGTGGTTTAGATGTCTCTAAGTTTGTGATTAATGTGAACATGGGTATCTATGAATTACAGTTAAATGGTGACACTGAAATTGATTTGTTCAATTGTTTTAATGTTCCTAGTCCGAGGTTACCTGTTATATATGGACTACCAAAAATTCATAAAAACTTATACCACCCCCCGATAAGACTGATAGTATCAGGGGGTGGTTGGGTCACCAAACCCATCTCCTTTTATCTGCAGTCCGCATTAAGTATTTGACCAAGGTGAAAAGTTATATAAGAGATGCTGAAGATTTTCTGATGCACTTGTATACCTGGCATGAAAGTCATAGAGAGTGTGACTTTTGTGTTGTTACATTGGACATTAGATCGCTCTTTACAATGATTCCTGTTAACATTGGTATAGAAGCTATACGTAACTTCCTTCATAGGAATACGAACATGACTGGCAGGAAAATTGAAACTCTGTTTTACTACTGTAGTGTTATACAATAATGTATTTATGTTCTATGAACATGTGTACCATCAAAAGACTGGCATTTCCCTGGGCACGCCTGTAGCAAACACATATGTGAACATCATGGTAGCAGAGTGGGAAGATTATTTTGTCTACAGTTGTCCAGAAGTATTCAAAGACAAAGTGCTCTTCTTTAAACATTTTGTCGATGACACTTTTCTGTTATGGAATGAAAGTGTCATGAATTTAGATGCCTTTATTGAATATTTAAATCAGACAACTAATTTTATAAAATTTACAGCAGAATATTCCAAGGATAGTGATAATATAAAATAATTAGATATAAAGTGAGGGAAAACAGGTAATACTATTGCAACTAAATCTATAAAAAGAATGTACAAGCAAATAGGTACATGCATAAAAATAGTATGCATGCACCCTGTATATGTAAAGGTATAGTCATGAGTCAGTTATTAAGGGCTAGCCACCTTAATACAGATGACACACAGTGTCGCAGTTGGATGGAAGGAATGATGGAAGAATTTAAAGAACAAGCTTATGATGATGAGTTGTTACAACAAGTGAAGAGAGAGGTCACGAATACGAGGCAGAATAGAGCTAAACCTTGCTTCTCAGCTAGATGTAGAAATGGGGATGGTTCCACATCTTCAAAGAAACAAGAACATGTAAAATGTGTTACTACATATAATAAAAGGTTGAATGGAATTAAAAATGTTATAGCAAAGAACTAGGGCAGTCTAATGACTATGTCTGTGATTAAAAAGATTGTAGGTAAAATACTTTACTTTGTATATTGGAATTGCCCGAGTTTAAAAAGTCATTTATGCTATAAAGATATGAGGCATCATACATTGGAGCAAAAGAGTAATAAGAAAGGCACATTTTCCTGTTTTAATTGTACGTGTTGTAAAATTTTAGGGAAAAATAATAAGTTTATACATCCTGCAACTGTAAAGAAGTTTATATTTGACAGATACGCTACATGTAACACCAGCAATATTGTATACCCAGCAAACTGCATAAAATATCCCACTTTTTGTATAGGTAAATGTAATAGAAGACTTAAGATCATAGAGCATAAATCAGAGGGGTTCCGGTGTGTAGCTCACAAGGCAGTTCCCTGCGAGCTACATCGCCAAAACCAAATGGCTGCAGCAGCAGCACTTTGCCGTAGAGCAATACGGCTGAATAGCATAGCCGCTGCAGCTGTAAACTATGCACAGAAATATTACAACAGGTGGCGATCCTTACAGACAGCTGCCCGGCTGTAGTCTAGCAGGGACAGCCGTACTAGATGTGTACCACAGTCCGTATTCCCATTCAAGGGATGCATTTATTGTATTATTTATTTATTTTATTGTCGAACGTCCAACAATAAAATAAATAAATAATAAAATAAATGCATTCCTTAAATGGGAATATGGACTGTGGTTCACATCTAGTATGGCTGTGCCTGCTAGAATACAGCCGAACAGCTGTCTATAAAAATCGCCACCTATTGTAATATTTCTGTGCATAGTTTACAGCTGCAGCGGCTTTGCTATTCAGCCATATTGCTTTACGGCAAAGTGCTGCTGCAGCCATTTGGTTTCGGAAGTGTAGCTCGCAGGGAATTGTGTGTAGCTCGCAGGGAATTGTCTTGCAAGCTACACACCAGAACCCAAATCAGAGATATGAAAAAAAGCAAATACCAATGCCCTTGCTAAAACATATAAGAGAAGAGTGTGAAGAACAGAGCTTCCGCTTTAGAGTAATAGATATTAGGTTCAGGAATGGGGTGGTGATATAAATAGTGCCCAGGAAGTTTTTTAAAATGAATGGATCACACGGTTAGATGCAGACTGTAGACCTTTGCTTGAATACAGCTGTGAGCATTAAACTTGTATTAAAAAAGAAGCAAATGATTTTAAAATTATTTTTTTGAAATGATTTCACCAATTTTTTTTCATAATGAGTTTTTAAAATATTTATGTATAGCGTATGGTCTTTTCTATATGCGTTTCTATAAGTATATTCTATGTGTGTTTTACACATTCAGTACTGCTTTAAATTTTGATATTAGTTAATTGGTTAATTGAAAATGTTTTCTAATTGGGTTGTATCACTTTTTGAATTATTTAAATGGAGTTTTGGTTTTTAAGTTATGTACACACTGAAGAAGGGCATTGCCCAAAAGATTTGTAGTGTCTTCAAATAAATCTGTCTCGATCAACTTATTGTGTCTGATACTTGGAATTTCTTCACTTGTTGTTTGGATTTTTGTATTCCAAAATGGTTTACCTTAGTGTTGGTCCCACTTGTTGTTTTCAAAGCAGTGGGTCACCAGGATGAATAAATAAATACATGCATAAATCATAGCTCTCAGTAATCCAGATTTTTGCAGTATGTCCATATTTTTGCTTCATATTTTTGTTCTGTTCCTCATAATATTTGTGTTTTTCTGGCAAATCATTGAGGATTGAAGGACTGAAGTCAGTAAATAATGATAGCAATTTGAGTTTCAGACTTCATATCCTTCAGAAAAAATGCTTTCCAACACAAAACCATTTATTCCAGCAACTTTCTAAGTTCATAAGAGTAATATTTAAAATCTGTCCTTACTTTTGGGCCTTTGCCGCACTGTTATTTTTGGCTTTGTCCAGATTTCTTGTGCTAAGAGGTTGAGAGGTATGACATACATACATACATACATACATACATACATACATACATACATACACAGGAGAATTTGGGTACTTAAAATCATGTGGAGAGGGCAGTTTATATTAAAAATATTAAAAAAGAAAAAATAGTTTACAGATGCCATGGAGCACTCTGAATACCAGAGCCTGCTTGGAATACTAAGGGATAAATATATTTTGTAATTAACATTGTAATTTGGACTGAAAACATGTCTTAGAATTGTGTGCTTTGTACTGCTATTATTTCACTGTTTGAAGCAGTCAGGCTTAAATAAAGTAAAACTAAGTGAATTTAAACTAAGTGGACTTTGTCAAGCATAACATGAGTGGTTCATTCATTCTGTCTTGAAAATGTGTTGCAGTCTTGGTAAGGACTGTAGAGCTATATGGAAGAAGTTTGACAAAGATGTATGAAAGTGTGGAAGCAACTTTACTTGAAGGGTTTTGGTCAGTTCTTGGAGTTAAAGGGGCATAGCTGATTGGAAATCTCTGATAATGAAGTATATAAATGCAATTTTAAGGATATAAAGGCTTATGAGCCATGTAACAATGAGTTACAAGTGATTATTCTTCAGTGAGTTAAAATATTCTAGTGTAAAGTATATTAGAGGTCTTTTTCTGTGAAGATAGGAGAAACAAACCATCAAATAGTAATGTTAATTTTTTGAAATATTTTTATTAAGCTTAAATGAAGAAGAACATGCCATACTAAAAATAAGACAGTTAAAACATACATCACAGTATACATATATTTAAACTATAACAACCTCCAATAAGTTAACTTTCTAATGTAAGCAACAAAAACTCATCCTGTCCTTCCCCCACCCCTTTATGCCATCCAAATGTAAGTATACATAGTCCCATGTTTTCTTTGCTCATTTAGAGATCTATGTGATAGTACTTTCTGACTATATCCCATTCCTTTTTAACCTTATTTTTATTTTATTTATCTTCCTGGGCACATAATGTATGACAAGTCCTAATATTGTTAACCCCAATACAACTGAGCCTCCTAACCTTTTCTTCTTTCCATCCTTTTACTGAACAACTCATAACACCTTTAACATCTGAAGTGGTGTCTTATGTTTGTTTGTGTCTTTCGGCTTTTCCCGATTAGGGGTCGCCACAGCGGAACTCCGGTCTGCTAATGATTGGTAGTTGATTTTTACATGCCGACCGTCAATTTAACCAATAAATAATAAATAATAAATTTATGCTACCCCAAGAATTTACCTGAAAGTAATCTAAATACATGGAAAGGTACCTCAACATGTACCAGTTGCAGTATGTGTCAGTATGTTAAAATACTGATGAGTTTGTCCATCCGGTCACTGGTAATAAATATACTGAATGGAGCGATCACCTGTAGCAGTATGAATATCATTTATGCAGCACAATGTGACTGCTGTTTACACTTCTATGTAGGCAAAACAAACAGGACATTCAGAGAACGCATAAAGGAACATATTAGTATTATAAGGAATAGGGACTCTGTAAGTGTCCTGTCTAAATACATAGAGGGTAGTGGTATATACCATGATTTTAAATTTATAGCATTAGAAGAAGTTATTATTGGGCAAAGGCTGGGTAATATCAAGAATCTGACAGAAAGAAGTCAGCTCAGATGGATACTCAAACTCAGAGCAGATAAGGAGAAGGGGTTGAATGGTAAAGTTTCTATTAAAAGTGCTTTAGAAACACGAGGAATACCTAGAAAACAGTGACATATATTATACTTAACAGGTGGTATTAGAAATATTTCCACTTAGTAAGAACACCGTGGAATTCTACCTAACTTGTCGTAACATCATTCACCTAAATATGCTTGTAAATATGGGCTATAAGACTGCCAAAAACAAGACTTGGGAATTTTACCCTACTTCTTGAAATATCATATATTTAAACATATTTGAGGATAGAGATTATCCACCACAAAGCAGTGATATTGTCTGTGTATAATACATGTATTACTCATTTAGTACTGTGTGAGTAATTACTTGTACGTTGCATATATTTACAACTATGCATAATTTATTTGCTATATTAGAATCACCTTCTCATCGTATATATGATATCTGTAAGTATTTTATCATATAGACGTATTAAATAACTATAATTATACACATAGAATTACCTCTATTTAATTTATATTGCAGGGTCAAGCATCCATACATCCTTAAATGGCTGCTAGAAGACCCTATTTGTATAAAATACACTATATTTAAAGCACTATATAGTTGTGTATGAATGCCTTTGGTAAACAGCAATACACTGTTCCGGGTATGCTATGAAGTATATACTAGGGCTTATAGTTAGGGCATGAATATGAAATAAGTCCTGTTTTTTATACAAACTGGTGACGTATATATCTGCACCTATTTGCCTATTTATATATATTTATATATATATATATATATATATATTGAACTATTACTATCCATGGAATATATATTTTATGGCCTGAATGGGTTGCCCAGAGGTATAGAGTTAAAGTTATGTCTATTATATTTGTATAAAATTGTGCCTGGATATATGCATATAATGTGCTGAGTGCTTTTATTACATATATGTGATTGACATATGAAAAATAGAAATGCAACAATATGGTTTGCTTCTATGGGAAAAGCATAAACTTCCCTTGATTGAAACTGTTTACATATATAAATTTGTGACCTGGTGTACTCTAAATAATCTATCAATGGTACATATTCTATGATACTTGGTTATTTATCATAATTAAATGAAGAAAGTGGGAGGAAGTAAAACGGAGCATTTGCCGAGTGTGATGATGTCATTGCGCATGCGCAAAGGTGCTGCAATGAAGAAGAACACAATGCTCTAATTTTTAACATTTCTCACTTTTGGAAATGGAATATAACACAATGGGGGAGCAATGTAAGTATATCTTAAGTGGATTACACTCTCTGGATAAGTTTTACAGTTGAAAATGTGATGGGAAGAAGTCAAGTTCTAAAATGGAATTTGAACACATGGCATGGGTAATTTGTTTGCATTTTAAACTGTAGTTTTATTTACACTGTTAGAAGTAATAGGAATGTATAGAAGGTTAGACCTAGATTTGTTATAGTAATGATAATTTTTAAGTAACAACATATATCTGAAGCAAAGCATACAACATAGTGTAATATGATTTTAGCAAAGTATATATAATGAATAGAGACTTTAGTATCATTGTAATAGTGATGTTTAGCATAATATATAGCATTTGACATGCTGCTGATTGAAGCAATGCTTTGAAATGCTTCTAAATATTTAAATGCTTGTAGATGCCTATAAATGCTTTGATTGATGAATGAGATTTTTAATGTGCTGTAAAAAATTGCATTTAAAAGCAATACTATGCAATATAGATGAAGGGACTGATGTTTTTAAAAGAGGGTGTGCCTGAAGCAACTTGATTGACTGGGAGTGGTCTCTCAGGATAATGAGGTACACAGGGATAGCTTTAAAAACCTTTTTGTGTGTGTTTTTACATTTGTATATGGTCTGAAGAAGCCACGGACAGTGGTGAAAGCACTTACCGAATATTAAAGTTCTTGGTTTAT
This sequence comes from Protopterus annectens, assembly GCF_019279795.1. Lineage (NCBI taxonomy): Eukaryota > Metazoa > Chordata > Ceratodontiformes > Protopteridae > Protopterus > Protopterus annectens. The sequence continues at coordinate 699,360,400 of NC_056726.1, read as the reverse complement.
TTTCTGTGGTCTGGAGCTATACTTCGTACAACTGCTACCATATTTTTCTTTAGTGTTGACATTAATTTTTCAATCATTTTATACAAGTTTTAAGAACATTGACATTTGGGCATTCCTTATTTATAAGTATAATATATACAGGTCTGTGTCAGAAGCTCGAACTTTCAGAAACTTGAAATTTATATTGTTGAGATGATATGATTGAGTTTCCAAAAACTTGAACTTCAGAAAACAAAAATCTACCTTTTTTCTATGATAGCAGGGTGACAAGCCTCCCTGCACCCCCCACACTCCCTGCATACAGTATATTCCAACTATGACATTGCATTACAGTGGGGAAAAGGGAAAATTCCCTTATCCTCGCTGTACCACAATCTCAATTCAGAAGCTTCAAGTTTTCAGAAAGTCTATCATATGGTCTTGACCATATCAATTTTGAGTTTCTGAAAACTCGAGCTTCTGATAGGGACCCATCTGTATGTGTCTATATATGCACATTGACACAAAATTATACATATATAGATATATGCATATGTTGTGAATGTCAAGCATTCTTTGGGTCAAAACAGTATTAATCAATACAATTTCTGTATTGTTGATTGTAGGAATAGTGCAAGAAACTTACTTACCCCTCCCCTTCTGGACCAATGATAGAGCCTGTTCTGGAGTTTCAGGTAGCTGAGCTTTGACTGAATGGGGTGACATAGTAAATATTGCATTTGTGGATTGCCTGCATTTATGAATGTGTGTGTGTGTGTGTGTGTGTGTGTGTATGCTCTCACATATGAGTAAATACACACGCACACACACACACACACACACACACACACACACACACACACACACACACACATATATACAGCCTCAATCCTCACCATTAGCACCAGTGAGGGGCGTCCACATTGGGAAGCATAACAAATGCACACACAGTAAAGTACAATTTCCCTTAAGAGCACACAGAGATCACAGTCAGTCTGAGGCTGGTGTCTCCCTTTCTCTCCAGATCCCCAATAAGGCTCCTTACTGGCACAGCTATAGAGTGAAGTCTTTAGCCAGGGTTCCAAGCCATGTCCTTCCAGCACTCCCTCTGTCCCAGTGCTTTTTGCCCCTGCCCAAGTAGCTGACACACACACACACACACACACACACACACACACACACTTTGAGATATTATTTATAAGCAACCACACAGACACTCCTGGAGAAGGCTGGCACAGGTTCACTAGCTGTACCCCTTCTGTCCAGGCTATAAGGTAGTAATCTACTGCCACCAGAACCCCTATTTATCAGCTGCCAATAAGGTCCTTCCCAGAGGGTGTCCAATTTTACTGTGCAATATTATTATCCAATTAGTAAGTGTGACCAGAACTTTAAGGCTTATTGGAGTGGCTTTGTACAGTATCACTATATACATGCAATGTACTCTAGAGCTTAAATCATCTCTACACAAAACAGCCACTGTCGAAAGGTTTAAAATATTTAATAATAAATAATAAAAACACAAGACAAATCTCAATTAATCACAGTGCTAGATCAGAGGAAAATGCTTAAAATAATATTGTAGAATAGTCTGACATAAATATGGAAAACAGCAAGACTAAACTTACTATTTTCTATCTATTTCTAAGAGAAACACTAAAGTCTAAGTTTCTACTTACATACAGAGCAAAGGCAGAGTACTGGTGAGTAGATATTATTCAGACAAAATCCAAAATGCTCTAATTCTCTCTCTCCATGAAAGTCTTAAATTGGTAATACATCACTGCTGACTCATTTTAGATTACATCATTCCTGACACTTCTGATTTAATTTCCCAGGCTAACAGAAACACAGAGTTTTAACAGTTCTTTGATCTTGCACCTGGCCAGGAAACCACAGTAATAAAAGACATTATACAGATCTAGCAATTAACTCTGGTCTCAAAACAATAGAAGGAATTCCTTAATCCAGACATTCCGTTGCAGAGTTTTGAGATCAAACAGTCATTAAAATGCTTTACTTTATCAGCTTTCTTCCAACAGAGTGCACTGTGGTTAAATTTTTGATGTTCAACATTTAACACAGTTTTCTTTACATTTGTGAAACAGCCTGTGGATTTTATTAATATTTACAATGACAGAGTTATCTACAAAATTCTATCTAGCTGGGCTGGCAGCCTTTCAGTTTTTCACAGTATATATGACTTCTTTTTGCACTCATTTTCATCATGTGCTGAGATGCTGGTGTTTTTAATCTGTGACACAGATGGTCAAATTATGTAATGGTTGTATGTTCATTTTATCATCGGTTACATGATTCTTGGGCTTTTCCCTTTTCCTCATGTTTGTGTGAACCTGGAGTTAGTATATTTAACTTCTGGCAGTATGAGGGATGAAGCTTTGTTTTCAGTCAAACTCAGTGAATATGAGGTGAAGCTCAAGAAGGATCTCTGCAGAAAACCACATTAATGAATCTATTTCTGCAACTAACAGCTTACACCCCAGCATTACTAAGAAAAATGTCATCACATCACAGGGACTGAAAAAAACAGGTTTTTAGACAGATTGACTGATGTCTCACCAACCAAATCAATTGCAGTAAGATTTTCTGGAAAGATGATGCAAAAAGAATTTGGTGGCCAACATACTGGAGCCCATAAAGCTACTCAAACAAAATAATGATCCATTTCTGCTCTCTCACATGCCACAGAGCCAAGCATCAGTGAAAAAAATGACAAACTTAAAAAAAATGTGATCTTAACTTATTCCAAAGATTCCCATGTATTAAGAAGAAAAAATGGTCAAGAACTGGAGCATCAAAAGGGGAAAACAATCTATCAGTCAGGTTCTGAACCCTCAAGCCATCCTTCACTTATTGAAAAGAAAAAATATTAGAAGCTGGGTCGACAAAATAAAAAGAAAAAAACACTGCTTTCACAGAACTATGGACAGAAACCTTTCCTTGCAACCCCCATGCTGCAGATGCTGTGCATTAATGAGCCAAAAGAACTATTTTATATGTTCAGTCTCATAAAAGAAGTATGTTGGCACTGACAGATACAGCTGCAATACTAATTTTCTGGTGTACTCGGTAAGCTGTTCAGCATAACTCTCAACTGTACAGATTTTTGCAGCATGCCCAGATTTTTGCCTCATATTTTTGGTCCATTTCCCACAAAATTGTGTTTTTTTGCAAAATCATTGTCATATCCTTGAGGGTTGAATCCAGACAATAATTACAGACATTTTTGTTTCAGACTTCATTCCCTTCAGAAAATTCATGCTAATGCAAAACCCGTTATTTTATCAATTTTCTAAGTTTGTAAGAGCGATGTTTAAAAAGTGTCCCTATTTTTGGCCCTCTGTCCCCCTGTTATTGATGATTTTGTCAAACTTTCTTGTTCTAAGAGGATGAGAGGTATGTGTGCAACCTGCAAAGCATTCTATATTAGAAAAACAATTAACCATCTCAAGATAACAGTCACAAACACCTCTCACATACCAGGATTAAGAACTTCAACAATCCTCTGTCTAGACATGTTCAGGTCTGTAAGAACTATGAGAAGTTTGTTTTTCATGTCATCGAGAGACTCAGTTCAGGCCCATTACAAGGCAAACTAAATGTAAAGCTAGAGAAAAAAGAACTTGAATGGCAGATTTACCTTAAAACTTATTGGAAGCCCGAAATGAATCAGACATGCACAATTAAGAGCATTCTAGAGTTTAAGAAACTGTAACATAGAATATTTAATAAACTTTTACTAAAACATGCAAAAATAGGTAAAGGAGGCACCAGACCACGGCTGTATAAAACATAAAATGATTTAATGAAACGAATCAGACACCAGGTGAGCTCTTTCGTGGCCCAAGCCACTTCATCAGACTTGGGCCATGAAAGCACTCACCTGGTGTCTGATTCATTTCATTAAATCCTTTTATGTTTTATATAGTCGTGGTTTGGTGATCCTTTACCTCTTTTTGCAATTTGACTTTTTTCTGGAGGTGCTGTTTGCTAACACCACTTATTTTTTGGTTATTGGTGTTTTACTAAAACATGTATGCTTGAGTTTAATTTTCATTTTTTATCTTTGATACTAGATGCTTAATTGTATATTTTATTATTTATATCAGACATAATACATAATACATGTACAGTTTTTGGTTAGATTTCTGATTTTTACTTCCATTGCAACTTTTTTTTACTTATATTCAGTATCTGATGATTAATTTAATGTTAGTTTGAATTTCTCGTATTATGATGTGTCTAATCAGTAGTATGAAACACGCAACACGCTGGCATAATGAGATCTGAGGAAGCCCTTCACTCTATTAAATTGGCAAAAGACTTTAAAATAGAAATATTTTTGGTGAGCACAAGCTGAAAGTCATGAATTTACTTAATACAGCAACCTATATGTATTGCTTGGACTTTCACCCCTTCTCATGTAGGTGTGTGTGTGTGTGTGTGTGTGTGTGTGTGTGTGTGTGTGTGTGTGTGTGTGTGTGTGTGTGTGTGTGTGTGTGTGTGTTTGTGTGTGCGCGTGGTTTGGCATGACTCTGTCCTTATGCGTGGCCCATCTCTAACCCTTTCCCATCCTTTACCTTCCCCTGTGTTTTCTGAGCTGGGAATTTTCATACACAGTCTCTCTCACACACACTGACAGACACACACACACACACACACACACACACACACACACACACGCACACATTTTCATATGGATCCCTTTCAGAAGCTGAAAGTTTAAAAACTTCAAAAGGCCAATGCCATAAGATCAAAGTTTTGAACCTTCAAATGCTTTGAACGGAGATTGCTGTACAGAGCAGAATGGGATATTTGCCGTTTTACTCAATGTAGTGTGATTTCAGAGTTGGTATATTTAATTAGCAGGGGATGCAGAAGGGCTTGCCCCCCTGCAAAAATTAAAAAAAAATTGTTTTTATTTTTTATTCGCTTTTTTGAAGTTTTAAAACTTTGATCTTATGGTCTCAACTGTTTGAAATTCAAAGTTTTGAAACTTCGAGCTTCTGAAGTAGATCCCTTCACACTTGTTTTTTCTTTTGCCTGAGACTGGTACAGCTCTCCCTAACCCTTACTAATCTGTCAATTCAAACTAACTTTACCTGCAGCTGCTTTTTCCAGCAGCAATATATTGTACCATGAATAACACACTACATGACCAAATCAGCACATCACATTTAACTTGAGTATCACAGTTATTAAATTAATGAAACACAGAGACATCAAATGGATTAAATGGCCACAGCCATATGTTTATTGCCAGTTACTGTCAATTACCCCTAACTGATTTTATGCCAATTATTTGGAAGCAGGAATTTCAGGGGGCTGTTTATTTACCTCATAACTGTGCACCCAAAGTCTACAGAGCAACAGACAGCACTTTGATATCTTGCCCTTCCTGCTCATCATACTAACCGCAAAACAATGTCACTTAAATCCTCTGGGCTGCCTTATAATCTGTCAAAGAGCCATTGCTGGACTGGGTTGTCCTCTGTCAACATCCCTGTGGGGCTCTCTTGACTGTGAGAGGATCAGCTAAAATGTCTTGAGACCTTTCACCACCCCACATACCTTGGTCTCCCTGAACTTTCCTGCCTTCTGCCATACAAAGGAGGATTATTCATATTTCCTCCAAGTACATCTCCTATCACCATAAATCTAGGCCTATTCTTGTTAAACCTATCTGAAACTGTACATATAAGACCTATATACCTTTCTCTGATAAATGAACCCCACCCCTGTCATATCTATCCAGCCACCTGACCCAAATACCAAGGTGATATATGCACACCCCCTTCAGGTTCATCAATAACTTGTCTGTGGCATTACTAAGTCCACACTTCATACCCTCCTCTACTGTAATGGCCATAACCCCACTCTACTTCCTTCTCTGAATACATTCTGACTAACAAATGTTAGTGGCCAGCTGTGGCCAGCACTCGTATATATAGTTTACCTCCTGCATGATCAAACAAACCAGATCCCAGATTTGAAGCTGGGATATATCATTGCCATCCAAATGCATCACAGTAGCTGCTGGGGGTTGCTCACTTTGGTTGCTTGCTGCAGCACCACCCTAAGTTGATGCCACATTTTGTCATAAGATTCCTGATTCTGCCATGGAGGAGATGATTCTGACTTGCCCTTGGGCCAAATATGGAGACTCCATATAAAATGAATAATGCACCAGCCAAATGTACTTCTCATCTGGTGATGTGTGAGCTGTAACACAGAAACAAGAGTTAAAGCTATTCATGACAAATATAATCTTTATATGCATTGAACTTCCACCTGCCCAGCATCTTGATGTCAGCCTATGATGCCCCCATTCTGTTTGCATATGAGCTGCCCCTATTCAAAACAAGTGTAATGTGTATCTGTGTGTGTCCAAGTCACTCAGCTTCACCACTTCCTTTAAAACTGCTGTCACTTGATACTGTGTGAGTGGGTCCCCTTGTTGATGACATAAGAATGGGCCTGCTTGCCTACCTGTCTAGTTTTGATATCTCATCAACACTGCAGCCAATTTCCACTCCAAACCTTTTGGCATGAGCACTGTCACCCACTGATCCCTTCCCTCTTGATCTGTTTTGAATTTAGCCACATAAACCCAAGTATCTTCTCCTAACATTTGTAAATGCTGCAATGGTAACACTGTCCACTGAGCTTCCTTCTTGTTTGGTTGAATGATCCCTGATGACCTGAAGGCTCTATAGAAGGCCAACAGAAAAGCAGCTCTAAATAATGCTACTTCATATGCTGAAGAGAACACCTTTGAGATGGCCACCCATAATTTATGTAGTGTTGAGTGCACTAAAGCATAACATTTATCTCCTGTACTAGGTTCCTTCCTCCAACAAACTTTAAACATAGTCCACACCTGAAATGAATTTGCAAAATCACCCAATCCTCCAGCCTGATGTAACAAATTCAAGGCTGACAGTGTGCTCATTGCTGACCTTAAACTCCATACGTTTTCTATTATTAAAAAGATATATTTTCTAATTTGATCTGGTGGAATTTGCCATGCTGGTTCCCAGTCTCAAGACAGTCTGGTCTGCTAAAATTGCCGAGCACATTTATTATGCATTATCTTTGTTCTTCTGCTGAGGGAATTACTCATTAGCCACAGCTCTTATTTGCCCATAAGGTGCACTGTTGATCTGGCACTCCTGGACTGGTTTCACATTTGGAGCCAGCAAACTGATCCAGGGTCACAGTAAACAAGGAAAGGGAGTCCGCCAATGAGTTATCAATGCCCAGTATGCATTTTGCCATGACTGTCATATTCAGTGTTATGCATTTAAAAATAAAATACCTCATCAGATTGCTTAAAACCTCTTTACCCCCAGATGATTGTTCACTATATGAACTACACTGTTATTATCCAAACAAAGCTGAACCATCCTGTTGTTCATCTGCTTTTCCCATATTTTCAAGGCCAATATGAATGGGAAGAACTCTATCTCTGCAATTGAAATACCTTTCTTGTTTTTAACCTCAAGTAGCTATGCAGTGCTGAGAAGCTGCCCATAAAAATAATCCCCACTTCCTAACCCCCCCCCCTTGGCATCTATAAATACTTTGAGTGAGAGTTGGATGATACTTTTGTGGAGTATTGTTACCCCAACTTAGTCTGTAGAAAACCTAAATCACACCTATAAATCATTCTTCATATCTTGAGATATCCTAATTCAGTAGTATGGCCTCATATATCCTGACCCTTTAGTAGCCAGATGTCTAATAAATGAACTCCCTACCAGAATTATCCTACATGAAAAAATCATTAACCCTATGAGCTCCTGCAGCTAAGTGTCATCTTATACTGCAGTAGCACTTGGCAGAGTAATAAATGCACCTTGTCTGTTGGGAGTCTACAAAGACATACCATGCTGTCAGTCTTTATCCCCAGAAATGACCGTTGGTTTGTTGGGTTCCTGACTTTGTCCACCACCAGTAGTAACCCTACATCCTTGCATATTTGACTAAAAACATGTACTTGCTGGCATTCTTCCATATCTTCCCCACAAACAAGAAATCAAGCAATGAGCAATGTTGGCTTCTACAAACTTCTGTGCCACTATACAATGTAAGAAAGAATTCATCTTTTCAAATGTGGCACAGACAACTGAACAACATATTGACATACATTTATCCATGTAGTACTCCCCTTAAAAACTAAGCCCAATCACCCTTGGTCTTTAGGAATTATGGGTAAAAGCCTATAGGCAGACTGTATGTTTGCTTTCACCATTTGGTCCCCTTCTCCCTTTCTCCTCTGCTTTTCTATTTGCTTTATCAAATGAAGCAAAATATACAGATGTCCCTTCACCATTTTTGTAATTATTTACTGACTCCCTCTCCAGGTATGATAGGTGACGAATGAGTCAAAATTCACTTGGTTTATTTTTTGGGACTATACCTCTAAGTGAAACCTAGAATGTTTTTCTGGGTGACAAACAAATTGGTCTACCAGTTTCCCTGCTTCTATTTCCTGGTTTAATTTTCTCCTAACTACCTCTGGATGCTCTCTCACTTATTTCATATTCTTAGTGAGTCTCTCTTTTTCTTAATGTTTGGCAGTATCCTAAACTCTATGGTATACCCCTCTTCTAGTGGGGCAAACCTTTAGCTACTTAAAGTATTCCCTCTTACTGGTGTTGGAAGAACTTATTCTGTTGCCTTTAAAAGCATGGGGCATGTAGGGGTATCTATTCTGGGAGACTGAGAGTTGAAAACAAGTCTTAGCCAGATGATTCAGCTTTCCACATGCCATGCATTGATGTCAAACGTAACACTGCAGTGGATTCCAGCAGTGCCCAAAGTTGCATTGAAAACACCTTCATGTTTCACCTTCAAATCTAAAAGGTTTTCAAAAATCTCTGTATTCCCAGACGTGCCATATCTATTAAAACCACTCCCAGTTTAGCTAACTGAAACCCAGTATCCATCATTATTGAGCCCCCATAAGTCTTCAGCCAGCATAACAAAAAACCTAGGTCTAGCCAGGACCATGGCCTTTCTGGGTATGCCTACCTTATCCTTCTGTAATCCTCATCATATTACGAGAAATTTTGAACCCCTTGTGTGAAACACAAAATGGTGACCCTATTGAAATGTGTCCAAATGCCTTTTGTTTTGTTAAGGCTCCCTTTCCCCCAAGTTTCTGCATATATCAATTACCAATAACCCAGTTCTCCCTTGTCTGGCTTACCACCATGTTCCTCCTTTTGTCTACTCGATAGTCAGCCCTTCTGTCCTTATCCTTCCTATTTTGTTCTTCCACCCTGTTCAAAAGAGAAAATATGTCACATACTCACCTTTTGCAATTTGATGCTTTCTTTTCTCACTCAGATGAAATTCACATGGTAAATCCAATGTGACTGCATGATGGCATCTGTCCTCCTGCTTCCTTCATATTGTATGAGTTTATATGCTGTCCTTGTAGTTCCACCTTTTGACCTTCCACATTCCTCTTCAACTGTGCTCTTAGTGATCCAGTCTGGACCAAAATTTGCCCCTCTGACTGTGACAAGGAATCCAACAATTCTCCATTGCTTCCCTGCTTTAATGAACTTGCATGACCTGAATATCCACAGTCACCAATTGCGGTATCACCTTCCATTATCTCCTCATCCTTAAAAAAATCATTGACTCTGTAACCACTGTAAGAATATTTGATCATCATTTACTGATAACTTATTTTCATCCTTGCCTACCATCCTGAATTTCTTTCCATGCTTCTTCTTAGGCATCCAAGCCTTTTCATTCCATCTGCTGCTTCCTTCTATGAAATGAACACCTGTGCTCAGCCCTGCTAGTGGGTCAAGGGACTGGCTGCTCCCAGGTTGGGTATTAACCACTGGAGGAACCTGCAGTTGCCATAATCCCATTGTTGTTGTTATAAATCCTCCTCCAATCCTTTTCTTTAAGGCCTAACAAAGTCTGCACATGTGTTTGAATATGCTGCTCCATTTATCAGTGAAGAATGAACACATAGGAAAACACTGATAAAAGGAGCAGCATATATCACTGGAAAATAAACACAATAGAAAACAGTTTGCTGACTTGCCTTCAGCCGTTCAACTAATCCACTCTACCTGTACTGCACTTGACATTTTAGTTCAATGAATCCCATAAATAAATGTATATATTGTGTGTGTGTGTGTGTGTGTGTGTGTGTGTGTGTGTGTGTGAATTGATGTAATTAATATTGATAATGGATAGAGAAATCCCACACTAGTTTTAAATCCTCAACTACTGTATGCCTAAACTCACTAGACCTACTATGTGCTTATTCCCTGAACCACATCAGGTCTGAACACACTGTTGTATGTATTTTCCCCACCAGGCATGTAAGAAATATATACTTTTGTATTATTATTGTAATATGTAAAACACTGTTAGAAATTAACAGCCTTAACTTGGAATACCAATCCTTTGGCTTCTTATAGTCCAGTCCCACTACTAAAATCCCCAGGCTTCAGGTTGGGACTATCAGCCTTTTTCTTAAGGGATCTTTGGAAGTCCTTTACAATAATATCCAAACATTGCTTGAAATTATTTAATTTATCTTACTTATTTAACTTTAATTTTTATTTTATTATTTATATATGTTATTATATTTCCCTGCTGGTGACCATTATAGCTGCTTCTCTTTCACTGCCAAGCTTCTAGCCTGCTTAGAGTACTAGCCCATAGGCCTCCTTAAACTGTCACTGAAAATTAAACTCCTGAGACTAAGTCCGACAGTCTAGTGTACCCTACAGTTTTTCTTTTAAATATATCTAATAAAATACACACATTTTAACCTATTGCCAAATAATGTGCCTACTTTCCTAACAAAAACACTAATGCAAAGAAAATGGGACCTGACACCAGAGCCAAAATAGAAAGCAAACTAGCTTTTACCTTGTTTAAAAGACCAGTCATGTTGCTAAACCTTTGATAGCTGCTGAGGTAGGAATTAGAAAGACTGAAATACTTGGTTCCTGGCCTTTTCACTACCTCTCCCAGCCAGCTTGCCCCTTCCTAACCCTCTTGATTGATCCTGACCCTACCTGCCCCTGACAAAACCATTCAAAGTAACCTGCCTTGCATATCTCTCAACCTCTTAGAGTAAGAAATCTGGACTAAGCCATAAATAATGGGGGACAAAGGCCAAAAAATAGGGACAATTTGTAAATACTGCTCTTACAAACTTAGAAAGCAGATAAAATAACAGGTTTTACATTAGCATGACTTTTCTGAAGGGTATGAAGTGTGAAACTCAAATTTCTGTCATTATTTTCTGACATAGATCATCAATGATTTGCTAGAAAACTGCAATTATATGAAAAATAGTCCAAAATATGAGTCAAAAATCTGGAGATTCTGCGAAAATCTGTTCAGTTGAAAGGTATGCTGCCTTGGACAAATTACGGTTTGCTGCAAAATGGCTACCCAGAGGTGTCAGCTTGTGTTACTACTTACTTAGGGCAATTTACTTCCTTGTTTCTTTTCTCAAAGATTTGCTAGACTTACACACAGTTGCTAAATCCTAATTATATCTCTGCCCTAAGCAGCAGAGCTCTTTTTTGGGTTCTGATAACCACCAAAATCCTCTCCTTCCCATCACAAAATTTCACATAGTTTAGCCTCTTTGCCATCTGTTTTATTATATACTGTACTAATATAACAAAAAATGCTGGAATAGATACTTACATTGTTATTTGACAGTACACCTAACACACACTGATCAACAGCCAAACACACAGTGAGTTTGTACTTATTTAGATAAGGATCCAAAACTATTGTTGGAAAAAGAAACTGAAGATGAGATTGCAAATGCAGCACAGAATCCCTTCTTCACCACTTTAATGTTGATGTTCATGTTGTTCTTATAGTGAAATCCTGTGATGAATGTATTAACGTCTCTGCATCTTTATATGAGGATCTTTGGCTAGATTTTTATTTTTTATTTTTTGGAGATAGGGCAGGGATTACTCATATGTTTTATATTGATACTGTAGTCCATCTGGGTTCATAGTTGAAATGTATGCTAGTGGTACATGCTTCAGGCCATGTTGTGGACAGGGATCAATGACAGGCAGTTGGCTGATTCAGATAACCAAAAGCTACAGCTACTTCAGGCACAAGCTATATATATATATATATATATATATATGTATACATATACATTTATATGTATATATATATATATATATATATATATATATATATATATATATATATATATGTTGTACACACACATACATAAAGGGGTGACTGATGCAGATACAAAACTATTTTTATAAAGACGTGGGAAATGAAGCTGAAGGTGGTCTTGCAATGTAGCATAGAATCCTTTCTTCATCACTTTAATGTTGATGTCTGTGTTGCTCTGATAGTGAAATTCTGTGATGAATGTATCCTTTTTAATAACTGTGCTTTTCATTATATGAAGCTTTTGTCCTTGATCTCAAGGAGGCTGAACTCAGTTGTATAACCTGGTTAAGAAAAGAAATGAATGAATGAAATTTGTTACTTATAACTCAGATATACATTTTTTTAAATTTGAACTCTGCCTATATGGGTATAATAAAAACAAACCATGTATTATTAGGCCAACATGTACAGAAATTTCACTGTTCTAATAGTAGTGAATAATGAGCTTACCAGAACAATAATAAAGGTGTACTGTTTGTCATGAAAAAAATAAAAAAAAAATGAAAATAACTCAACAAATGGAGTGAAAAACACGAAAACTTTGGGATGTGCAAATGCATTTCTCAAACAGAAAGCCGAGTACAAGCCTAATACACCGTTTTAAACAAGCAAATAATAGCCAAATAACAGCAGACAGTAGCAGGATCTTCAACCATATAAAAGTTATAGCTTAGGCCTATTTTCCAACCTAAAAAGTGAGCTTGACATGCAAATATTTATTACAAGACTATGTGTTATGAAGAGGTTATGAGAAAATAATGAAAACTGGAAGTATTAGACTTCAGAATAATTAAGATAATACATAGATATTCTACACTTCATTGAAATATTCTCCTGTGGGCAGTTTTTGTTTTTATCACAGTTTATTAAAACAAAGCAATATGCATTGCTTGAGTTGGTGGTATTTTGTTCAATTTCCTAATTAGAGTTTGGTAAATTAGAAGGGTACAGAGGTAATTGACCCCCTATCAAACTAATTTTTAATTGTGTGATTTATGCTTTTTCTGTGTTGTACTTCTCAGTGTTCAGAAGTTGATGAAGCATGCATTGGAGGATGTGTTGGTAGAGCATAGAGAAAGGCCATAGAAGAGACAGCTGCAAATACATTCATCAAGCAGAGACAATGATGCTGTCAACATGTGCAGAATATCATGTTAAATATACTTGGCATGTAGCAAATTAAGAAAAAAAATAAATCTTGAAGTAACATGAGTAACTTTGTAAACCAACCAATTACATAAACAAAATTAGGAAGGATAACTTGCAACATGGTCATGTTATAAATAAAGTTTGGGTCATACTTCTCAACCTTTTACCACAAGAATAGGCAAAAATAATGGGGAGACAGAGGCACAAAAATAGGGACAGAGTTTAAATATTAACCAAGAACCAAACCACCACAACGAACCAAAAATAAAATAAAGTAGGAAAATGAATCCAGGCCAACACAGGTTTATTAACAAACAACCAGACGAAGGTTTACCTAGGTTTCGTCCACATAGGACTTCTTCAGAATACTGAAGTCACAATTAAAACCATATATATATATATATATATATATATATGCAACCACAATCAATCCAATTAAACAATTAAACAAAAGTTAATCAAACTTAAAGATATACACATTATCACTAAAAATACATACTGTTAAAATGCCTACAATAAATACATAAAATGGAAAAAACATTTAAACATTCTGTTTGGTACTGTGCTACTAAACTAACAATAAAAATGTAACTAGATTAACAATAAATAAATAAATATATACTGCTAAAAATGAATATAACATCATGAATGTACAAAAAAATATAAAATGTAAGTAAAAAAATATGTATATATATATATGTATAAATAGATGTAAATATATGTGTATATGTAAAAAAATAAAAATACTAAATTCATAATAATGTTAATACTACCGCCCTAAAATGTGCTTCAATTTAAGATAGGGCTTAATGGAACTAAACTCATTAATACCAGGATAATTATGTGCATTTAACATAAGCTGCCACCTTAATTCACAAACATCCAAGTGGGCATCTGTAATCCTACCTTGGAGGTCAATCTTAACCTGCTGTAAAACACAGAACTTAAAAGAGTGACCAATATTATCAATTAAATGTCTAGCTAGGGCATTGGTAGTTTTAAGATGTTTCATGTCCAAAATGTGTTCCCTTACCCTATCCTTAAAACATCTACTGGTTTTTCCTACATAAAATGCTTCACAGTCCTGACACTTGGCAAGATAAACCACATTATTAGTGTGCCAGTCAAAATGACCTGTAACTGAAACAAAACAATGATTGATGGTGAAACTCCTACCGGTTGTTAAAATACAAGAGCAAATCCTACATCTACCACATTTAAAAGTGCCAGCAGGCCTATTACTGGAAAACCTACTAGGCATTGAACAACGTTCAAACATATCCTTAAACAAAAAATCCTTACGATAGATGAACGGAGGGTTATTGTTAAAATAAATTCCTGGTCCATCTGTAAGAAACCCCAAACTTTGTTAATTATTTTCTTAATCCTATCAGAATCCCCATTATATGTTGAAACAAACAATAACGGCTTAACGGTCAAAAACTGTAACCCTTTAGTTGATTCAGGTGTAATGGAATGAACAGGCCCCCCTGCACCTAGTATGGATTGATAAAAACCTACCTCCCTTTTACCTTTGACTTCCTTAAAAACATCCTTACATAGACTCTCAGGGTATCCTCTATTCAGAAATAGAGAGATCATAAAATTTAATTCATCCCCAATTCGTTAAATTCACTAACCGTACGGGCCGCTCTGACCATCTGTCCCTTAATGGTAGCCCTTTTCTGATGTTTAGGATGCCAACTATCAAACTGAAGGTAGGAGTTAGAAAAGGTTGGTTTCCGATATATATATTAGACTTAATTAACCCACTGCCCCTATCAATAGTTAATCTAACATCCAAATAGGTAATGGACTGTGTGTTAAACTCATGTGTGAATTTCAAAAACCAAACCGTGTTATTTATATATTGTAGAAATGCTTCCAACACCACAATGTCACCTTCCCAAATGATAAATATATCATCCAAAAAGCGTGAATAAAATTTGACATATTTGTAAAACTCACTATAAAATAAATACTGCTCTTCCCAAAAGGCCATGATGTAATTTGCATAAATCGGGGCACAGGCTGCCCCCATGGCTACCCCAGTTTGTTGTTTGAAGTAATGCCCCTCAAAAAATAAAAAATTATTTTGAAGGACTACTTCCATCAGCTTAACCATAACATTAATTTGTTCCTGTTCATACACACCAGTTGCATGTAATTGTTCTTTTAGCCAACCTAAGCCCGTGTCATGGGGTATAACCGAAAACAAGTTACATACATCAATGATTAGGAAGCATATATTGTCACTAACAACACATTCATTAATCCTTTCCAAAAAATGCCACTGATCCTTTGTTATATAGGGAAACCTGGTAATACCCAATTTCATATGATGGTCCAAATATTGACTAATAAAGCATACTTTACTTTGTTTACCGTCAACTATGGGTCTAAAACGCACATTGTCCAATCCTTTATGAATTTTGGGAATCCCAAAAATGCCACTAACCACAGGGTGAGCATTATTCATATACTCAAAATCAACTTCATTCAGCTCACCCTGAAATATCATGTCTTCCAATAATAGATCTATTTTCCTATATGCAATGTTAATTTCATTAATACTTGTTTCCACATAGTTGTCCTCCATCAACATTGACATCATAATACAAATATAGTCACTATTATCAACAATCACAACTCCGTTGCCCTTATCTGGCTTCATTATTTTTATGTTATCTGTACTATAATTTTTTTGCAATAACTCCTGCTCATCTTTTGTCAAATTCAGGTGAATATTCCTCGTAGACTGTTTGAAATGTTCCCTAATTTCAAATTCACACAGTCTATCAAACAATGCTATCATGGGATTCAGGGGTGGGTTGAATACACTGGGTTTAGAAATGCCCCTACCATTGTGAATATTATCACAGTGGTTAGCTTTATCAAAAAATACCTGTAAGTTCATTTTCCTTGTAAATAATTTTAGATCAATAAGAGTTTCAACTAAATTACCTTTCCTACATGGGACAAAATTAAATCCCTTAGAAAAAAGATTAGCATGTTCCGTACCAAAATTAGCACTTGAATAATTGTATAACTTAAAATCATGTGTGTCATTTACCAAAATAATGGGATTACTCAAAAGACCATCCGTTGGCTCATTAAGACTAGAATCAGCCAAATGAATATTGTCAACATCACTAATATTAAAATTTAGGTAATTAGATGTATCAACATTAACTTCTGTCATTTCACAACCAAATAAATTATCCAAAGAACAATTGAGTGAAACATTAGAAGGAAAACTTTGATTATTCACCTCTAACCCATTCAATATCACTAGTATAGGGTCAGTGAAGGAAGACAAACCCATGTAGGGGCCATGTTGCTGATTAAACTCTATATTATCATTAATAGTAGCACAATTGTCATCAGTAAAATAATCATAGGTACTTAAATTGAGTAAAGAGTCATTCACTTGAACTTTTTCATCACCTATATACTTAAAAAATGACGATGATTCATCAATATCTTTGATGTCCGTTATGCGATCCACACATGCATCGGACATGAAGCTTTGATTATAAACAATGTCACAACTTATCATAACACGCTTGGAATGTGCAAAAGTACACCTTGGACTTGGCACACAAGCATTCAGAGTACCTTCGTGCCGCGTTTGTCCAACTACCACATCCCTAGTGGTGTCAACTACTGTAATGGCTCTCCTACTCGCCTCACAGTTTCCACAGTCCAAAAAATCAGAATCACAGTCTGAGCAACAATAGTTATTGAAAGCTACGGATGGTGAATTTGGCGTTAAATGAAATGCACCATCAAAAATGCTGTTAACATCTCCAGCTGACACATATAAATTACACTCATCCACGCCGCCTAGTGATGTTCTACCCAAACAACAAGGGGAATGGTTTACCTGTGCGGCTTCCAAGCCCCTTGCTGAGCGTTGAACCCCGGGCGCCCAACTTTGGGTCGTGTCCCCAAACGACCCACGTCGTTTTCGTCATTGGAAGATGGTTCCCTGTTCCGAATCCTCTTCGAACGCCTTACACCATCCTCTAAAGGGCATTCGTCTTCAGAGTCACAGCTTATACTGATTTCTGGATTATCCTCTGACGTCATGATGCCACAAGCTTCCTTTGGATGATTGGATGTTCCTCCTCGATTAGAATGTCGACGTGAATCCTTCTTAGATTTGGGGTAAACGCTACCAGCTTCGTAAATTTTCATATCCCTCTTAATTTTTTGCGATTTCTTATTAAATATTGACACACAACTATTGTCAATGTCCTTGATGATGTTCGTATAATTAGTGTAGTAGCGATCGAACAATAAATCTTGAACTATACTTTCATTAATAGACTCTAAATCAGCAACAAATGCTTCAATCTTAATATTATTATGTTTCACCATTATATTCATAATGTCTAACCCAGTCTTATTGAAAAGATCATGTAGTTCATCCAACATAGGTTTATTGCCATCAACCCCATTCGGGTATCTCCACACTCTCAGTCCTTTCGGTACCATTCCCAGCTCAATATTCCTAGTTAAATAGCTGTTTTCAAGCTGGGTTCTCTTCAGTTTAAACAGTTTATGCTCAAACTCTTTCAGCAATTCAGCCAAAGTTTTACCCATATTAACACTGTTGTGATTAATGGGTCCGCAATCAGAAGCAAAATTAAAACTGTTAGATTTCCAATGTGCAGTATTAAAACCAAGAGGCTGCTTGATACCAATGTCAAAACGCACTTCCTTAGAATTCCCATTAAACAATGGGGGAACATTACAATCAGTTGTAACTGGCACAGTACCTGTATGAGGAGTGGCTTGGGTGAGTGGCATGCCTAAACTCCCCAACGAAGATGAAACAGATGTAGGCAAATGTCTCTCAGTAAGACTTTTGATTTGAATGGAATGTTCCTCTAGTTGAACATTAATTCTTTGTAATAAATCCATAATGCTGGTCAAGGAACAGTCGTTCTCCATAACAAAATACGAACCAAGAACCAAACCACCACAACCAACCAAAAATAAAATAAAGTAGGAAAACGAATCCAGGCCAACACAGGTTTATTAACAAACAACCAGACGAAGGTTTACCTAGGTTTCGTCCACATAGGACTTCTTCAGAATACTGAAGTCACAATTAAAACCATATATATATATATATATATATATATATATATATATATATATATATGCAACCACAATCAATCCAATTAAACAATTAAACAAAAGTTAATCAAACTTAAAGATATACACATTATCACTAAAAATACATACTGTTAAAATGCCTACAATAAATACGTAAAATGGAAAAAACATTTAAACATTCTGTTTGGTACTGTGCTACTAAACTAACAATAAAAATGTAAATAGATTAACAATAAATAAATATATATTGCTAAAAATGAATATAACATGATGAATGTACAAAAAATATAAAATGTAAGTAAAAAAATATGTATATATATGTATAAATAGATGTAAATATATGTGTATATGTAAAAAAATAAAAATACTAAATCCATAATAACGTTAATACTACCGCCCTAAAATGTGCTTCAATTTAAGATAGGGCTTAATGGAACTAAACTCATTAATACCAGGATAATTATGTGCATTTAACCTAAGCTGCCACCTTAATTCACAAACATCCAAGTGGGCATCTGTAATCCTACCTTGGAGGTCAATCTTAACCTGCTGTAAAACACAGAACTTAAAAGAGTGACCAATATTATCAATTAAATGTCTAGCTAGGGCATTGGTAGTTTAAATATTGTTACTGTGACACCCATGCACTGGCCCAGTAATCAAGGAGCCTCAATCCTCACCACTAGCACCAGTGAAGGGCATCCACCTTGGGAAGGATAACAAATAAACACACAGTAAAGTACAATTTCCCTTAAGAGCACATAGAGATCACAGTCATTCTGGGGCTGGTTTCTCCCTTTCTCTCCAGCTCACCAGTAAGACTCCCAAATGGCACAGCTATAGGGTACAGATCTCAGCTGAGTAGTCAAGCCAAAACCTAAAGTGCCCCCTCTGTCCAACCAGTGCTTTGTGTCCCTGCCCAAGTAGCTCTCACACACACACACACACACACACACACACACACACACACACACACACACACTTTGAGATTTGGTATATATACAAACACACAGATGCTTCTGGGGAAGGCTGGCACAGGTTCTCCAGCTATGCCCCCTCCTGCCAGGCTATAACATAGTAATCACTACCACCAACTACTCCTATCAGCTACTAAACAGGCCCTTACCAAAGGGTATAAAATTATTACTGTGCAATGTTATTATTCAGTTAGTAAGTGTGACAAACAGCAAGGCTTATTTGGGGTGGCTTTGTACAGTATCACTATATACATGTAATGTACTCTAGAGCTTAAATTATCTTCACACAAAACAGCCACAATTGAAAGGTTTAAAAATATTTAATAATAAATATTAAAAACACAAGACAAATCCTCTCAATTCAACACAGTGCTAGTCAAGAGTTCAGAAATCACAGGAAAATGCTTAGAATAATATTGTAGAATAGTCTGTCATAAATATGGAAAACAGCTAGATTAAATCTGATTAAATTCTTATCTAACTAAGAGCAATCACAGTTCTAAATAAACTTACATATGGAGCAAAGGCAGAATACTGGTGAGAGGTCAGTTCTGAAGATAAAAGCAAAATGCTATCTGATTGTCTCTCTCTCTCTCTGAGAAAGTCTTAAAAATAATATATCACTGCTGACTCATTTTAGATTACATCATTCTTCTCTGGTTCCCAGGCTAACAGAAACTTATAGTTTTAACATTTCTTTGATCTTGCACCTGGCCAAGAAAACGACATCAATAAAAGGCATTATATATGTCAAATCTAGTAATTAACTCTGGTCTCAAAACAATAGAAAGAATTCCTCACTCCAGACATTATGTCTCTGAACCTTCAGATCAAACAGTCATACAATGCTTGACTTATCAGCTTTCTTCCAGCAGAGTGCACTGTGGTTAAATTTTTGAAGTTCAACATTTAACACAGTTTTCTTACATTTTAAGAGGACAAGCCTGTGGATTATATTCATATTTACAACAACATAAAATTATCTACAAAATTCTATCTAGCTAGGCTGGCAGCCTTCACATATCTTCACAGTTATAATCTTAGAAAGTTGTTAAAATAACATCACAAAAGCAGCTACCAGCCCACACAGGTTTCTGAGTTCTAGATAAGTCCAAAAACAAATAGTAATAAAAACACAAAATAACTCAGATACGGCCCAGGTTTCCAGTGTCAGTTGAATTTTAATATTAAAACATCGCTTTTGCAGAAAAACCTGCTTCATCAGATGCTAATAATTGTAATTAAGAAATGCTTCTATTTATAGAACCTCTCTCAGATACAAAGCAATCACATGGTACAAATTAAGTAATACCAATTAATGTCACATGATCTAACTTGAGCTCACTGGCTGACTAAATAAAATAAATGCACACAAACTTATACAGCAGTTTACAGAAAGCACTTATGAAAGATATATAAAACACATAAATATATAAAAATACATATAAATATATATATATATATATATATATATATATATATATATATATATATACATACACAATTCTATAAATACAGCCTTAAAATATAACACATATATATAAACAATATACAAATATACTTCAGTGCTGAGACAGCTAAAAAAGAATTACTATCTAACCAAGGGTCTGGATTTTAGTTTAGGTTTAAGTGGCACATATTCATTTAGACCATGCCCTGAATCCCCCCTAAGCCTAATGATCTATCTGGCCTCTAGCTACTCCACAATATTGTGTATGTCTCCCCCCCTAATATTTTCAAGAATTCTACCTATGGCCATGAAATTAAAGGTATGTCCAGAATTAGTGCTGATAACATACTTGGCCAAAGCACTGGTTTTATTTCGCTTGCTGATGTACTAAATATGTTCTTGAATCCTTTCTTTAAATGGTCTATCTGTTTTACCAATATAGAATGTTTTATATTCAAGGCAATAGGCTAAATAAACTATATGTTGGCTATCATAGTTGTCATGCACTTGAAAATGAAATACTTTATTCTGATCCAGATGTTCAAAGCTATCTGTACTATCAATATATATAGAATAGTTGCATTTACCACATGGGTATTTTCCAACTGCTGTATTTGAATGTGAAAAACTTCTAGGATAGCATAGCTGCCTTTTAAGAGACTTCATATTCCTAAATAAAAACTTACGCTCAGCATTTATTAGTTCACAAATATCCCTATCTGTAGATAGAACACCCCAATGCCTTCTCACTATATCGATGTATGAAGAAACATTGTCAGAATAATATAAAGGAACCTTTAGTTTCATGTTAGATACCTTTCTGGAGGCCTATTCACCTCTATGTTTACATTTAGAAAAGTAAGGCTTAGCTACTGCCTCTCTCAATTCTGTCACCTCATTAACATTAATTTGGACTTCTGCCTCATTGTATCCTCTCTCTATTAATTCTTGACTCAATACCTTAACCTGCTCCTGAAATTTTTCTTCACATGCATTAAGTCTTGAAGCTCTGAACACCTGATTATGCATCACATTCTTAAAAATATACGAAGGGTGTATACTATCATAGAAGAGCAGATGGTCAATGTGGCAGGGTTTCCTAAAAAGCTTAGTATATATACTACCAGTGCTATCAACTTTTACACACACATCCAAAAAGTTAATACTCAGTTTGGAACATGTGGAGGTAAACTTCAAGAAAGTGGTACTTGTACTGATATAACTTTCAAAATCTTTAAATTGTTCTTTAGTGCAGCCCCATAGGACAAACAAGTCATCCACAAAACTCCTGTAAAGAAGTACATGCTCACCAAAAGGTCCTTGTAGAACATGTTCCAATTTCCAAAGAACCATGACAGCGTTGGCGTAGCTATTGGCACAAGATGTACCCATAGCTATGCCATCACACTGCCAATAAACTTTACCATCAAATAGGAATACATTATTCTCCAACACACACTTTAAAAGAGCACATATCTTGGCCAACTCATCTTCAGTAGTATTACTGAACCTTCTTAAAAAGCATTCAGTGCTGTCTACACCCTGATTGTTAGGTATCACTGCAAAAAGTGATATAACGTCCAGTGTTACCAATATGAAATGCTTTATATTATTATTATAAGTTTGCAGAAAAGCATGCAAATCACTTAAAATTGTTCAGTGACCTTCAACACGATTGATCTTATCTAAAAAACTTTTCCAGATAAATCAAAATAGATTCAGTACACCAGCTTCAGCCCAAAACAATGGCTTGTAAGGGTGGATTTATACTGCTTTTGTGTAATTTGGGGAATCCCTGTATAATAAGTATAGTAGGATGCATTATTAAAAAGTAATGAAAAAGATTCTTATCTATTAAGTTTCGACTCAACAGTGCATTCAGAGTGTCACTAACATTCTTTATCATAAACTTAACATGACCGTAATGAATCTTTGTGTAAAAAGCATAATCTGCCAACATAGTCAGCATTGCCTGTTTGCACCATTCACTATCAAGCACTGTTATAGGACCTCCCTTGTCTGCTGGTCTCACCACTATTTCAGAATTACTGTGTACATTTTCCAGTGCTAAATATTCACCTTGGGTTAAATTAAAATATTTTTTCTTTCTGCTAGTTCTAACATTAGAAGCCTCAAATGAATTTAATTTATAAATATCATCCAAGCATAATTTCTCAAAAGCATTAATTAAAGAATTTTTGCCTGGTGTAAAAGTACTCAGTTTCTTAAAGATATCATGTTTATCAGAATTACTACTGTCAGCATTTTTATACATAAGCTTAAGCATTAGATTTTTAGCAAAAAGTGTGATGTCTAAAATGACATCAGTAAAGTCAGAGCACTTGGTAGGAATAGACGATAATCCCTTAAGAAGTCCCAACTCATCTTCTGTAAGAGTATGTGTAGAAATATTCCAAACTAGGCTTTTTTTACAATTGTAAATGCCTTCTTGATGCTCATGGGACTCATTGTACTTCCCTCTAACTTCCTCCTCTGCCTGCTGCTACTGCGACCTTGTGGGTGTTCGTGTTGCTGAAATATTTTCATTTCCCTCACAGGTAAAGGGAATAACAATCTCTGTTGGGCTAAAGGAAAAGAATAATCAATTTCATGAATCTGAGCAGTGCTTGGAATCACTGTTGATAACAGGGGGACTATGCACCTGGGCTGTCACTTGAATAATTTTTCTTGTGTCTCCAAGATCACTGGTAGATTCCTCTGCATTGGCCCCAGAAGCTGTCGTCATGACATCACTCAATGGAAGAGCCATCAATTCATTCATAGAGACAGAAATCAGGGCAAAAATAGTGGAAGCAGCTGTTGCATTCAAATTGGATCCCACCCTAATGCTTTCATTATATCTTGGCCAGGTAAATACATTGCCAGATTGAAAATCCTGGTGATCCCTGGATATTTTCTTCATTTTCTGCTTTATAAGTTTCCTTATATATACAGACAGAGAGTCCAGGACATCAATTATATACTTGTCTAATAACTCTTGACCAAATTGACTCAAAAGCTCATCATTTTATCATTTAACCGACATCAGCACCACTTTAATTTCATTTTCTGCTGAGGCTACTAAGAGTTTCAAATAGCCCATGCTGGCATTAAGATTGATTTTCTGCCATTTGGTGAGTAATTTACAATCGCAGTCTACATATGAGGGCATTTTAAGAATGTGTAACCCCCTTGGGACCAAGCCTTCCCTCAAGCAAACCTCCAAATGATATTTCTGATATTGTTGCCATTTTAATTTAAAAAGTTCTTTCGCAACAGCATGCAGCTTGTTCTTCAAAGCTACAATATCTACTGCCAAAGCTTCATTGTCAGCAGTATCAGGTATGCAATCAATAAGTGGATTGGCATTATTCTCAATAACCTCAAGTGGGTTGTTAAAGTTCTTAATTTTACCTTGTTTGGAACCCACAAGGGTATAGTCCAGCTTAAGGATATCACAGCCCTCAGCCATGCTCATGGAAGGTATGGTGGTAAAGGATACAATGAGTAAAACCACAAAAACTGTCACCAGCCCACACAGGTTCCTGAGTTCTAGATAAGTCCAAGAACAAATAGTAATAACAACACAAAAGACCTCAGAAACAGTGCAGGTTTCCAGTGTCAGTTGAAGTTTTAATATTAAAACATAAGCACTTTCACAGGAAAACCTGCTTAATCAGATGCTAATAATTGCAAGTAAGAAATGCTTCTATTTAGGCAACCTCTAACAGATACAAAGCAATAACATGATACAAATTAAGTAATATCAATTAATGTCACATGATCTAACTTGAGCTCACTGGCTTGCTAAACAAAATAAATGCAAACAAACTTATACTGCTATATATAGAAAGCACTTATGGAAGATTTTTTTTTTTTTAATTTATTTTATTTAACATTTGTTAACCGGGAAAATCTGACTTGGAACTAACCCAATTCTCAGCGGAGGACTGGGGAAAAATGCTCCAGATGCATGTCTTTGTAACATGGGAGGAAACCAGAGCACCACCCCCATAGTGCCTTTTTTAGGCAAGGCTCAAAAGACAAACCCACCTCCTTAGAAAACAAAAATGGGAAAAAATTAAGGGTAATGCTGCTCAACGCCAGAAGTCTAAATCTCAAGATGCAGGCTGTCGAAGCACTCGTCAGTATGGAGAACATCGATGTCTGTGCAGTAACTGAAACCTGGTTCAAGGCTCCTGAGAGCACCCCAGCACTACCAGGCTATACCTCGTATCATGCTTTTCGGCCCCAAAACTTGGGCCAAACCAAAAAGGGAGGGGGAGTGTCCATATTCATCCAGGACACCCACACCTCCAGGTTACTGGCAACACATGAAGCATCAGAGACCATCCAGGTGCAACTAACCATAGGTAAAACTGCTCTACAACTGGTAGCATGTTACAGACCACCCTCCCAATCTCAGGAACCCTATTCAGCCTTCCTGAAGACATTGGAGGATATGAATGTCTCACCAAACACCATCATATTGGGAGACTTCAACTACCCTAACATAGACTGGGTGCATTATTCTAGCCCTAACATCCTAGCCCAAAGGTTCCTGGAATTCATAAATTCAAATGCAGTGGAACAGCTAGTCACCTCTTCCACAAGGGGAGATAATATACTAGACCTGATCATCACAAACATGGGGACAAAGTGCTCCACACCGGAAGTATACCCCTCACTAGTGAGATCTGACCACAAACTAATCACCCTGGATATGCATATCCCACCTCCACCCCCAACACAAAAGACTACAGTGAAAAACTTCTCAAAAGCTGACTTTACACTTCTTAAGACTGAGATGGTATCCTTTAAGCCCACTGGGCCAGTGGAAATCACATCCCACAATGCTGAATCCTTCACAAATGCTTTCTACGGACATCTCCAAGAATGCATGGATCATACAATCCCAAATTATACCAAGACCCTGTCCACCAAGGGCAGACGTCCTGTCTGGTGGACCCCAGCCATAAACAAATTGTATAACAAAAGAAGGAAGCTACTGCACGACAGAGCAAAATCCCATAAAGAGAAGGCATCTCTGATCAGCACTAGTAGAAAGCTACGTTCTCTCATGAAAACATCCAAGGCCAACTTTGAGAGAAAAATCGCTATGGACACTAAAGATAACCACAAGGCCTTCTTCGGCTATGTTAGAAACCTCATGGAAACCCTCAGATATGCTCAGAGTTAGTTCACAATGACAAAAAATTCACTGAACCCACAGATATTGCCAACGTTCTGGCAGACAGGTTCAGTGCAAATTTCTACCCTCCCTCACCCCCAAAAGAAGAAATACTTATCCCAGCTGAATGTAACCTCCCTGTCATCTCAGATGTCCAGGTGAGAACCGCCCTCAGCAAAGCTAAAAACACAGCATCAATGGGACCTGATGGTATCCCGGGTTGCGTGCTACGTGAACTCCAAGAGGAGCTAAACCCGCACATAAAAATGCTATTTAACCTTAGCCTTACTACAGGATATGTACCTGAACACTGGCGTACAGCAACAGTGGTCCCACTCCACAAAGGAGGCACCTCTACAGACCCTAGAAACTACCCCCCCATAAGCTTAACCAGCCTGGTCTGCAAAGCTATGGAAAGAATCATTATGGAACTCATAAACAGAGACATTGGGGACCTACAGACACTTGATCCCACCCAGTTCGGCTTTGTAAAGGGCAGATCCTGCCTTTTGAACCTGGTTGACTTTTTTGAAACAGTCACTAGAGCCATTGACGAGGGCAAAGCAGTCCATACAGCCTACCTGGACTTGGCTAAAGCCTTCGACACAATACCCTACTCAGGCATCGTAGACAAGCTCAACAGCTTAAATGTAAATCCATATGTCACAAGATGGGTTGCAAACTGGCTAAAGGATAGAACCCATAAAGTCAAAATTGCTGGAGCCATGTCAGACTCAAAGCCAGTCACAAGTGGTGTCCCACAGGGCTCTGTCCTGGGACCCCTCTTGTTCGGCATTTATTTCTCAGATGTGAAAGCAAACATGGGAGGGTTGTGGCTGATAAAGTTCGCAGATGACTGCAAACTAAGCGCCATAGTCGATACACCAGCTGACACGTACATCCTACAGAAAGGCCACACTGAAACGGACAACTGGTGCCGGTGTCATGGCCTTAAACTAAATGCCAAAAAATGTATAGTCATCCCCTCTGGGAAAAACAAAGTACCCACAAATTATCACATAGACAGTAACCCACTGAGTATGGAAAATGTAATCAGAGACCTGGGGACCCAAGTCGATAGTGACCTCTCATTTGACACCCACGTTGCCAAAGTGGTTAGAAAGACATTCTACCTTGCCCACCTTATCATGAAGGGATTCACATCCAGATCAAAGGAGGTCATTGTACCCCTATACTCCTCCCTTATCAGGCCCATGATTGAGTACAATGCCCCATTTGGTATGTACCTCACCCGGCACTTGCAACAGCTGGAGAGACCCCAAAAGTACCTCACCAAGAGGATCAAGGGTCTCCAACATGTGTCATATGCTGCCAGACTAAAGAAACTCCAGCTCTATTCAGTAGCATACCGCCTACTCAGAGGTGATCTGTGCCTCACGTACAAGGCCATGTCCAATCAGGAATTGATGGACATGCTCCACCTCAAAAAATCCAAATCCATCAGAACCACGAGAGCTAAAGATTTAAACCTCAGTACAAATGTGAATAGGACATGCTGGAGGGACAGATTCATAACTCAGAGGCTTCCCATACTCTGGAACAGAATCCCAGTTCATGTTAGACAGAGCTCCTCACTGACTCTCTTCAAGAGAAATCTTGACGAGTGGATGGGAGATCATAGGTTTACCCCAGGGGTCATGTCTGTGTCACTACTAGACAGAGGCACAGTAAACTAATTCTATTATGTAAGGGGGTCTTCACTGTGTCACTACTAGACAGAGACACAGTATTCTAAATCTATTCTGTACACTTTTGTACCATTACATGGGGTGGCGAAAGCCACATCACTATGGCTAGGCTTATAAATGCCCCAAGGCAGATAGCCTAGTACTAAACTATGAAACTATGAAACTATGAAACCCACACGAACGCAGGGAGGACATGCAGACTCCAAACAGAAGGCAACTCAACCTAGAATCGAACCAGAGAACTTGCTGTGAGGTGACAACACTACCGCTGCACCACTGCACCATCCAAATATATATATATATATATATATATATATATATATAAAATATAAAACACACATAAATATATAAAAATACATATTAAAACTTACACTGGAAACCTGGGTTGTATCTGAGGTCTTTTGTGTTTTTATTATTATTTGTTCTTGGACTTATCTAGAACTCAGGAACCTGTGTGGGCTGGTGACAGTTTTTGTGGTTTTACTCATTGTATCTTTTACCACTATACCTTCCATGAGTACGGCTGAGGGTTGTGATATCATCAAGCTGGACTGTACCCTTGTGGGTTCCCAACAAGGTAAAATTAAGAACTTTAACAACCTACTTGAGGTTACTGAGAATATTGCCAACCCACTTATTGACTGCATACCTGATACTGCTGACAATGAAGCTTTGGCAGTAGATATTGTAGCTTTAAAGAACAAGCTGCATGCTTTTGAAAAATAACTTTGAAATTAAAATGGCAACACTATCAGAAATATCATTTGGAGATTTGCCTGAGGGAAGGCTTGGTCCTAAGCAGGTTGAGCATTCTTAAATGCCCTCATATGTAGACTGTGACTGTGAATTACTCACTGAATGGCAGAAAATCAATCTTAATGCCAGCATGGGCTATTTGAAACTCTTAGTAGCCTCAGCAGAAAATTAAAGTGCTGCTGGTGTCTATTAAATGACAGCATGATAAGCTTTTGAGTCAGTTTGGTCAAGGTGTATTAGACAAGTATATAACTGATGTCCTGGACTCTCTGTCTGTATATGAAAGGAAACTTATTAAGCAGAAAATGAAGAAAATATCCAGGGATCGCCAGGATTTTCAATCTGGCAATGTATTTACCTGTAGACACCAACAAAAAGTCACCAAGGAAGATGAATAAAAGTTCTTTTATTGTTGTAATTCCAACCAAAGGTAAGCGCTTTCGTCTACCTCTGTAGACTTCATCAGACAAATAAGAACTGGCACCACATCATATTTATAATCTAATGTATGAATACACTTTACAGTATATATAAATAAATAAATATATATTGATAAATATATCCTGTGTGTTGTAGTTTTTAAATTAATCAATGTGAAGTAGATGATGTTCAAAGGTTTTAAGATATCAATTTTCCAATTTTTCTATTTAATGAGTTGATTGTTTTAATTGTTTTAATTGTTTTATTGAATCAATTAAGGTTTATATAAATATGATGTGGTGCCAGTTCTTATTTGTCTGATGAAGTCTACAGAGGTAGACGAAAGCGCTTACCTTTGGTTGGAATTACAACAATAAAAGAACTTTTATTCATCTTCCTTGGCGACTTTTTGTTGGTGTCTACAGTTTTTAGGAATCGTTTTTGCAGTAATGTATTTACCTGGCCAATATATAATAAAAGCAT
This sequence comes from Protopterus annectens, assembly GCF_019279795.1. Lineage (NCBI taxonomy): Eukaryota > Metazoa > Chordata > Ceratodontiformes > Protopteridae > Protopterus > Protopterus annectens. Next base: position 699,330,931 of record NC_056726.1, on the reverse strand, counting down.
TAGGGCAGGCTCCAGTTTGAATGCAACAGCTGCTTCCACTATTCCCACCCTGATTTCTGTCTCTACAAATGAATTGAAGGCTCCTCCATTGAGTGACGTGATGACGTCAGCTTCTAGGGCCAATGCAGAGGAATCTACCAGGGATCTTGGAGCTAGAAGGAAAATTATTCAAGTGACAGTCCAGGTGCATAGTCCTCCTGTTATCAACAGTGATTCCAGCACTGCTCCAATTCATGGAGTGGATTCTTATTTTCCTTTAGCCCTACAAAGATTGTTATTCCATTTACTGTGAGGGAATTGAAAACATTTCAACAGCACGAACACCCACGAGGTTGCAGCTGCAGTAGGCAGAAAAGGAAGTTAGAGGGAAGTACAATGAGTCCTATGAACATCAACAAGACATTTACAACTGTAAAAAAAGCCTAGTTTGGAATCTTTCTACACATACTCTTACAGAAGATGAGTTGGGACTTCTTCATAAGGGATTATCATTTATTCCTACCAGGTGTTCTGCCTTTCCTGATGTCATTTTAAACATCAAGCTCTTTCCTAGAAATCTAATACTTAAACTTATGTATAAAAATGCTGACAGTACTAATTCTGATAAACATGATATCTTTAGGAAACTGAGTACTTTTACACCAGTCAACAATTCTTTAATTAATGCTTTTGAGAAATTATGCTTGGATGGCGTTTATAAATTAAATTAATTTGAAGATTCTAATGTTAGAACTAGTAGAAAGAAAAAATATTTTAATTTAACAAAGGTGAATATTTAGCTCTGAAAAAATGTACAGAGTAATTCTGAAATAGTGGTGAGACCAGCAGACAAGGAGGTCTTATAGCAGTGCTTGATAGTGAATGGTACAAACAGGCAATGCTGACTATGTTGCCAGATGATGCTTTTTACACAAAGATTCATTATGGTCATGTTAAATTTATGATAAAGAATGTTAGTGACACTCTGAATGCACTGTTGAGTCAATACTTAATAGATACTTAATAGATAAGAATATTTTTGATTATTTTTTAATAATGCATCCTACTATACCTATTATACAGGGACTCCCCAAATTACACAAAACAGTATAAATCCACCATTATGCCCCATTGTTTCGGGTCGAAGCTGGTGTACTGAATCTATTTTGATTTATCTGGAAAAGTTTTTTAGACCTATGCTAGATAAGATCAGTCATGTGTTGAAGAACACTGAGCATTTTTAAGTGATCTGCATGCTTTACTGGAAACTTATAGTAATAATAAAAAGCATTTGATATTGGTAACACTGGATGTTACATCAATTTTTACAGTGAGAGCACTGAATGCTTTTCAAGAAGGTTCAGTAATACTAGTGAAGATGAGTTGGCCAAGATATGTGCTCTTTTAAGGTGTGTGTTGGAGAATAATGTATTCCTATTTGATGGTAAAGTTTATTGGCTATTGGCAGCATAATGGCGTAGCCATGGGCACATCTTGTGCCAATAGCTACGCTAACGCTGTCATGGTTCTAAGGGAATTGGAACATGTTCTACAAGGACCTTTTGGTGAGCATGTATTTCTTTATAGGAGGTTTGTGGATGGCTTGTTTGTCCTATGGGGAGGCACTAAAGAACAATTTAAAGAATTTGAAAGTTATATCAATACAAGTACCACTTTCTTGAAGTTTACCTCCACGTTCCAAATTAAGTATTAACTTTTGGATGTGTGTGTAAAAGTTGATAGCACTGGTAGTATATATACTAAGCTTTTTAGGAAATGCTGCCATGTTAACCATCTGCTCTCCTATGATAGTATGCACCCTGCATATATTTTTAAGAATGTGATGCATAATCAGGTGTTCAGAGCTTCAAGACTTAATGTATGTTAAGATTTTTCAGGAGCAGGTTAAGGTATTGAGTCAATAATTGACAGAGAGAGGATACAATGAGGCAGAAGTCCAAATTAATGATAATGAGGTGACAGAATTGAGAGAGACAGTAGCCAAGCCTTACTTTTCTAAATGTAAACATAGAGGTGAATAGGCCTCCAGAAAGGTATCTAACATGAAACTAAAGGTTCCTTTATATTATTCTGACAATGTTTCTTCATACATGGATATACTGAGAAGGCATTGGGGTGTTGTAATTACAGATAGGGATATTTGTAAACTAATAAATGCTGAGCCTAAATTTTTGTTTAGGAATATGAAGTCTCTTAAAAGGCAGCTAAGCTATCCTAGAAGTATTTCACTTTCAGATAGAGCAGTTGGAATATACCCATGTGGTAAATGCAGCTATTGTATATCTATATATATATATATATATATATATATATATATATCAATAGTACAGCTAGCGTTGATCTTCTGGATCAGAATAAAGTATTTCATTTTCAAGTGCATGCCACCTATGATAGCCAACATATAGTTTATTTAGCTTATTGCCTTGAATATAAAAAATTATATATAGGTAAAACAGACTATTTAAAGAAAAGATTCGAGGACATATTTACTACATCAGTAAGCAAAATAAAACGAGTGCTTTGGCCATGCATGTTATTAGCACTAATTCTGGACACACTTTTAAATTCATGGCCATAGGTAGAATTTTTGAAAATATTAGTGGGGGAGACATACGCAATATTATGGAGCAGCTAGAGGCCAGATGGATCATTAGGCTTAGGGATGATTCAGGGCATGGTCTAAATAAGTATGTGCCACTTAAACCTAAACTAAAATCCAGACCCTTGTTTAGATAGTAATTCTTTTTTAGCTGTCTCACCACTTATATTTATATATATATATATATATATATATATATATATATATATATATATATATATGTAGTTATATTTTAAGGTTGCATTTATAGAATTGTATTTTATATATATATATATATATATATATATATATATATATATATATATATATATATATATGTGTGTGTGTGTGTGTATTTTTATATATTTATGTGTGTTTTATATATCTTTCATAAGTGTTTTCTATATATAGCAGTATAAGTTTGTTCTCATTTATTTTATTTTGTAAGCCAGTGAGCTTATTAGATCATGTGACATTAATTGGTATTACTTAATTCGTACCAGGTGATTGCTTTGTATCTGTTAAAGGTTGTATAAATGGAAGTATTTTTAGTTGCAATTATTAGCATTTGATGAAGCACGTTTTCCTGTGAAAGCACTTATGTTTTAATATTAAAACTTCAACTGATACTGGAAACATGGGCCGTATCTGAGTTATTTTGTGCTTTTATTGTTAAAATAACATGTTGTGTTATTAACATTCATTTTCTGAAGAACATGCAGCCTGAAATAGAAATATATGTCATTATCCAGTAACTTAAATTCTCAATGATTTGCCAAAAACCCCACAAATTTTATGATGAACAGTCTAAAAATATGAGGCAATATTCTGGACATTCTGTAAAACTGTATATAGTTCAGGGGTATTGTCTGAGTACAAACAATTGGAAAGTATAAAATAATAGCCCTAGAAATAGCATATAAGCATGTTGTGTTATAAAAGAAAAATATATAGATGTTTGACTAGAATCTGAAAAGGAAACTTTCTCTGTTGTATTTATTGTTTAGAGACACCGTGAGGCCAAAGGATGGGAACGTAGTTTGCTAACTAAGGCCTTATATAGCTATCGGAAGTGGTTAAGATGTAAATTATGTGTTGTCATTGTAGCAGAGACCTTTAGAAGTAGAGTGATTGACTAACTAGTTGTGAAATTCTGAAGAGCTTTACTCTTTTTCTTTCATAGTTTATTCCAGGCATTGCCAGTGGCGTTTGTAAAGAAAACACCTCTGTGCTTGTTGTGGTTTTTGGATTACCTCATGGCTTGTACCCCAGGGTGGTGCACATTTTTCCTGGAGAGTAAATGATCAAAACTGTTTGTGAGAGTTGTGATTTGAGATGGCAGATGCAACAGCAAGCAAGTGGAACAACAGAAAATTTAGTTTACATTAGAAAAAACATGCAGTTTAACTCTTTCTATACATTCTAGTTAGAGTAAGAAGGGCATATTTGTCACATTTGTTGTAAATTTGTAGATGGATTGGAGGAAGAACTACCAGCTAAGATTATGTTACCATGGAATAGTTTAGTGAAGAAAAAAATAATAAGTTTACACTTACTTGAGTGCTTATGCAACCAAGAAGCTTGTTATAATATTTTGATCATGGAATTTGTGTGAGATCCAGAGATAAAGATTAATCTAGATATCTTTTTTTCAGTGAAGGCCACTGTAACTGTAAATCATAACACAAAAAACCATGACTGGGTCTCTGAGTATAAGTATCATTGTATGTGTTTGAGACATGGACACTAAGCATTTCATTTTGTGAGCAAAGCATGAGAGGTGAATCTTGACATCCACATCAAGAACCACATAATGAGGGCTATGATCAATGAGATCCAAACATAATTCTTTGTAGCATGGGGCTTTATTTGGTCCATTTACTAACAGTTATTGCAAGAAAAAGAGAGTAGGTTCACAAAGTGTTTACCAGCTTTCAAATCCAAACAGTTTTCTACAGTTTAAAAGTTAGAAAAAAAATCTTTTTTTTTAACTAAAATCTGAGTGCTGTAGTGCACAGTGCATGCAGGGTATAAACTGTAGCAACTGTATGTTACATTTATAGCAAACAGTTTGCTACAATATATAAGAATAATTTTATTTAACTATAACATGAGTGCCATACCACTCATAAACTGTAGCAACTGTTTACATCATTTGTAGCAAGCATTTTGCTACAATCTATACAAAGAAGTTTAACTAAAACATGAGCACTGTACCACTCCATGCAGGCAGGGTATAAACTGTAGCAACTGTTCATAGGTTAGTACTAAGCTAACTGCCCTTGCGAGCCATTTTAAGCCTAGCCAATTATCCCTTGTGAGATTCAAACGCTGCATTGTGTGTTTGTAAGGCAAACACCTTAACCATTAGGCCACCCTCCCAACCTAATCCACATTTATAGCAAACAGTTTGTTACATTTATAGCAAACAGTTTGCAACAATATATAAGAATTCTATTTAACTAAAATATGAGCGCTGTACCACTTCATGCAGGCAAAGTATAAATTGTTGCAACTGCTTGCTACATTTGTAGCAAGCAATTGGCTGCAGTTTGTAAGAAAAAAATCTTATTTATTTACTTATTTAAATAGAGGAAGGTCAGGGGGGCAGGGCACAGAAATGGGACCCGAATGGCTAAGTAGTAGGGAGGGAGACATATTGTGCATCTGGCCACCTGGTTGGTGTATCAGTAGAAGGAATATCCATTTTTTTTTGGGGGGGGATGTGGGTCTGTAATAAGCCAATCCCTAGAGTGGCTTAATAAGTATTCTTTTTTTTTTTGGCTCTTCACTGAAGAGCTGAGGAGGGGGTGGGGCACTGGTTCATGGTACCGGCACAGGAAGCTTCTGGTTACCCGCTCTTAATTTAAGTTATCAGAGCCATAGACTGTTGTCTCTGAGTATGCTGGTGTAGTTTAAATATTAACTTGATGATAATCGTGTGCTGTCTCAGAATTTGCTAAATGACAAGAAGAAGAAACTATGTTTTGTTGTTTGACAAGCAGTGGCACAGTCTCTAATACTTTTCTTTCTGTCTTTTTTTTTATAGAAGTAGGTAAGGTAATTTCATTGGTTGAATCTATACAGTTGTACAATATATGTGCAACTTCTGGGTAACTAACTATTATCATAGTTGAAGTCACCAAGTATGCAGACCAAAGCTTTGATATGTCACACATGATGTCTAGGAAGCTTTGGTGTTTTCTCAGGGAGATCTACAGGATGGCAAGTTTAAAGTGTTCAGAGAGACTTAAAGAAACATTAATAATTGCAATGCCCTTTCCTTTATTATTTTGGGATCCTGACTCCAGAAGAGAGGACATTTACAGCTTAAGAATATTTGGTAACTTCTTTACCTCTTTTATGAAATCTGTTTTGTCAGAAAATGTTTTGGCCAAGGATGTTGACCTCATAGTGGTTAATATGAGTTCTCAGCCATGATTAAGATATTTATTTATCCTTTGTTGGCCAGGTTAGTCCCACTAGGCTACTTGTCTGTTTTCAAGGGATACCCAAAGTAGTATTTCTACTTCTAGAGGAACTTTGGCTAGGGCATCGAGGAACTTTGCTGACTCTTTCAGATCGGTGCCATGGGATCTTTTGCAGCCACCTGATGTACTACCAATTCAAGCAATTATGTCCTCAGTTTGACTTCTCATCCAAAAGGTGACTCACTCAGGAATGCAGCACCCCCTTATGCTGCACTGCAGTGTCAGAAACCAATCTGTCCAATGTGGGAAAAGAACCCAGCTATGTCTGCATCAAAGGCAAGTGTGCTACATGTTGTGGCATAGTTGTCCATCTTGACAAGGCCTGTACCCTTACTACATATCATGCTGTTGGAGATTGTGCATACAGTATAATCTTCAGTCTGAATGAGCTGGGCTGCATGGGCCCAAAGGAGAAAGAAGGAGCTATAAGGAGTAAGGGTGACACAGGATGACTAAGAGGACATTGGTGATATACAATCCCTATAATAAAAATTCATGCCCTCAACCTTATGAAAAACTAGAAGAGATGGTCATACAGGTGTAGCACAGACTGGGCCTTGGACATGGCACTTTGCACTTAACAAGGTAATTAATGTCTAGAGGGAGCTTCTCAAATACTAAAAGCCAGTGATGAGGGGCTACATTAGGAAACTCTTGGGCACATGTAGTGGTACCTGAGTTTGCATGGATATCTGTCAAGAGGCCACCTCATGGTAAAGAGCATGATGGGACTGTAACAGCCTCTCTTTAACCCCGGGCCAATAATCAAGGAGCATCAGTCCTCACCACTGACACTAGTGAGAGACGGTCACTAAAAACAGGAATTAATTTACATGGTATTTTCAGATGTAGCTCTCTGCATCAAGCACAGCTTCCCCCAACAGCACACAGGGAACACACTCCAGACATGGGACTGGAGTCTATGTCTCCCCAGATCCCAAACAAAACTCACTTTGGAGCACTGTGTCCCAGTTCCAAGTAGCTGACACACCCACACCTGGGTATTTGATTTTCACACCCACACTCTTGGGAAAGGCTGGCACAGATTTACTAGCTGTATCACTTCTGCCCAGATTATAAGGTAACAATGCTGCTACCAGTCATCCACTGTCATGCTCTTACAAGGGTATCCAATTATACTGAGTAAAATAAATAATAATATAAATGGTAGAGTGTAACCAAAGCATTAAGGCTTTTTGGAGGGGCCACAGCATAACTAAAATAAGCATAAGTAATTTCAAGATGTTAAAAGTATTCTGTAAAAGACAATCCAGAATAAAAGGTATAAACATATTTAATAATAAATAATAAAATAGAAAACATGAGAATACTAAATATCTAAGTATAATACACAGCAGAGTTTCAATCACAGGAGAAATTAAAAAAACAATAACACAGTTGGACAGATTAAAACAGATGCAGAAAAACAATACTTAACTAATCTCACTATATTTCCTGACTGTCTAAAGAATCACTGTTCCCTAGCTAACTTAATTAATACAGCAAGACAAGATTAGATGCTGAGAATCTTACCTCCACAAGGCAAGGTGATGAGCTTCAAATCTAACTAACTCAATGAACTAACTCAACTGATATACATTTATATATCAGATTCCAAAGAAAACAAAACAAAACAAGCTGCTGTGTGAGTTCCATCCTGTCAATGCTGGTTATAAAATGATATCATGTTTGATCACCTGACTCTGGTACAATACATACTCAGAGCTGTGCTAAGTTCTGTTGCAGTATTGGAATACTATAGAACAGTATCAAAAACCTCTACCATTCACTTCCAATTTTTTTTTGTTTAAACATGTACATTTAATCAGTTATAATAACACTATTGATACATTTTTAACACAAGCATCTGTACAAGCATCTGTACAAGTCAATGTGATAGTCAAATGACACAAAATTATTTATAAAACTCCATCTAACTATGCTAGCATGTTACACATACACTGTCGTATTCTCCTTGGCATAGAATGGCAACATCTCACATTGTCATAAGCACTATAACAGTTTTTTTTAATGGTATTGTTAATGGGAGCGCAGCTAGAGAAAAAAAATATTATTGCAATAAGTACCAGGACTTTTGCTTTTACAAGGCCAGAAAAGAAAAAGAAGAAGACCATACCATTTGAGAGAAATAGAGTGTGTCAAGCTGGAGAGTTAGTATTCAGCTGGATAGTTATTTGGGTATCGAAACAGACTACTTGATCAATGGCCAAGAGCTTGGAATCTGATGGGAGTGGTCTAAGATCTTGGAATCTGGATGGAGTGGTCTAGAGAGACAACACTCTCCAGTCTTGACTATTCTACAGTCCTCTTTAAAATCCAAACTAGAACTATTCTATAATTACTAGATCTACAGCCAAGCAGCCCTTCCTAGCAATGCTTTGTACACATATCACTAAACTGGCTTGAATTACTCCATCACATAGTATTCATACAATGATGTCTAGCACACAAAATAATATACAACCCTTCTTCCTGTTCCTGTCCTGCTATCAGCAAAATCCTCCAGCAGATCAGAACATCACCCATAATGGAAATGGAGTGAAATACAGCATCCAACTATTGCAGCAAATATCTCTGAAACAAATAGTATGCTGACTGTATTGATAAGATAGATAGATAGATAGATAGATAGATAGATAGATAGATAGATAGATAGATAGATTTATTGACATTTGTTGACTGGGAAAATCCAACTGGGACAGGAGCCCATTTTCAGCAGAGGCCCAGGGAGAAAATCTCCACAAACACATTATGATTGCACAGCATTTTACAAGAATTTACAGGGTTTACAGAAATTACAGTACAATACAGTATAATATAACAAAATGAGAAACAGCCAATAAATTGTGGGAAGTTACAATATCAGAGAGAAAGAATAATTTATAAGATATATATATATATATATATATAGGTGTTTACAGTCAATATGTTGAACATGGCTTGCATGCAAGTCAGTTATATGGGAGTCAGAATGCAGAAAACCATTTGGGAGACAGTTACAATGTAGTCTCCGGAAGACCAAAGACCAGGACAGTGGGGATTGGGAGATTTACCCTTTTCTGCATTGTAGTGCGATCTTGGAGTTGGAATATATAAGTGGCAGGGGGTGTGGGAGGCACAGCTCCCCACATGGTGGCTGCATGGAGTGCCCCCTGCAAAAAATAACTGTCAGTGCATTGAATTTCAGACCTCAGAGTGCAGGAGTCGAATTCAACTTCGAATTCTTTGGTGTTCAATCTTTAATGCTGTTTACTATTGTGAACATCGAACACATAAACTGGATTTTTGATAGGTTTACGTTGTGATGTTCGATGTTTCAATAGTAAACTTATATACACACACACACACACACACACACACACACACACAGACACACACACACACACACACACACACACACACACACACTCACACACACACACACTCACTCACACACACACACACACACACACACACACACACACACACACACACACACACACACACTTTTTTTTATAAATATTGAAGTAGGTTGAAAGTTAAGAAAGAAAAATATCACTAGAGGAGAATTGTTAGGTTGAAAGAGTTAATAAAATGAATGAAAAATCACTAGTGGGGTAGTTTTAAAGGGGTGAGGGATTAAAATGATAGTTAAGGTTAGTGAGATTTAGAGTGAGAACAGAGTTGTTTAAAATAAAGTATAGATCAAAAAGAGTTTCCTGCTGATTTTGATGGGTAAAGATTAGGGTAAGCTAGAGTAAGGCTCAAGGAGAGTAAGATATTTATCTGTTTGGATAGATGCAGGGGCAGATTTTAATATTTAGTAGGTAGTCCTTTAGGGTGAGTTTAAATTTGTTGAAGCAGCTAATGGTGTTTATGCCAGTTGGAAGTGAGTTCCATAGTTTAGTAACAGTGTATGAGTAAAAGCAGTGGCCGGCTCTTTTGTTTGGTACATGAACAGTTATCAGTTGTTCATTTTCAGAGCAAAGGGTTCTGGTGGGGTTATATGGTAATGTTATGTTGTCCATCTCACCTTCCTTCTTTCTGGTTGGGTTCGGAGCCAATCTCAGCTCCGACTCGACCACTTTTAAAGCTTGAAGGGTCCTTACTGGCTCGAGGCTAACCCCTTATCCCAGCATGCTTAGCGGTAGCTACTCAGATCTCATTTGCCGCGTACAGCATCGAGATTGTCTTCTGCTGGCTCAGGCTAAGTAGTGAATTTTTTCTGTCAAAATTGTTATTATTTTAAGCTAAATTTCCTTAGAGTTTTTTCTTTTTTATCAACCCTATCCTCATTACTGTTGTTTTTGCTGTTGTTAGGCAGTCGTTTTCTCTCAGGCCTTTACCTGTGTGTTGTGGCGGCCCATTTTTTTTTGTGAAGGCTGTTGTCTTGTCCTTTTATCCCCCTTTGCTACCTAGGGAGAAGCAATTTTAGTTAGAGGCCTTCTTCCTTTTGGAGCAGTGGTCGTTTAACTTAGAGGCTACCCCCTCCTCTTTCTTCTTCTTTCTTCTTCTTTCAAAAAAAAAAAAACACACTTTCTCTCATCGGCACCGAGCGGGGAAGTGGCATTCAACCCTTGTCCAACCTTGATCTCCCTCTCGGAGCCTCGGCGCAGGTGAGTTCAGCTCTCACATCTGCCTCAGAGCCATTGCCTTCGGTGTGGAGGAGGTCCCCAGGCTCCTCGGAGCCAGAGCCTCCCTCCGTTCTGGACTGCGGCACATTCCAGGTGATGAGGAGTGTGCTGTCCACTGAGACAGCTCTGCCCGCGGCTCCATTGGCTCCACACCCATCAGTACTGGTGTCTGCCTTGGATCCTTCACTCTGTCGCAAGCATAGGGAACTGATGCCCCAGGACACCCCACAGGGCGACCCCTCTTCTTCCGAGACCTCTCGTGAGCATGCCTCAGAAGAGGTTCCCAGGAAGAAAAAATGTAAGAGGAAGCATGTGGACTCACCTGAGTCCGTCACTTCTGATACGGACTTGGATGACTTGGAAGGGTCCCCACAGTCCCCCCCGAAGATGTCTCATTCTCAAACATCCTGGAGATCCTTAGGCAGAGGGGAAACTGGAAGTCCCTTGCCCCTTCTGAGGATGAGTCCATGTACCTGGACGTGTTTGGTTTCCGACCTTCCACCTCTTGGGTGTCTCCGTCTTTCAACCCACTTTTGCCTGTAGTGGGTTGAAAGGCACTGAGTGCTCCAGAGATCATGGAGCCTGTTCCGAGAAAGCCTAACAAATTCATGACCACACCAGAGGACAAGACTTTTCTCTCTAAAGGTGTGCAAGCTGATGCTATGGTGATGGCAACAGCCACCAAGAAGGAACTCATGGAGACTTCTTCTTCTATCCATCCACCAAACAAGGAGTCTAGAGCTATGGATAGATATAGGAAGCATGTTTTCTCTTCAGCAGCCTTTACTCTTCAGTCGCTGAACTAATTGACACATTTCACAAGATTTCAGAGGGATCTCCTTAAAGAGCTGGGAGATATCCTCCAGGATCCTTTAGCTGAGGGAGTGGCTTCCAAGTCAGCTAACCAGCTAGCGACTCTAACCTCCATTGTTAACTCCTCCATGTGCCTGATTTCTTACGCAGCAGATGGAGTGAGTAGGGCTGCATGCACAGGAGTGGCTCTTCGCAGACACTCCTGGATGCGCATTTGACAATTTGTGGAGCCCTTCAAGTCCTCCTTTATGAATGTCCCCTTTGACGGCTCAGCCTTGTTTGGACTGCAAGTTCGATAGACTCTTACTAGGAGTGAACGAGATGGCAAAACTCTCTCTGCCATAGGAGTCTGCTTTTCCACTCCATCCTGGCCTTATCCCAAAGGCCAAAAGAGTGGCAAAATGTGGTTCCATAAATCCCAGGGAGCTTTGCCAGACACTCATGGAGATAATTCCCACAGAGGCAGAGGGGGAAATAATAACAGGAAATGCCGACCTCGTGGCAGGGGGGTTCCACAACAGGGTGACAGGGATACATTTTCTGCCAGGCCCTTTCTGAATCCGTGAAGGATTGCCTGGCTGCCCACCTCTGGATTCAGTCTGGGGCAGAATATCACTGTACCCAAGAGCCTGGCAAGCTATAACAGAAGACACATGGGTATGGTGCATAATATCCAGGGGTTACAAACTTCCCTTCTCACAAACACCCCCAAGAAGTCAAAAATCATCAATCCCAGATGTTCCACCCAATCTTCGGGATCAAGCAGCCTTAGAAGTAAAAACCTTGCTGCAAAAAAGAGCCATTCAGGAAGTCCCCACAGACCAGATAGAATCCGGAACTTACTCAAGGTTTTTTTTAGTTCCAAAGAAGACAGGGGACTGGAGACCTATCCTTGTTCTCAGCAAGTTAAATCAGATCAGTAAAGAAGACCAAGTTCCAGATGGTGACACTGCAGTCCATTCTACCCTTTTTGGGTCAGGACGATTGGATGTACTCTATCAATCTCCAGGACGTGTACTACCATATAAAAATGGGACAGGCAGCCCAGGAGACATTTACACTTCTGGCTGGGAGCTAGTCATTACCAGTTCAGAGGTCTGCTTTTTGGTCTCACCACAGCCCCCAGGGTGTTCACCAAATGCATGGCTGTAGTGACGGCTCACCTGAGACGTTTGGGATTCCAGGTGTTTCCTTATCTAGATGAATGGCTCCTCACTGCCACCACAGAGCATCATCTCTTAAGGGCCAGAAACCACATGATTCACACATGTGCATGCCTAGGAATCACAATAAATTACAAAAAGTCTGCCTTGTTGCCCTCTCATTGTATTACTTTCATAGGCGCTCAACTAAATACAAGAGATATGTAGCCAAGCTCCCACAAGAATGGATGCTTGCCATTTCAGGTCAGGTCTCTCTCCTCTTGTTAAAATCAAAGGTTCAGGCTCAGTTAGTCCTCAAGGTCTTGGGTTTGATGGCGGCTGCCATTACTCTAGTACCGTTAGCTCATTACCATATGAGGATTTTGCAATGGCTCCTCTTCACTCAGTGGTCGTATCAGGATCTACCAATGTCAAACATGATCTTAATCACAGATGCATGCAAGAAAGATCTACAATGGTGGCTCCACTCTCCCCTAGTCACTCTAGGCAGATCCTTTGTAGCCCCTCATCTGGTAGCCACAGTTACTACGGATGCTTCCCAGATAGGGTGGGGGGGGGGGCATTATCTGGGACAGACAGTCCAAGGGACTTGGCGACCTCACGAGTACCTTTTGCACATCAGTGTCCTGGAGATGAGAGCAGTGTTGTTAGCATTGCAAGCACTTCATGACTGTCTTCCTTTGGGCTATATAGCAATTCAGACAGACAACATGTCAGTAGTGTGGTACATCAACAAACAGGGTGGAACTGAATCTTACCCCTTGTGTTAGGAGGCCCTTCGAGTATGGCAGTGGGTGGTTTCCTCTCAGCATTTTCTGGTTGCAGTGCAAATTCTGGGGAAGTCCAACGTGATAGCGGACAAGCTCAGCAGGGCAATTCTCATGCCCCACAAGTGGTCACTGAAACAAGATGTGGCGGTTATGATTTTCCGCAGATGGGGCCAGCCATGCTGTGATCTTTTTGCCTCTCACCTAAACAACAAATGCAGCAGCTACTTTGCCCTAGTTCCCCCACCAGGACAGTCATCCAGAGATGCACTTATCCACGATTGGCCCCCCTGGGATTCTTTACGCCTTTCCCCCCTTTCCTTTAATTCTAAAAGTTCTTCAGAAAGCAAAGTTGCTGAGTCGCAAGGTAATCATCATTGCCTCATACTGGCCTCATCAGATATGGTTCCTGTTCCTTTGGCATTACCTGTAAGAGAAGCCGTGGATTCTGGACCTGGTTCTAGACCTCCTGAAACATCATTTGAGTGCTCTTCATCCCTCCATTCAAACTCTCAAGCTGACAGCTTGGTTTCTCAACTTGCAGTCCTAGCCAGGCTCCCAGATATCTCACCTATGGTTCAACATATTTTAGTCTCTTCTCATAAACCAACTACTAGGAAACTTTACGCTAGTAAATGGAAGAGGTTCTCCTTCTGGGCTGAGCAAAATGACATTGATCCCTTTACAGCTCCAGTTTCAAAAATCTTGGACTTGCTGGCAGAAACCTTCGGAAAAGGAGCAGCAGCTGCTATGATTCAAGTTCAGCTGGCTGCTCTTTCTAATTTTCATGTGGGCCTTCTAAGTTCTAATGTCATGTCCCACAAGCTATGTAGGGCCTTTTTGAAAGGTGCTACCCTATTAAGGCCTCCTATCCAAGAACCTCTCCATCCCTGGGATTTAAATTTAGTACTAGCGGCTCTTCCCTACCTCCCTTTGAACCAGCTGCTTCTTGTCCTCTAAAGTTCTTATCATGGAATACCCTCTTCCTGATTGCTGTTACATCAGCTAGGTGGGTTTCCGAGCTACAGGCACTTTCCATCCACCCGCCTTATATGATCTTTCACAAGGATAGATTATCTCTTAGAACTAATCCTTCCTTTTTACCAAAAGTCTGTTCAGAGTATAATTTGAATCAGTCAATTGAACTTCCTGTTTTCTTTCCAAATTATGGCAACAAGGCAGAGTATAATTTACATCAATTGGAAATTGGATGTCCACAGGCAGTTACGATTTTATCTTCAAAGAACCAAGAACATCAGAAAATCAGATCAGCTGTTTGTATCCTTCTCTCAGAGTAAGCATGGCTCACCAGTTTCCAAAGTGACTTTGTCAAAAATGGCTGTCCAATACTATTACTTATGCTTATGAGTCTCGGAATATGTCTGTCCCGGGAAAAGTAAGGGGACATTCTACTAGGTCCTTGGCTACCTCCATAGCCTTTCAAGCTAAGCTTCCATTAGATATAAGTGGACATGGCCTCTCAGAACAGGGCATCCTTTGGTTCCATGGTTCTGAAGTCTCTTTTCCAGTGAGCCACCCAGGATTTAAGTGCTGGGGACGCTGTCCCAACCAGAAAGAAGGAAGGCGTGATGAACAACATAACAAAAAAGTTATGTTCTTACCATAGTGTTCCATGTCTGTTGTCCTTTATCTCGCATTCCTTCTTGCGTCCCTCCCTCCTTCCCCCATACTGGATGATTGAGAAGAATTTCCTTTTTTTGGCTGATTTGGCTGAGTTTCCATTGCTTTTCACCATTTTTGTTCTGTTGTTTTCAGTACAAGGAAGCAGTATTGTTTAGTTACCACCTTTATTGGGTAATTTATAGTTCTCCTACTTAGTGGTTTGTTCTCACAAATGAGATCTGGGTAGCTACCGCTAAGCATGCTGGGATAAGGGGTTAGCCTCGAGCCAGTAAGGACTCTTCGAGCTTTAAAAGTGGCCAAGTCAGAGCCGAGATTGGCTCCGAACCCAACCAGAAAGAAGGAAGGCGAGATAAAGGACAACAAACATGGAACGTTATAGTAAGAACATAACTTCTTTTTAAGATGTTGTTTAGATAGATAGATAGATAGATAGATAGATAGATAGATAGATAGAAAGAACGATAAAGCCATATCCTTTCCCACTTTCAGATTTCATGATGAAATGTTATTTAATACCCACAGCATATTCAGCTACCATAGGCAATTAACTTTGCCATTCTGAACTTGGGGGTTTCAGTGCAGCACTATGCTGAATTTGTCTATACCACTTTCATTTTCCAGTCTGTGATAGACTATTTATTACCCATGGTAAATGAAAAAAGAAATACTTTAGTAAAATATATAAGCTTTTACTTCTTGTAAAATAACTCAGTAAACAAATATTCCTGACCTTTATATTAATCCCTATGCAACAGATAGTGAAAGTTATACCCACAATAGCAACAAATGCATGAACACCGAAACAGTAGAAATATTGCCTGTACAGAAAAGTGTACATCACACTCCCTGTTTGAAATTTTATTATAAAGTGTTCAGGCAGTACCCTCTGTTATCCACTCTCCAAAAATCCTATCTGTTATTTCCTTTTTATTCATTTGACATTTGTTTACTGGGATAGTCCAACTGGGCATAGATACCATTTTCATTGCAGGCCTGTGGCAAAAAGCTCTACACATGTGAATAACAAATTTACAAACTTCAAATCATTACAGTAATATAAAGTAGTTTATAAATACAAAAATAAACAATAAACGGTTATGATTTGTTTTTTTCCCCTTAGAGACTGAAGTGTAGCTCTCTGTTCCATTTGCTCATACCACTTTAGTTGTGTGGTAAGATATTTAAAGCATATGGCAAATACAAAAAAAAAAAAAACTTCTGGTAAAATATACATGATGTTTATTTCTGATGTAATAATTAAAATAAGAAGTATTTTATGCCATCTTATGCAAAGCATACACAACAGAAGACACAGCATCTACAATGGAAATAGCTATAATGCTAAATATTAAAATACATCAGTGAAAAATCACTGTAATTGTTGTTGTCCTGACTGTATGTAAAATTCAATTCTCAGGGCTTCTCAAAAATTTCTTGATGAAACTTTCATGGAATATATACAGCATATTCAGATACAAAATGCACCTGAAAAACATTTTGTAGCTTCAGCAGTTTTATTGCAATACTGTACTGAATTATATCAAAACCTCATTCCAGTTTAAGGCATGTTATCTGTGGCATCTGGCAAAAAATGTATTTTTTTCTGGAAAATATGGCAAGCTGTTATTTCTGGTGTACTGACAACTCAGCAAAGAGCTAAGCTGGGCCATTATTGTGTTCAGCATACTGAGCAAAAGTTCAGTCCAATATCCTTAATGGACACTAAGAATGAATACACTACTTCTGCTTAGAAGACCATATCCTATTTCCATGCCCCTTTCAGATTTCATTTATGAAACTTTCATGTTATAACCACTAACCACAATATATTTATCTATTAATGGTACATAACATTGCTATTTTCCATTTGTCACTTTAATTGTTTGAGTATGTTGCATGTTGTCTATCTTTCTATCTATTATATACCTTTTAAAATATACATCTTTGTTTTACTTTTGATGAAATTACACTCATTAGATAATTATTCTAGGCCATTATTGTACTTGGTCTATTTAGTAGAACTTCATCATACACCCACAACTGTAGTAGAATTGATGCAAAATATAAATAGTGGCAGCAAAGGCACATGAACCAAAGCAACTGTTGCCTGCATATGAAAGACTGTCTCTCAGTCTTCCTTTGAGATTTTATTCTGACTCGCTACAGATAGTACCTAAGACTGCTATTCTGTCTTTATGAATTTCAGTGCAACTAACAGTTGAATTTTGTTACTACCACTTTGTCTGCAAACAGCTATGACACTGAAGTCACAATTCTGATTTTTGAAGCATGTCAGTATACAGGACATAGACACTGCTCTGTATGGAGTAATCAAATGGTGTATTGGCTGGTGAAATAAAAATGAGGTTTTATGTCAGTCCCCTAAGCAAATTCACAAAAAATAATCGGAGGCTTCTAATAAGATACTTTGGTACAAAACACATCCAATAATCCTTTTCTGACCACTGGGTATTTTTGATTTTATTTACATTACAGCACACAGTCATTGTCTAAGTAGGCATCTCACTAAAAACAGCAGAGGAAAATTTCCCTTGACTGTTGAAGTAATCTATCTGTCTGTATCTATATGTGTGTATATATATATATATATATATATATATATATATATATATATATATATATATATATATATATATAGAGAGAGAGAGAGAGAGAGATTTTATTTTTGGCATATTTGGCATAATAATGACTTTGTGCACATACATTTTGAAAATTGCATTGATTGATGAAGTAAAAATAGTGTTTACTTCTTGTAAATGAGGAAGCATGCATATCTGCTAAAGGTAGTTTAGCTTCCAAGTGGAAAATGGATCTAGTGGTTGACTGGCAACAAAAGCCATCTGAAAGTCTAGTTTTGTTAGCTGCACACTTATGCAACCAGCTTATTGTATGTTTTTTTATTTTTTATATTTTTCCCCAAACAGATTTGTTTGTTTTTCAACTGAATTGTACAGGTTATAGGTCATATGAAAAATGGGAAAAGTTTTTAAATGATTTATTGTGGTCTCATTTTTTTATATCACAAAAACCTCCCACTACATAACTCTTCATAAACAAAATATATCAACTATATCATCTGCGTGTGTCAAAACTACTGCTACCCATACCTCCTTTTGCATCACATATCTGTCTAGTGCTCTTCATTTTGTAAACTAATTTACCCACTATCACATTCATCACTAATGCAAACAATATTCCACTTGTGGGGTATCCCTGTCTTGTACCAGACTTGATGCATATTTTTTACTCACCACCCATTCATTAACAATCTCACTGTATTATTCTGATATTCTATATATATATACTTTCTTAATTCTGTTACCCATTCCATACTTCTCTATAACACCGCACTCACAAAGCTTCATGTGCTATGGTATCAAATGCCTTGCCAGTATCACCTAGTATAACTTTCACATCCTCCTTTTCATTTAGTGAGATGGGTCTCTAATTTTTTATTTCAGTCTTATATTTCTTCCATATATATTTTAACATCCACCTACATAACTCTTCATAAACAAAACCTTCCTTCAGCCATTCATTCAATACATTTACAAAATGCTGTCGTTGTCAGTCCATTAATTTTGTGTAGATCCCATATCAAATACCATCTGGGTCTGGTACTGAATCAGCATTTACTTAAGTACTTCATCCAGTTTGGTGATAGTATTTTTTGTTTAATTCTTCCTTAACTCTTTCAGAAAATGTATTTATTGTCCATTCTGTCCTATTTTTCATTATACCCTTATACATATTTTCCACATGCTGTGCTACAATACACATAATTTGCTCTTGCATTCATTCTAGCACTCCTTTTACATATTTCATTTCTCTCATTATACTAATAACCTCCTTTTCCATTTTATCCAGATATGCAGATACCTATTGCCTTCTAACTTGTAAATAATATCTCTGTCTGAACAGTAATGTCTTAATTGCTTCTCAGTTTCTTTTTTCATGGTGATACAGTCTTTGTAAAAAAATTGCTATGATGTGATAATTGTTGTCTCTATATATTTTTATATAGTTTAAGGTCCTTCTTTAAAAATTGTACAACTATATATCTTCTGTAATCTGATGTTGTTATTTTACTCATTGTGGAGCTTTTCTCCCTGAACTTCCACTGAAAATGGGTTTCTGACCCAGTGAACTTTCCCGGTCAACAAATGTCAATAAATAAATAAATGTATTTTTTCCAAATTGTAGTACTCTCTTGTCTTATTCTCTAAATTCTGTTAAACATTTCTATAAATTTTCCCATACTCCAGTTTCTCTTTCTTTCTGAAGGGCTTCTAACAAGGAAAGTAGTCTACAGTAGAAACTGTATATGGAAAAGTTTATAGAACTCAACATGTGATCTTTTGACTAAAGGTGGTGGAGGGAAAATATAGCAGTAATGTTCAAATACCTTTGCAAATCAATAATCAGGGGGGTTGGGAGGGTGGCTTAATGGTTAAGGTGTTTGCCTTACAAACACAAGGTGCAGGGTTTGAGTCTCACAAAGGATAATTGGCTAGGCTTAAAATGGCTCACAAGGGCAATTAGCCTAGTACTAATCTATGAACCTGTAAACCTATAAAGTTCAAGAGAGCAGTATCTCCAAAAAACAATGCTCATATAAATAAGGAGCTTCATTTTAAAATACAGGGATAATGATTTATGGGGTCTGTGTGAAATTATTTTTAAGAAGGGGATTATGAATGCATGGAAAAGCCAGCCACAGAAGGGTTCTACTATTAAACTCCATCTTAAAGTCAGCAAACTGAAAAGTTGAAAAATAAATGCCCAGAATACAGAAAGGTGAAGAAAATCCGCCCGTACTCCCCAAATTTATATATACCAACTACTCAGTCACACCAACTCGAAGAATGGTGAAATCTCCCAAAACAAGTGAAACATTGTCAGGGCACTTAGAAATTGCACAAGCAATGATTTCTTGTGGGAAACAACATTCAGCATTATGCCTTTTGTCTTTTGTTTTTATTTATGTACTACTGACACTTGAGCAATTTCACCTTGCGCAACTGTTGGGAAGCCCCACGGAACTGTAGAGTTAGGTCTCTTGAGGAGGAGGAGGAGGAAGAGCAATTTAGATTACATTGTGGAGTTACCACACAGCAGTTCTTATTTACTTTATTTTATTTTTGTGAGGAATGGCAGATGTAGCTGACTCACATGGGCTTCATTTGTTATCATTTTATTCATTCTCATGATTATTTAGGGGCCAACTCTAAAAGGCAAAATATGTGATATACAGTTACTTGGCTCCACCATAAAACTCTCATTCTTTTGTGATTAATTCACATTTATTGGTCACTAAAGGTCAGAATCATTTGATGGTGGATCCTAGAGGAGCCCCCTGCACCCCCTAACATGAGAATTGCTATACGACACCCCTGCTACATTGGTATATATACACACACACACACACACACACACACACACACACACACACACACACACACACTCACTCTCACATTTTGTATATATGTGCATGTATGTATATATATATATATATATATATATATATATATATATATATATATATATGTATATATATATATAAATATATATATATGTATATATATGTATACGACTGTGTGTGTGTGTGTGTGTGTGTATGTTTACCACTTCTGAGACTTCACCATCTCAGGAAAAGAGAAACCCCTGAGTGCATGGCAACATGTTGGAATCACTCATTAGTAATTGCACATTGAGAGTATGCTCACTGGTGTGTCAATCACAAGATTGTTTCTCTGACATATGTGCATGAAAGCTCATTTCTAGTGAACCGCATGCAAGCATTCTCCTTAATACTGCATAGCTGTCAGTTTCTCTAGAATGTTACCATTCAGACTACTTGAAAAAGAAATAACTTTTGGCGCTTTTAGCTGCTGTTACTGTATTGTACTGCTCTGTTACCTTTCTTTGAACTACATAGGGGCACACAGGTTTAGTTTTAGTCCACTTAATGTATAAACATTAAAAGTACCGAAGCTGATCTGATAACTCTTTTGCTGCAGCGCAATAATAATGTTTACGGTAGAAGGAGGAGGTTGTGGACACTAAGTATGTGGGCCCTGTCAACCTGTAAACATGAGTTGCATACTTGTGCAGAATACCTTGAAGGCTTTATTCATCACCTGTGTTATCTTATTTTGGGGCCTTCCAATATTATTGGAGCAGGATACATTTACCAGCTTTTTAATGACATTATTTTGGCCATTTCTGTAAGCCTCTTTATCATATATTCCTGTTCAGTAGCCCGTGATACCAGTTAAAATTCAAAAACTGACATTCAGACTGCTCAAGGACTGTCTGATGGCATCATTTCAAATGTACTCTACATGTGTGTTAATGTATCTTCAGCCAGCTTCATATAAAATTAATGTTAACTTGAGGTAGCAGCCAGCACTGAGAAACACTTAGTCACTTACCTACTTCTGCATTTACAGTGCAATTAGGGGAGCCACACACACTTGCTGAATGACTTGACATGTCACGTCACAGACCACTTTGAGATGAGTTTTGAAACAGAATACTGCAGGTTTTGATAACAGAAACGAAAAGCCTATACTTAATTTACTATCACGTCACGTATACTAATAAACTTGGAAGGATATTATACAATTAAGAGAACAAAAACAATAATTGTTTTAGGTTTTTTTGTTTCTTTTTAACTGAAAGAAATTCACAGAAACCATTTAAATCTAAAATATTTGGTTTTTATGTTTCTGCAGTAAAATTGCATTTCTAAATATTGTTTTCTCCTTTGGAATGTCAGCTATTAGCATGTTATTTATACATATTTCTAGTAAACAATGTTATTTCCAGAATACATTATGTGACATACTTGTTCAGTTTCATTAGCACCTATTCAAGAGATTGATCTACCACATTAAGAAAAAAAAAACCTCTCTGTGGGCTACAGATCATCATTGGTGTATATGTTCAACATATTATGTATAATAAAGGACTATAAGATGTATAATACTGTAATGTATAATTCTACAATGATAGTATGCTGCAGTAATATACCATTTGTCCTGAAAAGTTAATAGCCTGATGAGTCTGGGATGTATATTTCCATAAGAACAAGATACCTGATTAAGGTGAGAAACAAAAAAATATAAGAAATGGAAGAGAGGTCGAACTACAGCTTTGAAAACTGAAATAAACAAGCTGGACAAACAGATTAAGCATAGTGTTAGACAAGATCAAGAAAAATTTGAATACAATTTATATAAAGATATTGAGCATAATAGGAAACATTTTTAAAGATACATAAGATGTGAAAGGAGTAAAGATATACAAACTGATAAACTGTGTGCAGATTCTAGAATTTATTTTTAGACAAAACAGATTATAGATATATTTACAAAATTTTATGCAAAACAGTTTGGCTCCACAAAAGAGGAGGTAAGTTGTCCCAGTGACATCCAGGTAAGCCCAGATACAGGAATCAAATTAGATTATATTGAAAAAGAACTGTGCAAACTGGATCCAAACAAAGCGCAGGGAGGAGACGGAATACGTAACAATGACCTGAGAACACTTCAGAAAAAATTTACACTACCATTATATCTATTATTCACTAGGTCATATAAATATGGGGAGATTCCTCAAGATTGGAGACACGCACTTATTAAATCTGTCTTTAAGGGAAAAGGGAGTAGGACAAACCCAGAATCATATAGACCCTTAAGTCTACTTTCATGTTGTGGAAAAATAATGAAGAAGGTAATACTGGATACGTTATTGGCAGAACTGGATAGGGTGGGACTTGAAACCATATGTCAGCATGCATATGTTGAAAATAGATCTATTGCCACCTGTAACATGATGGTCTATAACAATATAATAACAGCTATGAATGAAAAATTGTGCTGTGATGTGATTTATATAGATTTAACTTCAGCATTTGACAGGGTCATACACAAAACACTGATCAATAAATTGTACAACTAGGTACTGAGGTACTGTTGATAGGATGGATAGCTGCATGGCTTACAAATAGGACATGGCAAGTATCACACACACTAACTGGACAGGTGAAATCCTTGGTTACAGTCAAGGTGTCCCACAGGCCTCTGTCCTAGGTCCTTACTTGTTTAGATTGTATCTTTCAGATGTTACTTTTTCATCTGCGGTGTTCTACAGTCTATATGCTGATGACCTAAAATTGGGTAAACTTATTACAAGTGATACAGATAAGGCATGTCTACAAAATAATTTGACTAAATTGACCATTTGGGCACAGGAGAATAATATGTTGATAAATACATCAAAAACTAAACATAGGAGATTTTGGAGACATAAACTGAAAGTTGAATATTTAATAAAGCACACAGTGATTGAAAATGCAGACTCATTTAAGGACCTGGGTATATGGATTCAGCTATGAGTTTTTCTAATCATATCAACCAATTGGCTAATGATAGTTATAGAACTATAGGTTGTATAAAAAGATTTATAAAGTCTAGGAAAAAAACATAATGAAGTCATTGTTTGTTAGTTACATTAGACCCAAACGTGAGTATGGAATAGCAATATGGAAACCCTATAGGAAAACAAGCATGAATAAACTGGAAAGAGTACAGCGGAAATATACTAAGGACATCCATGGATGTGAAAATCTAAGTTATTATGAAAGATTAAAATATCTGAACTTGTACAGTGTATCTTACAGATATTTAAGAGGAGATCTTATTCATGTATATAGGGTGTTTAGGGACAAATACCTCTTGGAATGTTTGGGGTTATCAAAAAGTACTAGAGAATCATCAGATAACCTATGTAGATGATTCTATAGGAATGATAAGTGTACTAACTGGTTCTCTGACAGAGTAACTGATGCTTGGAACAGACTACCAAATTACATTAAAACAAGTACTAGTTTAGATATTTTTAAGAACAGTCTGGACATTTATTATGGGAACAAGTATTTTGGTATATTGGCAAGGTAGAAGGGCATTAATGCCCGTGCTTGAAACATCTGCATGTATGTATGTATATATAGATATATGCAAAGCTATGGAATGCATCATCATAGACCTAATAAACAAGGTTATAGGGAATCTCGAAACTCTTGATCCCACACAGTTTGGTTGTGTGAAGGGTAGATCATGCCTGCTCAACTTGGTCAACTTCTTTGAGTCAGTCACCAGAGCTGTGGATGAAGGCAAGGTGGTTCATACAGCCTACCTTGATCTGGCCAAGGCCTTTGACACCATTCCCCACTCAGGAATCATAGAAAAACTCACTAAGCTAGGCGCAACAAAACACGTACAGTCTCAGGCACAAGAATGGCAGCAGCAGTTGTAAAAACCAAAATCTTTTATTAGAATAAAACTGTGGATGAGCGCTTTCGCGTATTACTACGCTTCTTCAGATCAAAAACTAGGGAACAAAACATCTTACTTAAACACATTCCAATTATTCAATTAATTCAAATTCTCCAATGGTGAATAGCCAAAAGGTAGGGTGGATCATCAATTGATTAATTGAAACACATCTTTGAGTTCTCCTTGAACTACCTGTGCCTAAAAAACTTGCCAGATAAAGTGACAGTAACTTGATAAAAGAGTATATAACAAAGGCATCCTGTATCAGTAACAAAAACTGATAAGATTTTCAAATATGTTTAAATATATGACTAATAAAGCCTCCTCATATAAATCAAATTAAACTCATATATAAAAAACTATAAATGAAATTGCAAAATAGTACATCATCCAAAGACATAAAACCTATGTAAAAATATATGTATGTATACATATATAAATATAAACAATGCCTAAATACAGATGTATAAAAATACAAATACAAAAATGTACAAGTGCAAAATCACTGTATCATATATATATGCGTAAGAACATATAATGTTAACATATTTATGTACAGAATGCTGAACCTAAAACTCATAGAAGTAAATAATATGACTAACACAATAATGCGTAAGATATTATTTGCGAGATTTTAATACAGATCGCAAAGAGACATAATTATTAAGGCCTGGAGGGTAGTGGGCTCTTAACTTAAAAACCCATCCAAGTTCTTTGCTCTCTAAATAATTCATATAATCTCCTTCGATGATTCTGGGGAATAATCTGAAGTACTCTGAATACAAAACCATGTTCTTTATAAACAGAGATATGTTTAGCTAGGGCATTTACCTGATTATTATTCCTTATATCATATATATGGTTGTATATCCTATGTTTAAGTTTCCTTTTAGTCATGCCCACATAAAACGCAGGGCAAGAATGGCATGTTGCTAAATAAATGAGGCCTGAGGTGTTACAATTGGCAGTAAACCTGGGGGTAAAGGAAAAATCTAAATTAGGATGTATAAAATTTTGTGATGTTGATATATAACCACAATAATTGCATTTCCTGCATGGATAAGTCCCAGTTTCTTGTGATATACTCCTGTCTATTATGCTAATATCTCTTGCTATAGTATTGTGATTAACACAAAGCAGTCTTTTTAAATTCTTATTATTCCTGAATACAAGTCTGGGTGTAGCCCCTACTATATTCAGTATTTTATCATCTAGGGTTAGAATACCCCAGTGTTTGGAAATTATTTTCTTAATATTTAGACTGTCATTTGTGTATGTAGTTACAAACATGGCTTTGCTAGAAAAAGTGCTATTAGCTCTATTTCCATAGCCTGTTTTAATAATAATTTGATTTTCTGAATTTCTAGGCTCTCCCAATACTTCAGATTTGATACGCCTTATTAGTTTAGCATCATAACCCCTTTCTATGAAAATAAGTTCCATTTTCTCTAATTCCATATTCAAATTCATGGGATCTTTACATAATTTCAATAACCTCTGAAATTGGCATCTCACTATCCCTTTGAAGATATGACGAGGGTGCATACTGTCATATCGTAATATGGCATTCTTCCAACAAGTCTTCCTATGCAGAGAAGACAATAACCTATTATTCTGAATACTAAGATTTACATCAAGGAAACTTATGGTGTCATGTGAAGTTTCTATGGTAAACCTTAAAAAGCTAGTAGTAGTTTCCAAGTATGATACAAACAAAAGAAAATCTTGCTCACTGCCATCCCAAACCACAAGGACATCGTCCACAAAACGCTTATAAACCAAGCATTTTTTGAAAGATTCATGACTGAACAAAAATTCCTTTTCCCACTGATGAAGCTAAGCTAGGCATCAACCCTATATCACTAGGTGGGTTGAAAACTGGCTCACAGGTAGAATCCACAATATGAAAGTAGCTGACTCCAAGTCAGACTGCCGACCAGTCATGAGTGGAGTCCCACAGGGTTTAGTCCTGGGTCCTCTCCTGTTTGGTATCTACTTCTCTGAAGTCCAGGCCAACATGAAGGGACTCTGGCTGACAAAGTTTGCAGACAATTGCAAGTTTGGAGCTATTATTAACTCCCCAAGTGATGTTGACATCCTACAGAAAGGCCTCACTGAGACCAACGACTGGTGTCAGAACTATGGCCTTAAGCTCAATGCCAAAAAATGTGTCATCATCCCCATTGGAAAAAACTCGGTTGCCATGAATTACTACATTGATGGTAGTCCACTGAACACAGAAGGCATTATAAGAGATCTGGGAACACAGAATGATAGCAACCTCTCTTTTGACCACCACATTGCCACTGTGGTCAGAAAGTCCTTCTATGTGGCACATCTCATTACTAAGGGTTCTGAATCCAGGAAAAAGAGGTCATTGTCTCCCTCTACTCTTCCATCATTAGGCCAGTCATTGAGTACAATGACACATTTGGCATGTACCTCACTGAACACCTGAAACAACTGGAAAGGCCACAAAAGTACCTCACAAAGAGGATCCTAGGCCTTAAGCATTTGTCCTATATGGATAGACTAAAAAAACTATTCTGTGCTTCATATCGCCTACTTAAAGGTGATTTCTACTTGAATTACAAAGCCATGTCTGACCCAGCTTTGTTAGAAATGCTGCATCTAAAGAAATCCCTCTGCACCACATGCTCCAGAGACCTCAACCTCATTACCACAATCAACAGAACATGCTGGAGGGACAGGTTCATAACCCAGAGACTGCTCATGCTATGGAATCGACTTCCCATACATGTCAAGCAGAGCACCTCACTGGCCCTCTTCAAGAGAAATCTTGAAGAGTGGATGGGAAATAGAAAATACACCTCAGGGGTCACTCCA
Organism: Protopterus annectens; assembly: GCF_019279795.1. Taxonomy (NCBI): domain Eukaryota; kingdom Metazoa; phylum Chordata; order Ceratodontiformes; family Protopteridae; genus Protopterus; species Protopterus annectens. The sequence continues at coordinate 699,303,632 of NC_056726.1, read as the reverse complement.
GTGGCTTTACTCGACAGAGGCATTGGTAACTAAGGGCGGGTGGCACGATGCCAGGGTAATCCTATGTGCTAGGCTTGTAAAGGCTCCAGGGCCATTAGCCTAGTACACACCTATGAATCTATGAACCTGTAATAGTACTTGAGAGCCTGCTGGGGTTTATGTAATGGTGATTCCTCTGTTTTTTGCATGCAGCCAAAGTGGTTACTATTATGGGTAGCATTTCAATTTGAATACTCGTAACTATAAGTTTAATTGTCATGAACACCCTTGCAATAAGTACATTTTATATTACAACACAAGTTTGTGTTTAGTACTGTTGTTCTTCAAATGCATCAGCTAGGATTTAATATTGATGTGTTAGAACTTACATGTTCTTATTCTAGGATACCTACCACAGCTTTCTTTTCTGCTTTGCTTCCCCATGTTAGCTGAAATGCAGTCCTTTGTGGCTTATTAACTGCTCATAACACGTCTCTTTTAATGCTCTGTGGTATGTCCTGTTTACACATTTCCGCATCATCATTTTACCATTTTATAGTCATCTATACATTCTAAGGTAGGAGCTGATTTTCTTAGGACTACCTGCTTTTTTTACAACACAGCACTATCACATGGACATTGCTTCCATTCTCTATCTCTCTCTATATATATGTATGTGTGTGTGTGTGTGTGTGTGTGTGTGTGTGTGTGTGTGTGTGTGTGTGTTTATATATATATATATATATATATATATATATATATATATACACACATACACACATATAGATATATATATATATATATATATATATATATATATATATATATATATATATATATATTAGATGACTGAACTTTCAAAAGTTGTACAAATGAAGGTTTGTGTTATCTCATCTGGTCTTACGAACTGGTGATTCTAACCTTACTATGGGATGAGGTGACCATCTTGTAATTCTTACAGAGAGAAAGAGCAGACGGGGTACCCTTTGTGGCCAGAAATTTGCTTTATATAATAGCTGTATTTATCACACTATATTCTAATTTCTTCCCCTTCATTTTCTTATGTGACTGTAGAAGGTTTTACTATTTTCTGCATCTACATGGAATTTTCACCATGACTGAAGCTGTGTGTTTTGAGCACACAGAAAGCCAGATCATGGTCAACTGGAGCCCTAGGCATAGTGATGGACCAGCCCCCCCCCCAAGCCATTGCAGTATTCCATTACTTGGCTGTCTTTCCCCATTGACCATAAACACTGTTCAAACTTGTCAGTGTGCATTGTGTTTTTTTCTTTAGGTTTGCAATGGTTACAGAGATTTGGATTTAATTTTAAAGTTTTATTTCAAATTGTATTGTAGAAACAATGGTAGCCATTTGCTAAACTTAGCAAAACAAAAGAGTATTGGAATGAAAATACACTTAGCATGAGCAACAATAAATTTCTCTTTCTTTGAAACTTACACTCATTGAAATCGCATCTGACCAGTGGTAGATTAACAGAAATTAACAGTATCTTGGAACCCAGACAGTTTTCAAACCATCAGCCTGCTGAACACATTTTCAGGACCATGCATAAATGCATGTATTCTTTGATTCACCTCCTGATTTGTTTAAATTATATTTCTCATTAAAAATAGCAACATGTGTCAGAGTGCATTTTAAATTTGTAATTTTCAACATTTTTTTCAGTAAGCAGTGAAATAAAATGAATGAATCAATAATGAAAAAATTCACCCATTTCAGAACATTTCAACAGTAAAAGGCCATTCAAACTACTAGCATTATAATCAACCAATATCCATAATCAGCAGTCATCTTAACAACTATGTACACATCACGTGCCTGATTGTGATAAAAATGGCCATTGCAAAATCTTCCAATTTGTTTTATTGAAATGCACACTAGTCCTACAAAGACAGACTAATCACGTTTTCACTTTATTAGTTTAATAGGTTCAGTCATTTTTGAACACAGACATCTCCCAAACCCAGCATTTATACCTACATTATTCACTGCATCCTTCTCAGATGTGTGTGAAAAATAAATGAAAACAATAATAATGACCAAAGGTGAATATTTCAAATTTGTTTCACTCAGACACATACTAGACAAAGTATTCCAACATAATTCCCTGTCTCTCTTTCTCTCTCACGCGCGCACGTACATACACACACACACACACACACACACACACACACACACACTCACACACACGCACGCGCGCACACACACACACACACACATACACACACACAGGCACACACACATGCACACACACTCACACACACACACACACACACACACACGCACACATACACACACACACACACACACACACACACACACACACACACACACACACACACACATATACACACACACAGGCACACACACATGCACACACACACACTCACGCACACGCGCACACACACACACACACACACACACACACACACACACACACACACACACACACAAAAGCATAAGGTAATTTCATCCACAAAGAGCCCCATTACCACCAACATTCACAGTCACTTTGTTGACTATGTATACCCCTTACTGTTATGAAGAATTAAATTACAAGCACTTTATTAGTAGCTTTGGATGTATGATGTTAAATTGTATAAAGATAACTAGCAACATACCTTAAAATTGAACCATGTGCAGCACAGTTAAGACTATTTATGAAATCATAAGAAATATTAACAGCCTGATACTATATGATATGTCAGTATGCACAATCTTTACAGATATAAAAGTCATCCACATAATTCCATGTTAAGGAGAGCTATTGCTAATGTAGAGGTTGCTGCTGGCAACAACTTTGCATTTTAGTGCTTCATCTACAAATGCAGTCTGTGCTGCCCATGAAGAATAAATTGCCTGTGCTGCATTAAGAAGTACTGTGCTGGTGATATTGCCACAGCATTTCCTGAACTGGATCAGCTGTGAAATAGGATATGTCTGGCAAACAATGACAAAAGTTTCATAGCTACCAGACATTCCATCCTAAAGAACATTAAGTAACCTAGCACAAATTCCCAATTCTCCAAAGCATTGTCTGGTTAAATGACTTGCTCAGTGTCACACAGAAAGTAAATTAAGGTAGAACAATTCAAACTCTGTACCCTTGCCACAAAAAGCATCTTATTAACAAGAGCTTTAGCCCTGTGCGCTAACTGCCAGACTAGCAGTTTTTTAACCAAATGCAGAAATCCTTTACAATCCAATCTTGTAGAGAAGAATGTACCACAGTAATATGTGGCAACTGACTGCATAAGAAATGCTGAACATCAGACAGTGCTGAGCATTACTCTAAAGATGCTACTGCAAAAATATATTACTAAAACCCAACATGTTCAGACAATATTACATTATCTATATCTGTTAATGAATTAATTCATTCTTTAGTGCAATGAATAATGTAAAATAATTACAAAGGTCAGTTCCCTGTGATTTCTCCTATTAACCTGGTGACCTTGGGCATCCTGAGGCAATGTAGCAACTGTCTCGTGCACTGACAACCCTCTAACCCTCTCATCTTACCTCCCAACACACAGACTTGCGAGAGATGCACTTATATAGCCAAACTGGAAGCCACGCACTCTCCCGCCAAGACCGGAAGAGCTGGTCAAGAGGAGAAAGTCAACACTTGCACCACACCACATGGAACACATAGCCCTCCAAAACGCACACCAGCACTGCCTTCACATAAAAACACAAACCACACACCCACCTTCGTGGAGGCTCTCAATAAAAATCTAACCAAATAGCAGAGACCTCCAAGGCAGAAACACACTCGACCACCATAACACAACACTAATCACGAGACACATAACTCTCCTAAACAGTGTGCCACTCAACCAAAGCCCATAAGGCAAAACAGCATGCCCATCACACTAGTTATAGGTGACTTGATAGTGAGGCACACTGATGTCTCACTCACTAGGTTGAATAAGGAGAAAGTAACAGTCAGCTGCCTGTCAGGCAACAGGATCCACCACATAATGCACTCACTCAGGTCCCTCAACGACAGGTACAAATATGACTTTGTCATTGCACATGTGGGTGTGAGTGACCTGAGATGTACCTCACTGGACTACATGAAAAGAGACATGGAGGAGCTTTTGGATTATGTTGCTCAGGCAGGTATGACCCTAGCTCTGAGCAACATCCTACCATCACCCGGAATGATACCACAGTACAAGCAAAAAATGATTGATTTCAACAACTGGCTAAGTTTCTGATGTCATTCTAAGGGGATCCAGTATCTGTCTGCCTGGGAAGACATGACTGACAGACCTCAGTGCTTTGCCAGAGATGGCCTGCATCTGCCACCCCTGTGCTTCCAGATACTGGCCAAGGCTCTTGCCACCCCTATAGTGCCTTTTTTAGGTGGTGTTCCAAAGACCAAATTACCACTGTAACAGCTACAAACAAATGCAATCTGAGGGTCATGCTGCTCAACACTAGAAGTCTAAATCTCAAAATGCACTCACTCGAAGCATTCCTTAAAATGGAGAACATCGACATTTTTGCTGTAACAGAGACCTGGTTCAAGGCAGCAGAAAGCAACCCTGCACTACCAGGCTATAACTCATTCCACACCTTTCCGCCCCAGAACTTGGACCAAAGCTCCAATGGGGGTGGTGTTTCCATATTCATAAAGGATGTGCACACCTCTAGACTGGTAGTCCAACATAACGCATCTGAGATACTTAAGGTGCAGCTAATATAGAGTAAGACAGCGATTCAGGTCATAGCCTACTATAGATCCCCAATCATGTCCCAAGACTCACACTCCATGCTCCTAAGCACCCTGGAAAATATTAGGGTTCAGCCTAACACACTCATACTGGGCAACTTCAACTACCCCTCTATTAACTGGAAAACTACTCATGTATCAATACTCTTGCCCATCGTTTTCTGGAATTCATTAATTCCAATGCCCTGGACCAGCTCGTTCTTACCCCCACTAGAGGTAGCAACATCCTTGACCTGGTCATTACTAACATGGACGACCATTGATCTACCAGTAATAAACTCCACATCCCTCCCACTATACCCCACCCCACAAAGGTAACCACCATGAAAAACTTCTCCAAAGCTAACTTTGGGCTCCTAAAAACAGAGGTGGCTAACTTCACAGCACCCATGCAAATGGAGATCAGTTGCATGACCGCTGAATCATACACTGTTGCACTGTATGAACACGTACACAAATGCATGGATCTCGCCATATCGAATAGAACCAAGACACTTTCCTCCAAAAAAAGGAAGCCAATCTGGTGGTCCCCTACCATAAACAAACTCTACAACAGAAGGCAGAAACTGATGTGGAATATGGTGAAGTCCCAAGACTGGAAAAACTCCCTTATTAGTCTCAACAAAAAGTTGAGATCCCTCCTCAAACCCTCTAAAGCTGTCTATGAAAACAGGATTGCAGCAGATAGTAATGACAACCACAAGGCCTTCTATAGTTATGTAAAGAAGTTCCATGGCAATACCCAGATTTACTCTGAGCTACTGCACAATGGTACCTCCTGTACTGAGCCAACAGATATTGCCAATATACTGGCCGACAGATTCAGTGTCAACTTTACCCCCCCCCCCCAAGGGATCAATCACAATACCAGTAGATTGCCAGGCACCCAGTATTACTGCTGCACAGGTTAAAACAGCACTGTCTAAGGCCAAGAATACAGCTTCTATGGGACCTGGCAATACCCCTGGCTGTGTTCTACATGAGCTACAGAGTGAACTGGCACCTCACCTGTGTGCCTTGTTCAATCAAAGCCTCACCTCAGGCATTATCCCTACCAATTGGCACACTGCTACAGTCATCCCTCTCCACAAAGGAGGAGTGACTACGGACCCTGGGAACTATCACCCAATTAGCCTGACGAGTCTGATATGCAAAGTTATGGAACGCATCATCATGGACTTAATAAACAAGGATATAGGGAATCTTCAAACTCTGTATCCCACACAGTTTGGTTTTGTGAAGGGTAGATCATGCCTGCTCAACTTAGTCAACTTCTTTGAGTCAGTTACCAGAGCTGTGGATGAAGGCAAGGTGGTTCATACAGCCTTCCTTGATCTGGCCAAGGCCTTTGATACCATTGCCAACTCAGGAATCATAGAAAAACTCACTAAGCTAGGCATCAACCTATATATCACTAGGTGGGTTGCAAACTGGCTCACAGGTAGAACCCATGGTGTGAAAGTAGCTGACTCCAAGTCAGACTTCCTGACCAGTCACAAATGGAGTCCCACAGGGTTTGGTCCTGGGTCCTCTCCTGTTTGGTATCTACTTCTCTGAAGACCAGGCCAAAATGAAGGGACTCTGGCTGACAAAGTTCACAGATGACTGCAAGTTGGGAGCTATTATAAACTTCTCGAGTGATGTTGACATCCTACAGAAAGGCCTCACTGAGACCAACGACTGGTGTCAGAACCATGGCCTTAAGCTCAATGCCAAAAAATGTGTCATCATCCCCTTTGTGAAAAACCCAATTCCCATGAATTACCACATTGATGGTAGTCCACTGAACACAGAAGATGTTATAAGAGATCTGGGAACACAGGTTGACAGCAACCTCGCTTTTGGCCACAACATTGCCACTGTGGTTAGAAAGTCCTTCTATGTAGCACATCTCATTACTAAGGGTTTTGCATCCAGGAAGAAAGAGGTCATTGTTTCGATCTACTCTTCCCTCATTAGGCCAATCATTGAGTACAGTGCCGCATTTGGCATGTACCTCACTGAACACCAGCAACAACTGGAGAGGCCACAAAAGTACCTCACAAAGACGATCCTAGGCCTTAAACATTTGTCCAATATGGACAGACTAAAAAAACTCCAACTATTCCCTGTCTCATATCACCTACTTAGAGGCAATCTCTGCTTGACTTACAAAGCCATGTCTGACCCAGCTCTGGTAGAAATGCTACAACTAAAGAAGTCCCAATCTCTCCACACCACACGCTCCAGAGACCTCAACCTCATTACCACAATCAACATGCTGGAGGGACAGGTTCATAACCCAGAGACTGCCCATGCTTTGGAATAGACTTCCCATACATGTCAAGCAGAGCACCTCACTGGCCCTCTTCAAGAGAAATCTTGATGAGTGGATGGGAAATAGAAAATTTACCCCAGGGATCACTGCAATGGCTTTACCTAAGAGAGGCACTGGGAACTAAGGTCGGGTGGCATGATGCCAGGGTAATCCTATGGGCTAAGCTTGTAAAGACTCCAGGGCCATTAGCCTAGTACACACCTATGAACCTATAATACGAATGCTGTGCAGTAGGTGTTCAAAATTCAAAAAATTCAAACAGAATGTCATATGGTCAAGCTCATATCATCAACAGTTCAGTCCATCAAAACAAATGCAAAACAAAGACAACATTTGCATGCACCAAAAAAAAAGTGCACCCCCCCGCTAATTTTCTCTCTTTCTCTCTCTCTATACATATATACCAGCTTTGAGATCCCACTACATTGGGAAAAAGTAACACGGTCTCAGTCCGAACAGTTTGATGGACTGACTGAATTGTCAGTGATATGGTTTTGACCATATGATTTTCAACAATTTGCCCATTTGATTATTTGATAGAAATCCACCTAAACCAGCAAATAGCAGTCCTGAAAGTAAGGTAATTTATTGCATTCTTATGCCATATCTGCATGTGCAAGCAGGAAAAACTTTTATTTTTAATTCATTAAGTGCCAGTACACAGTATGTGGTCACTGAACAAAGTAAAAAAACTTTTCTTTCTTTCCTTCTTTCTTTTTAATTTAATGTTGTGCCTGGGACCCCCTGCAAGCATGAGCCCTAAGCAGCTGCTTAGGTTTCCTAGTACTGGATACAGTGAGATTGCTTATTCCTAGAGAAAACAAAATATCTGACCTTGAGGCCTTTCAGACTCTTAAAAAGCATTCATATATACATTGACACTAAAACTTGGTTCCAGATTATGGTAAACAGTGCCTCTATGGCAATATTCGGTGCCTGTCATACATTCATGTCTACTGGGGGATGTGAGGTCTTGTCTGTGTTTACCTGTAACTGTTCTATCTTACACCAAATTCCACAAGATACTAGCATGGAACCTATGGAGGTTCTAGTGACACTTCATAAGACTAATGAAAGCACTATTGACAGTTACAGTTCCTCTTCTGTCACCCCTGCTGAACAAGCATATCTAAGCCAGACTGAAAAAAGTAAATGTGTTACTCTTGAGGGAATTTAACTACCCTACCATCATCTGCCAAACATATACATATGGCAGTGATTTTTGTTGTTTCCAATTCCTTTGCCCAAACACTACCTCTGCTGTGGGGAATCATCTTCATCCAACCCTTACTAATATGTCGCCTACTTGCTGTCCTCCCTGCAGCATTAACTTCCTGTTAAAGTTCAGACATCTAGCTGTTATCTCCCTTAAATCCATGCCACAAACCGTATGAACTTAAATGTGTTTAAGAAATACTCTATAGCAAATTACATAGCATATACTAATTATACCAACACCTATAAATATGGAAAATTGACATAATCCTTCAAACTAAATACCAAAGTGTACTTTGTCAAATTCTATCATAAATGCATTGGAAAGTTCAAAAATCCATCAATACAGTGTTCTCATATCAACAAACTCTATAAAAAATAAATTATTTGCTTTGTATATTAAATCACCTTTATCAGTACAAAAGGACATAAAGCTGGTTATTAAGAACTTCAAGTGTAAGGCCTTTATAAACTTAAGGTTACCACCACCAAAGACAATCAAAAGGCCTTCTTTCGTTTATATTAGAAATATCAGATGTAATCATCTGTACTGAACTAAGCTGTTATCAAGAGGTATTCAGATCCTAAAGTCAGTTAGCATTTTATATTATTATATATGTTATTATTATATCATATTTTTATTATTATTATTGTTATTACATTATATTACATTCTAACAAATTTAGCTCAAGTTTCACTTCATTTCTTCATCCTATTACTTCCTATTGTCCCACATTTCCCTCTCCGGAAATCACTCTGGAGCAAGTTGTAGCCTTGTTTTTTGATAATTTTCCCAGCTGTCTTCTGTTAAGTACAAAGTATAACTTAGCCCAAACTACTCAAAACCTTTAAAACAGAGTTTAGACAAAGCCCATCTATCCTTACTTAATCTAAGCCTATCCACTGGTATGTTCCTGATGCTATGAAAACACTATTATTGTAAATCTACATAATTGGTGGTCTCATAACAGGCCCTGATAATTACAAGGCAATAAGTTTCACTGCTACCATCTTCAAGGGTCTAGAATATATCACTGTTTAATTAATAAATAATGCTATAGGAACATTCAGTTCTTCAACGTCGTGAACTTTTGGTTTCATGAAAGACAGAATGTATATTCTCTGACAAGGGTGAGATTGTTCACACTTCATATATAGATTCAATTAAGACTTTTCATAGGTTCATAAGTTCAAAGGTAGGTACTAGGCTATTGGCCCTAGGGCCTATATAAGCATAGCCAAAAAGGTACCCTGGCTTTTGCTCCCCAAGACAATTATTTACCTGTGCCTCTGTTGAGCAGAGCCATAGAAGTGAATTTCCTATCTCCCATCCAGTCATCAAGATTTTTTCTTGAAGAGTGCTAATGAGAAGCTTTTTGATATAGATAGGTAGTTTGTTCCAGAGTATGGGAAGTCTCTGGGACAGGAATCAATCCCTCCAGCATGTTCTGTTTATTGTGGTGACAAAGTTTAGGTCCCTAGAGCATGTAGCTCGGAGGAATTGGGATTTCTTTAAGTTGAGCATGTCCAACAGCTCTGGATTTGACATAGCTTTGTATGTTAGGCAGAGATGCCCTCTGAGTAGGCGATATGCGATGGAGTAAAGCTGGAGTTTTTTGCTGCATAGGGCATCTGTTTGAGACCGGTAATTCTCTTTGTGAGGTATTTCTGCGGCCTTTCCAGTTATTGTAGTTGTCTTGTGAGGTACATACCAAAAAGGGCGTTGTACTCTATAATGGGTCTAATGAGTGATGACTAGAGGGTAATAATGACCTCTTATTTCCTGGATGAGAAACCTTTTATGATGAGGTGTGCCATGCAGAAGGATTTCCTGACTACTGTGGTGATGTGATTATCAAAGGATAGACTACTGTCCACCTGTGTGTCCTAAGGTCTCTTATCACACTTTCTGTGTTAAGTAGACTGCTGCCTATGTGGTAGTTCATGGGTACAGAGTTTTTACCAAAAGGGATGACAATGCACTTTTTGGCATTGAGCTTGAGGCCTTGGCTTTGACACCAGGCATCTGTCTCAGTGAGGCCCTTTTGTAGGATGTCCACATTGTTAGGAGTTTCAATTATGGCTCCTAGTTTGCAGGCATCTGCGAGCTTCATTAGCCAAAGACCTTCTGTGTTAGCCTGAACTTCAGAGAAGTAGATACCAAACAGGAGAGGACCCAGGACTGAACCCTGTGGTACTCCACTTGTCATTGGTCTGAAGTTGGATTTGGAGTCTGCTACTTTCACAGTGTGGGTTCTGTCAGTGAGCCAGTTGGCAGCCCATCTTGTGACATAGGGATTTATGCCTAGTTTAGTGAGTTTATCTATAATTCCAGAGTGGGGGATGGTGTTGAAAGCCTTGGCAAGATGTAGATAGGCTGTGTGAACCATCTTACCCTTGTCAACGGCTTTGGTGGCTGCTTCAAAGAAGTCTATCAGGTGTAGGAGACATGATCTGCCTTTTACAAACCCGTACTGGGTGGAGTCCAGAGTTTGGAGATTACCAATGTTTTTGTTTATAAGTTCCATGATGATAAGCTCCATGGCCTTGCAGACCAGACTCGTAAGGGTAATGGGGTGGGACCACAGGAACTGCCACCCCATTAGCCTGACGAGCCTGGCCAGACCAGGCTCATCAGGCTAATGGGGTGGTAGTTCCCGGAGTCCGTGGTTGATCCCCCTTTGTGGAGTGGAATAACTGTCGCTGTGTGCCATTCAGTGGGCACAAAGCCTGAGGTGAGGCTATGATTGAACATGGTGCTTAGGTGGGGTGCCAGTTTATTCTGTAGTTCATGTAGCACACAGCTTGAGATGTTGTCAGGTCCCATGGATGCTGTGTTCTTGGCTTTGGAGTGTGTGTTTTTTACCTGTGCAGCCATGATTACAGGAACTTTGCATTCTTCCAGTATAGAGATGGGCCCTTTAGGAGGTGAGAGTGGGGGGGGGGGTAAAGTTAGCACTGAACCTATCTGCCAGGATGTTGGCAATATCAGTTCATTCTGTATATTTTGTGCCATTGTGCTGTAACTCAAAGCAGATCTGAGTGTTGCCATTGAGATTCTTGACATAGCTATAGAATGCTTTGTGGTTGTTTTTAGAAAGAGTGGCAGTTTTTTTTTTTTTCGTAACTAGCTTTGGAGGATTTTATAAGGGATCTCAGCTTCTTACTCAGGCTGACCAGGGAGTTCCTCCAATCATGGGATTTTACTCTTTTTTGCAACAGTTTCTTTCTTCTGTTGTAGAGTTTGTTTATGGCAGGGGACCACCAGATTGGCTTCTTTTTTATAGAGGATAGCATCTTGGTTGTGGTAGGGATAGCACAATCCATGCACTTGTGTAAGTGCCTATAAAGTGCATTTGTGTAGGATTCAGCAGTTGTACCTCTATTGTCTGTCTGCATGGGTGTCGTGAAGTTTGCCACTTCTGTCTTAAGAAGCGTGAAGTTGGCTTTGGAGAATTTTTTTACAGTGGATGTTCTTCGTGTTTCACTGTTGCAGTCATTACATTTGGGTAATCTGCTGGCAGGTTGCCCTCAGTCAGCCTGAATAACAAAGTCTTGGGTTCTGCATCGGTTGCTGTCTCCTCTTCTATGATGTCAGGTCATCAGGGGTATGAAACATGCAGCCGACGCCATTTTATTCAGTCTTTCTTGCCACGTGGTGCCCAAAGCAGAAGCAGTTCGCAAGTGCCGGTTGGCCCATTCCTGAAATTTTCTTATTCGAGTTTCAGAACCGAAGTCTTCAAACTAAAGCTAAGTACCCTGTTGGGGAAACTTTTTATTGCGCCTTACCGATGTCAGTAAAAGTTAGTAATTGCATTACTTGTGGGAAGCAAATACCTCATAAGGATTTTCATTTGTACTGTATTCCTTGCCTAGGCCCTGATCACAATGTGCCTTGCTGTTGGTTTTATGCTAGATTTAACCAATGCACTATTAAGCGTCTGTATATTTTTGCTTCTAAATATTTTGGTTTAAGATTTAACTATCCTGAAATGTCATTGGTTATCAATCCAGAGTTCACAAAAAATACAAGGAAAAAGACAGAGACAGACCGTCGAGGTCCAAAACCGACAATGAAGTTTCTCCTAAGCCAGTCACTGGTTCACCGGTACTCAGTGAGGTGCTTTCGCAGCCCCTGATATCTGCTAATTTTGAGTCACAGGCCTCTACCAAGACCCATTCAGAGTCCAGTATGCCATGGGATTCTCAGAGTATTGAACCCACAGATGTCTCTCCCTTGGATGGGTCTGGAACCACTGAGCAGGCACTAACTTCTGTGGGTGTTTTCAGGCCTCAACATTTTTATATTAAACTGATGCCAGCAACAAAAACAAGGTCAAAAACAACTTCTGTGTCTAAAAAACCAATGCATGAAACACGTGCTTAGGACCCTATGCCTAAAAAACAGATGATCAAAATGGCTGAGGATTTAATTACCTTGATCAGGGGTTCCCAAAGCCCCTGCTAAGAGGCCTAGGTAAGGCACTGATTATGAATCTTCAGATCAGGTTTCCATTTCTTCTGATTCCTCTTCTGATCGGGAATTTTCTATTCCACCCTATGAGGATTCTGATGCAGAGGAATCCATCCCAGTTGCATCTCCTCCTGAGGATTACTCTTTTGGAGAATCTTTGCATACTTTAAGGGAACATTTTCACTGGGAGAGTCAGGACTTCTCTGAATCAAAAAAAGAGGCTTAGGGATTTCCTTTTTCTTCCTCAGCATAGGCCTTTGGCAATACCACCTGTATTAGACATTGTTGATGATGTGTTATCGGAATCTAGCATGGCTCCTGATTCCCTTCCTCTGGCTCCTAGTAAGCCAGACAGATATTACAGGGTTCCCACAAATTTCTTTTCAAAAATCCTGCTGCTGATCCTGAGACTATTTCTCAGGGTCCCAAGGGTGTTAAGGCTTCTACAGCCAAAAATCCTACCCCTTCTGATAGAGATTCCAGGGCGCTGGATAGATGGGGGTAAGAAGGTTTATACGTCTGCAACCTTGGCAATTAGGGCTTTAAACTGACAGTTTCATATGCTTAAATATCAACAGCATGCTATGGGCTTACTAAAACAGAAAATGATGTTGATTTCTGATTGTGTGGAAAATAAAGAGTTACAGGACTTATTGCATTCAGTATAATAGGTTGGAAAGCATACTTTGCAATGTGGTTTTGATTCTTTGGAGGCCTCTTGTAGGGCCGCTGTTACTGGATCTGTGATTAGAAGGCAAGCCTGGCTCAAGAAGCAAAATCTGCCTGATCATGTTAAAGCTAAATTGTTGGATGCCCCTTTGCAGCATGATACTCTGTTTGGTAATAAGGCAGAAGAGGTTTTAAAGAAAATGGAAGACAAAGCTAAATCTATGCAAACTGTAAATGATTTCTTGCAAGTGCAGCCACCCAGGTTCAATAGGCACTGGCCTACTAAAAACTGGTCCATTCCTGTGTCCAGCAGAGCCACTCAGGGCAAACCCAGGCACTCAAAAGGCTCCAGATATCAATCACTGATTTCTTACAGGTCAAAGCAATGGGGTGCCTCCACCTCCAAATCTGGAGGAAACAAAGCACAAACCTACAGTAAGCAGTCTCAATTACTTTCATCTACCATCTCCAAGCACTTATCTTTTGGCAACCCCCTTGGGGGGGAAACTAGCACTTCATGCTCAAAATTGGCAGTTAATTACCCAGGACAAGTGGGTATTAAACATAGTATCTATCCCAGGGGTACAGATTTCATTTCCATACTTTGCCAATTCCAAATGGATGGCCGGATCTGCCACAAAGCCAGTGGGCAGAGGCCCAGAAACAATTCATGTCCCTCATGGATATGGGGGCTATTCAACTGATACCAGAAAGGGAAAAAGGACAAGGTTTTTATTCAAGACTTTTTCTGGTACCCAGAAAAGACAATTCATGGCGTCCAGTACTGGTCTTATTGATTCTGAACACATTCCTGGACATTCCAAAATTCAAAATACTGACTTTACAACAGCTACTGCCTATGCTACACAAAAATGCTTGGTTAGTAACTCTAGACTTAAAAGAGGCATACCTGCATATCCCAATAAGGGACTCATGCAGAAGATACCTCCGCTTCAAAGCAGGTTTTTTGCATTATCAATTCTCTGCACTGCCCTTTGGCTTATCTACTGCGCCCAGCGTCTTTACAAAGTGCCTGGCACCAGTAATTGCATTCTGCAGACAAAGAAACATTCAAATTTATCCTTATCTGGATGATTGTCTCATTCAAGCAGAGGACAGAGACACTCTTCTTCAACATCTGGCATTTGTAAAAAGGCTTCTAGCATGCCTAGGGTACACCATAAATGAAAAGAAATTGCAACTGGTACCCTCTCAAATAATTACATTCCTGGGTGCAAGCTTGAATACAACTGCCCAGATGGCTTACCTCATGCCAGACAAACAAAGTCAACTGACAACATACTTCAAACAAATGGCAACAAAAACCAAGTTATCTGCAAGATAAATTCTGCAGGCTTTGGGGTTCATGGCATCCTGCATTCTACTAATTCCATATGCCAGACTGCATATGAGGAAACTTCAGTGGTACCTAAAAAGTTTATGGAGTCAACATTGTCACAGCGTGGAAACAATGATTCCTCTCATTCCCTGCCTACAACAGGAGTTTCTTTGGTGGGCAGAGACATGTCACCAAAACCAGGGACTGTCATTCACTCTACCCCCTGCCACCCAAACCTTAACTACAGATGCGTCAGACTATGCTTGGGGGGCCCACCTGGCAGGGAGATGCATTCAGGGCAAATGGAGCCCAAACCAAATGCATCTGCATATCAACCAGAAAGAAATGCTAGCTGTACAGAATGCTCTGACAGCCTTCAAGGACTTACTTCATCCAGGACAACTACTGATAAAGATGGACACCACAGTTATGTGGTACATAAACAAGCAGGTGGGTACACATTCCTACCCCCTTTGCAGACTAGCTTGGCTTTGTGGAATACAGCCTTGACTTACCAAATACATCCTCAAGCTCAGTTCCTGCCAGGAAAGCAAAATACACTGGGAGATGACCTAAGCAGAAATGTTATGGACCCACACGAATGGAAACTGGATCCACAAATATTCAGCATGTTAACACAGAAATGGGGGAGCCCAGACATAGATCTATTTGCCTCTCCCCAAAATTATCAGTTGGATAAATTCTGCACAAGAACTCATCACAAAAAAGCATAGAAAGTGGATGCCATATCCTTCAGCTGGAAAAAACTATCAGTCTATGCCTTTCCCCCTCTGTCTCTACTCCCCAAGGTCTTACTAAATGTCAGACAGGAAAAACAAAAATGATCCAAATTGTTCCGGACTGGCCTCTCCAGCACTGGTACCCGCTTCTAAGGAATATGTCACACCTTCCTCCATGGTACTTGCCTCAAATGCCTCATCTACTGTCTCAGTAGAACTTTCAAATTCTGCACACTCAGCTCCAAACTCTGAATCTTGCAACATGACTAATCAACTAATTATTCAAACCACACCTCTCAGTAAATCTGTGATGGATGTCATTTTGGAAGCCAGAAGGCCAAGTACTAGAAAATCGTATGCTGATAAATGGAAGAGATTCTGTGCTTGGAACCAAGCACAAGGAATAGACACAGCAAAGCCCAATATTCCTCAGATTTTACAATACTTAACTGAGATGCTTGACAAGGGCCTATCTTTCTCTTCAATAAAAATCCATGCCTCTGCCATTTCAGCCCATTACAACACAGAGCCTCCCCTCTTTTCTCATCCACTGCTTAAACAGTATCTTAGAGGGGCCAAAAATGTAAGGCCTCCCAGGAGAGTACCAACTCCTGCATGGGACCTCAATTTTGTGTTGGAAAAACTCACCCTGCCTCCTTTTGAACCAGCAGCTACTGTGTATATAAAATTTCTGTCTTGGAAAACAGCTTTTCTTTTGGCAGTCACTTCAGCAAGAAGGGTTTCAGAACTACAGGCTCTCATGGCAGTGGAGCCTTTCATTATATTTTACCCGGACAGGGTGGCCCTCAAGACCAATCCTTCTTTTATGCCTAAGGTGGTATCCAAATGTGGCTCTTAACCAGACCATTCACCTACCAACATTTTCCCCAAATCTGCAGAACAAGGGGGAGCGGATTCTGCATTCATTGGATATATACAGACAACTAAGATTCTACTTAAACAGGAGCAAATCTCTAAGAAAGTCTGAGCAACTACTGGTAGCATTTGCTGCAGGATCAGAGGGGAAGGCTATATCAAAGCAGACTATTTCTAAATGGATAAACCACTGCATTCGTTACTGCTATTTGCACCATGGTAAACCTGTGCCCAAGGCGATCAGATCACATTCCACCAGGGCTGCCTCTACGTCAGCAGCTTTTCTCAGAGATGTCCCAACCAAAGACATTCTAGAAGCTGCTACTTGGAGCTCTGTTCATACCTTCACAAAGCATTATCATTTACCTCTCTTCTCTAATGACCAGGTCTAGGATATTGCTGCCCCTTTTGGGGGTGTGGATAAGTTGATCCAAGTCGTTGGAATTTATGAATTCCAGAAAATGTTGAGCAAAAGAGTTGGTACATGAGTAGTTTTCCCAGTTAATGGTGGGGTAGTTGAAATTGCCCATTATTAGGATGTTAGGTTGTACCCTGATATTTCCCAGTGTTTAATACCCTTCCTTGTGTGGTTATTATTGACAAACTTACCCCACTAAATATGAACTCATATGTTATCCATTGCATGCCTAACTAGCTTTCTGACAGAATTCATACAGTAAAAGCTGGATGAACCTCTTCCACTCAATAATAATAAAACGTTCCTGCACCCCTCCTCTTTTTTCTGTATTTTTCTGACATTAAAATCTGGTGTAATGACCCCGGGCTTACTCTAAGTAAAGAGAAGTGGTGCCACAAAAATGTAGAGTAACAATGGAAAAGAAAAGAACACTCAGAATGCCACCACAGAAACACTAACTAGAGAGAACTGTAAAGCAACTAAGGTTAAAAGTATCAAAAAATCATAGAAATAAAGATGTCATAAAAACAATGCATATCCAACAATAAATCAAATATATTAGCACAAGTAAAAAGAAAAATCAGAAGGTTCAGAGAAAAATATAAAAGAATAATACAAAATCAACAATTCATTGTATATTCATTTTCCAGCATAGAACACTGATTTTCATGAACCTTTTTCAGACTCAGCCCAGGTACAGTATCTGGGTAAGCGACTTGCTCTGAGTCACACAGTTAGGCAACGGAGGTTGAGGGAACCAAACCTTGTACCATGGGACACCCCAAAAAGAAGAAAATCAGCAATGGTAGCACCATCAAAAACAAAGTCCATTTTGGAGAAGTATTTATGAAGATCCAATTGAAAATGACAAATATGCTGAATGACTAAAACAGTAAAAGAAACAGTAAGATGTTTTAGCACAGAGGATATAAAATGAAAAGAAGTGACAATCAACAACATTTAAAAAAAAGGCTCCTACATGGTAAACTTCAGGCTCAGTGCCTTACCCAATTTCTGACTAAAAGTATTACCATGTCTACACAATGATTTAGGTTTGAATAAAGTTACTTATATGAATATCCTGAACTGACCACCATTCCTCTTCACAAGTGTACCTGCAAGCCATTCTCTGGATGGATGACCAACAACCTGCTGTCCAACAGCATACAAATTATATAATGGAACTGACACAGAGTTTTCAGTCATTTAAATGAAACTTAATAGAGGAGAAAAGTAATAAAAGAAAATTGTATAGCATAAAGGTTCAGCTATGATTAAATAAACCTATAATAGAGGGCTGTAAAAAGAAAGCAATTATGTATAAACTACTGTATGTTTGTGGGTTGCCACTTGCCCAGGGTAATGACAGAAAATTTTCTAGTGTATAGGACTAGTTCATTTACCCAATTAACAAAGGAAATTAATAAAATATAAAATAAAACAAATCCAAGGGAAAACAAGTTTTTATTAAAAAAGTAGTGGTTCAGTCACAAAATCAATCATGGAAGCATTTTTCCCCTCAAAAGGAACTTATCTGTCAAGTAAAGGAGAAATGCTAGCCAACCATCAATCCTTGAATGCCCACAAGAGGAGTGCTCTTTGGTGACAAGAATGATCTGAAGGTCTTTGTGCCCAAACCGTTGATTTTCTCCAGCTGTGCTCAAGCTGTCATTGGTCTGGGCGCATGGAATGTGCCCTGTTGCTTTGGAAGATGGCTGACTATTATGTCCTAGGCAGGATATACCCCATATAGCTAAGGCAACTGCAGTGATCATTTGAACATCTACGGTAATGGTACGTTTACTTTCACAGCTGTCCTTTCGTCTCTTCTTTCTTCAGAAGATGCTGGTTAGCACAGCCTACAACTGCTGAACTGTAGAATAATACTAAATTAAAAAGTGCAGGAGGTCCTACCAAAATGTGAGCCAAGCAGTGGGTGATAGGTGATGAAAGTCTGCTCCTCTGCACTGTTGGCTAGGAAGCAAGGACTCATTTGATGCAAGCACCAATAGTAATCCCAAACATCATGCAGAACAGATCTAAGAGAGAATTCCACAATTAGAAGAAAAACATTTAGATTTTGAAGGGCTGTTAGTATATATTCTTCACTCTTCTTTTATTTGTCTTGGAAGTACTTGTTAACATGGTCTGCATCTCAACACAATAGCAGTAACTCTAAGTCAGTCCATAACTTAAAGTGCTAAGGTTCCTACCAAAATGAGTGCTAACCAGTCAGTGGCACGCACTGAGAATTCACCCCACTTCACTAGCATCTGATAATCAGTGGCTGCTTGCTTCTCCTCTTACCAAAAGCAAGTGGTGACAGTAATTCCAAAGAAGTCGCAGAGGTAACCCATGACTGGCAGACAAGATACAGACGTTGAAGTGCTCTGAGTACAGGTTTTCCACTCTTCCTCGGTTCCTTTTCCTCAAAGTACTACTTAGCAAGGTCCGCAGCTCAGAATGATGGCTGTTCTACTTACCTTAAAATAAAATTGCTACTTCTCACTTATTCCTACAAGCTAGGGGCAGTTACTTCCTTTGCCATCAAGACGTGCATCAAGTGTTTGCTAACTGCTCCTAATGAAGGTATTTTTTCAAACTCAGAAAAAAGCAAATGTAAAATAAAATGACACATTTTATGTTATTTTTTTTGAGTACAATGATACATTTTATGTGCAAAGTGATATAAAACTACAGCAAAAGACAGGAAACAATCTAAAAATAACTGTGAGACGAGGAATCTAAAATAGTCACAGCACAATTTACCTGGCAGCTCTTACTGACTAAACTTTGCTCTCTTCTGCTTACCTTAAATTAAAAATGCTAAAAATGATACTTCAAGATCCTCTTACAATTCAGCTTTAGTTTTTTTTTATTTCACAGTTAATGAATGCTACACAACTGTTTGCTAACTGGCCATAAGAATTTTTTAAAACTCCAAGGAAGAAGAAAGAAAAATGAATTTAAAGTAGAAGAACACATATGAAGCAAAACAATATGACAAGAGCAAAAAAACGATATGTATGCTACTGCCTCCCTGACCAGTTTTTGTCTTGTCTTTTCATCAATTTTGGAGGGCTGTCCAGTTCTTTGCAACGTCACTGTTGTCCCATATTTTCTCTACTTTTTGATGACTGCCTTCACTGTGTTTCATGGTATATCCAATGCTGTGGAAATGTTTTTGTGCCCTTCTCCTGACTGATACCTTTCAACAATGAGATCCTGTTGATCCTTTGTAAGCTCTCTGTGAACCTGACCATGGTTTTTGCTGTAGCAAGCAACTTGAGTAAATGTCAGGAAAATCCTACTAGGACAGCTGAACATTATTTGGGGTTAATCAGTATCTCTATAATTGATGGCAGGTGTGTAACCAAGAAGATTGAATGTTGTAATTAAATCAAAAGGCGCTTCAACAAAGTATTAGTTTAAGGGTGTGCACACTTATGCAACCAGCTTTACGTTTTTTATTTTTTATATTTTTCCCCTAACAGATTTGTTTGCTTTTCAATTGAATTGTACAGGTTATAGGTCACATTAAAGGTGGGAAAAGTTTTGAAATGATTTATTGTGGCCTCATTTCTTTTATATCACAAAAACCTGGCATTTTAACAGGGGTGTGTACACTTTTTATATCCGCTGTATGTATTGTGTGTAGCTTTCTCCACAAAGCAAAAGCAGTACAGAAACACACACACACACACACACACACACACACACACACACACACACACACACACACACACACACTTATGTTTGTGTAAGTCTGAATGGTAAAATACTGACTACCCCCTGTCTCTTTCCTGTATCAGAGTTTAAGTGCCAAGGTATGCAAATGAACTGCATTCCAGGTCACTTGTACACAGTATGCTGTCCAGCAAGGGAATACAAGCTTAGGATTCTGTCTGCCTGATTATGTAACTGCCATTTTGCAAAAGTGCTGAAAGTACTATTTTGATGCATGGTACGCTGGCAGCAAATAAATGATGACATTCTGTTTGTGAATCACATGGCTGTCAGAACTTTGGCCATGTAGACTGCTGCTCTACATTCTGAATGCAGACTGATGGGCATCTGTGATATGAGCGTAGGATTTCTACAAAGACAAATTCAAATGCAAGCATGAAAATGTTAGTTTAGCTGGTAACATTTGAAAAGATTTCAATCCCTAACTAAACTGCTGGGTTCAGAAATCATATCAGCATGGAAATCTGATCAAAAGAGTCCACTAAGCAGCAAATTAGCTAATTTACAGAACAAAGGCACTGGTCTGAAGAAGCAATGAGACACATTGTGAAAACGCTGACTTTTGATTTTATTAAAGCTCTGTTTTAACTTTTTTGACTGCCTGTTGTTTGTGAATACTGGACCGTGCATTGGTGTTCCTTTTTACCTTTATGTGTATATTGTTGGATATTTTATTAAGGAATTCCTACACCCTAAGAGCAGTTTTTATTGTTTTGTGTATTAATTTACAGAACTGATGATCTAGTAGAATTCAAAAATTATTAAAGGAATAATGTGGCTTTCTGCAAATTTAGTTGCAAAGAAGCAGCAGGAGTGTCTTTATTATGGTATTGTGTCATATATGTTACTACGGGACATTATGTCTGGAGGTTTGGTGTACTCAGGGAACTATGTACTCCTTTAATTATCAAAGTTTGTTTGCTATTCATATTGCACAATGTGTCAGTAAAGGTGCTGAATGATACATTGGTAGTGTAAAAGACATGCCATGTAACAATGCATATCTGCCTGTACTGATACATACTGTAATTTTCTTTTGGAGAACTTTGTTCATGTTC
The DNA here is from genome assembly GCF_019279795.1 of Protopterus annectens. Lineage (NCBI taxonomy): Eukaryota > Metazoa > Chordata > Ceratodontiformes > Protopteridae > Protopterus > Protopterus annectens. The sequence goes on along the minus strand of NC_056726.1, from coordinate 699,282,034 downwards.
CAGAAGATGTTCTGCAATCTAAATAAAATGGACCAGAGCATGGGTCCTCAGGGAATGAGGGAGTTCGTATTATAAAATTTACAGGTGTTTGATGGCTGTTTTTAGGTGCTAAATAACTCGAGTGTCACTCAGTGAATGGCCTTGAGCAAGTCTTTAGCTTTCCCATAGAGCTGCTTCGAAATTTTAAAAGGGCTCTGCTTGTTATGGAGATCTGATAAATACTGTGTTACTGAACAGTGATAGTCAAATGATGCCAGGTACTTGTTTACCTTTTACTCGAGCAGATAAAAAGACTCACAATCAGAATAGGTTATGGACTAAAATATATAATTTTGCTGGACACATATTATCACTATATGATTTCAATGAGTTCCATAAGCTCTTATATTGTGCTGTGTGTGTAAATCTGAAATGCTGATTGTTAATTCCTTTACTTTGTTTATTTAAATATTGCTTATATTCCCCAAAATGAAGTGTTAAATAACAGGTAATTTAGCTGATTGCTGTAAAGAGTATTGTTCGGATTTATACAACAAATATTATTTGACAGACCAGAAGTTTGCTCTTCCCATTATAGGTAGGCTTCACACATGTAACAATGAGCACAGCATGTTATGCTTAACTGCACGGAGGAACCAAATGGCAAAAACCTGTTCTACCACATAAACATTTTTGAATTCCATCATTAAATTGTTGAGTTAAGCTAAGCATAACCCAGCCCTTCTGAAGTGATTCATAGACATGCCTCACTGGGTGTGTAGTGCCTGTTTCTAGGTTGAAAAGATGCCATTATAGAGGCATACCTCAATGATGCTGCTGCAAGCTGGGCATCAGTGCTGTATGAGTCAATGGACCAGAAGTTGAGAAAGCATTTCAGAGGGTAAATGACAACATGTCTGCATCAGCAGTTAGCAGAGGCAAAAATATAAAAAAAACAGAGAGAGAGAGAAAGAGTAGCCTCTGAACATATTAACAAGAAGTATACCAAAACAGAGGCTGTTCAGTTTGGCCAAGAGATGCACAGCCATCAAATTAGGAATCAGGAGCACGGTTGTATAGCACAATGGAATCATTATTTGCATCTCTCCATGTTGTAGTGACTTTACATTCTGTGTAGGTCACCAAATGGGTGCACTGCCAGTGTACATGGTTTAGCAGTATTTCTAGTGGTACTTTTCATACTTTCTTGTTACATGACAACCACTGTAGCAACACTATACTTATTTGCATTGTCCTCAGAAGGATCATGACTCCCAGACTTTTTCCATGCACATACATCCTTATAAGGACTTAAAGATTACAATTGTCATGCTGTTTCCTCATGGTACAACCAAATGGAGCCACCAAGATTTTTTAATTGTAGCGTGTACACCACACTGGTTTCTGTGTTGTCTTTCACAAGGAATAGGTAAAAATAATGTAATTGTAGCAAAAAATGACAAAAATGGCAAAATAATACTTTGTATTTTTAATGATATAGCAACAGTATATATAGAGAGCTAAACCCTGAAACTGTATGGCAATGACAATGTTTTTCAGGTTGTAGTTTTCTATGTAGCTTATTCCGCGGTGGTGCAGCAGTAGCATTGTAGCCTCACAGCAAGAGGTTCTCCCATTCGATTCCCGGCTGGAGTGCTGGGAGTGCCTTCTATGTGGAGTCTGCATGTCCTCCACGTGGTTGGGTGGGCGTTTGAAAGACATGCATAAATGGGCGTGCCTTCGTTGAAGGTTGAACGTTGAGCTGGCACCTCGGCATTCATGAAAGTCAACTGCCAATCATTAGCAGACCGGAGTTCCGCTGTGGCGACCCCTAACCAGGAAAAGCCAAAAGACAACAACAACACAACAGTTTTCTACGTAGCATAAATTTGAATAGAAAAAGCTTCTGAAATGCTGCATATACTTCCACAACCTGGACTGTATATTTGTATTCTAAAACCCAGAGTGTGGTAACATCCACATTTATGATTATTCTAAACATTGTAGATAATAATATTATCTTTCTCATACTTTCCCAACTTCTTTAAATTTTGGAAAGCAGTCATGCAGCTATATTTTATTCTGTCACTGACAAATTGAACCATATTCACATTTCCTTTCTGTGTGCCATGAGATTGTTTCGGGTAAGTGAGCAACAAATTCAGTTTGAGAAAGCATTCTCAAGGTTGATAAAATCTTCATGGGTTTTTATTCTGAAAATTAACCAACCCATGAAATTATGTATTACACACGCACACTCTGCAGGAAATTCGTGACAGCTATGAATGAAAAATACACGATGCATATAATATTAATCATTTATGAAAACTGGTGAAATGAGAACATTGCTTAAAGAATTCAAAAAACTCATGAAAAAAAGACATGTGAAAAGCACAATATAAATGCAAGAAAAGAAAATGCATGTGCTTATATTATGAAACCATGGATCATTATATGGATTTGTGACGGTACAGTGTTGTAAAATTGTATTTGATATAAATGATGTGAAGTATTGGATGCCCTTATCATAAATTTTGTATTAGTTCTGATTATACTTGATAGTGGGACTAAGCTGATAAACTGCATGTAGAATAGCTGATTTGTATATCGGCCAAAAATACAGGTGGATGCATCACGTTTAATTTGCTTTTATGTGGTAGTGGGTCACATCTCCCTGCATTTCGTTGTGGCCACACCTCTGCATAATATATCAACTCTGAGGTTACTTCACCTTAAGGAGAATTTGAAAACCCTTTTAAGGTTTCATTTGTTTCATCGTCTTTTGACTCACATCACATTTCAGCTATCTTACATGGAATCAGAATTGCATTAGAATCAGTTGTGCAGGCTGATAGTTCTAGTGAAAGCTTGTATGCTGCTTGCATACTGGAACATGCATTTTTAATATTAAAATGTCAGACGACATCTCTGTTTTTTACAGTCTTCTTAACTCTGTCTTTCAAGCCCCTTTGAAATCATTTATCAATGTTGCTATAGCTCCACGTGAAAGGTAGTTTCAATACTTTGAATAAAAGGCAGCTTCAAGTAAGTAAATTAACAATTAACTGTACTACAGCACAAAGCTGCAGGAATGCTGAATAATCTTTGAAACTCATAAAGCTTAGAAAATATATTAAAATATAATTTAACTCAAATGTGTGCTTTTTAACTGCAGTTATGTCAAGATAACCCAAGATAACTATGCAATGCTAGCCATTCTTCAATTTGTACTTCATGAACTCTGGACGATTGGATGGGTAATCAGAAATTCACCCTGGGGGCTCCACCTGTGTCCCTTTTTGACAGGGGGAATAGGTGACGATTTTAGTGTCTACTTTAAATGGGCACTCTCTGGAACAAGGGTTGAACTTACATAAGCTTGCAAGGGGTGTAGGGCCATTAGCATAGTAACGTCCTACAATACAAATCCTGACCCATAATCTGATAATATTTTTATTTCACATTAGAAATATAGTTGCAAGGATTATTTCAAGATTTTTGAAATGTTGCCTTGTTTTATAAAACTTACCCTAAGCATAAATACTGAGTTACCAATCAAACAGAGATAAAAATTAAGGTTATACACAGAATTTTGATTTGCATAGAGCCTCATGGGGTAAATTAGATCCCATTGTATATATTTTAGACTTTTACTATATATATATATATATATATATATATATATATATTAGTATAGGCCTGTGTTATATGATTTGACCTTTGAAGGGTAGATGTCTGAATGACAAGATTTTGGTGACAAGAATATTTGTTAAAAACTTTGATATTTAACAAATGTATTTTGATTTGTATAAAAAAAACATGATTTGGTCTTTGACATCTGATATGTATAATACGTAAAATGTCATTTTGATATTTGATATTCTTTCACAACAATATTTGATTTGATTATTTAAGTTTAAAGTATTTTCTTTTTGTATTTTTTGTATTTTGCTTGTATCTTATTCAATATTACAAAAAAAGACAAAGACAGGGTTGAGCACCAATTGCCCATTGTTGGAATAAGTAATTTGCTTTGGTGATTACATATTTTTGTTGTACCAAACATTGTCCTTTCAGGGCTCAGCCACCCTCTGCTGTCAGGGAAGTTGTTGACCATGAGTGGATTGTGTGTGAGTGTACTTTAATGCATGTTTTACTAACTGCAGTTGTAAGTCAAGCTGATACGGGATAACTGTGTGGTACCAGGCATTCCATATATTCTTCAGTTTGTAATGCATGTACTACACAAATCCTGATGTATCAAGAAATGTGAGAAGAAGAAGTTATTGTTGACATTGTTTTGGAATGTCTAGTCTGCATGGAATGAAACAGGACAGTACAGTTGTGTAAGTTAAACTTTCCAAAACAATAGTTGACTTAATGACCACTGCTGCAATAGTTTTAGCTATGTGGGTTATACCCTGCCAAGGATATAACAGCCAACCAGCTTTCAATGTTTCAGGGTACTTTACACATGCCAAAACTGTCAAGAAGCTTGAGCTAGCTTACTAAAAGACAAGTTTGGGCTTGAAGCCCTTCAGAGCATTGCTGGCAGAAGAAGGAGGCTGAGCCCTGAAAGGACAATGCTAGGAACAACAAAAATAAATGTACACACCCTGACATAAAAAAAAAAAAAAACAGCAAAAAAAAAGGGGGGTAGAGGGAGGTAGAAAATACTACAGCTGTAGTAATTTCATCATATTGATCACTGCAGCAGTAGCCTTATCTATATGACTAGATTATTTTAGCTAACTACATTTGGGAGGTGTAAGGAGAAGAGTCCAAAAGCCCCTGGATAATGGCACTAGCAAAGCTTGATCTGGACCTAGAGAAGGAATCAAGTTTGTAGTGCTTTTTAACAGTATGTACAGAGGACAAGTAGTAGCTTTTAGAATACTTCTACAATCCAACCCTTTTCAGAAAGCCAAAGATGAAGTCAAGGCCATGGTAGGGTGGGCCTTGTCCCTACCTAGAATAGTTTTGTTATGGTGAGTATAAAAAAGATAACCATCTGGAAATAGTGTTTTGACACAGGTTGTCCCTTCTTCTTACCCTCACAAGAAATGAAAAACTGATCCGAAGATGTGAAAGATTTAGTTTTGCCAAGATAGTACCTAAGTTGTCTGTGGACATTCAAGGTATGGAGTATCCTTTCTACATGATTTTTAGGTTGCAAAAGTAAAATGGGGTTTGGATATAATGGCTTAAAGTAAACCCAGATAACACTTTAGGCATAAAAAAAGGATTAATTCTTAAAGAAATCCTGTCCCTCTGTAAAATGAAATTGTGTTGGCTCACTATAAGAACTTACGATTCAGATACACTTCTTGCAGAGGTCAGAGTAATCAATAAAATTGTTTTTCATGTTAAGAACCTGAAATCAACCATATTAGCTTGTTCAAATGGAGCATGTTACTTCTCTAACACAAAATAAAGATCCCTAGGAGGGGCCACCAGTTTCCTTGGAAGCCTGTTATGAAAAATCCCTTTCAAGAGCATTTTTATATGAGACTGCATTGAAAGAGGAGGATCCATAGTGGACATGCTGAAATGGCCAATAAATGAACCAGGCCTTAGATAGTCAAAGTAGCTGGCACAAATATTATAGAACCAGAGAACAACTAGCACTGAATGGATGCTTGTTATGCTGTTGACACCATCGTCTACTAAGAGGCAATCTCTGCTTGACTTATGTCTGACCCAGCTCTGTTAGAAATGCTACATCTCAAGAAATCCCAATCCCTCCACACCATACACTCCAGAGACCTTAACCTCATTGCCACAATCAACAGAACATGCTGGAGGGACAGTTTCATAACCCAGAGACTGCCCATGCTCTGGAATAGACTTGCCATACATGTCAAGCAGAGCACCTCACTGGCCCTCTTCAAGAGAGTGGATGGGAATTAGAAATTTCACCCCAGGGATCACTCCAGTGGCTCTACTTGATAGAGGCACTGGGAACTAATGACGGGTGGCACAATGCCAGGGCACTTCTATGGGCTAGGCTTGTAAAGGTCCCAGGGCTATTAGCCTAGTACACACCTATGAACCGATAAGAAACATTTTCTATTTGTTATTATATGATGTTTTAGTAGCAGACTTTCCTGCCTCCATTAGTACCTGCTGCACACACTCAGTAAACAGGCGCCTAAAAGGAATTAAGACCCTGTAATCCAGGCAGCCAATTGAAGTTGATTGATGTCAGAGTGTATCAAATACCCTTGTTCTTGTCTGACTAGTTCCAGTATGTAGAAAGCTTATAATTGCCACTGGCCATTTCCAAAAGAAGGAAGAATCATGGGTTGTGGTTTGGTATAATGGTTAGGGTGTTTACCTCAGATACACAAGGTACAGGGTTTTATTCTCACCTTGGTTAGCAGTGCTTGACTTAAAAAGGCCTCCTGGGATAATCAGTCTCATAATAACCTATAAAGCCAATGAACGGTTGCATAGAAGGGAGTCACTACAATGATCCAGTGGAGTCCTTCTGAACCTTCACAAGTACCATTGATATTAGTGGAAATGGTGGAAAAGCATTCAGCAAAATTAGTGTCTAAGGAAAAGAAAAAGTATCTGTCTTCCAGGCTTTTTTGCATGGAGTTCTGGAGCAGAATCTTGCCAGATGATTGTTCAGGGAGGAGGCAAAGAGATCTTCTAGAGGAACTCTTAGGAGTCAAAGAGATCTTCTAGAGGAACTCTTCACAAATAAATCAAATTCTGTATCACCTTCTGATCTAGTTTCCATTCATGAGGGTGTGCCCTGGTACTTCTCAGCTTGTCTTCCACATAGTTTTGCTTTGACAGACTGTAGGATGCCTGTAGTGTGAGATTGTGCTGTGAAGAAATATCCCAAGCTAACATGGCTAGTCTGCAAGTGGGGTATAACCTGGTTCTCCCATGCTTGTTGATGTGCCACATGACTGTGGTGTTCTCTGTAAACACTAGAGAAAGTGACAGGAACCAAAGAAGGTTCAGAGAGTTGAGTGCTTTAATCAGGGAAGCATCTTCTTGATATTTATGTGTTGCATCTTTCCTTGGTATTCCAGAACTCCTGTACTTTTATCTCATGTGCAACTGCTCCTCAAGCAAAGCCTGAAGCATCTGTGGTGACTGACTGCTTTGGAGCAAGGAGGGACAAGAAAAGTTCTGTATTTAAGGATATCTGTTGCCTCCAACAAAATATTTCTCTTCTGAAAAAAACAGCACTGGGATTTGAAAAGATGAAGAGTGTTTATGCTGGGACTAAAGAAATTTGAATTTGAGATACCACTGTATCTTTTTCATGTGAAGTCTTGCCAGGGATATAATGAAAATCATAAATGCCATTAGTCCCAAAATCCTGAGGTATTCCCTCACAGTGACTGGACCTGAGCAGAAAACCATAGAAATAGATCTAGATAAAAATGTATTTTTCCTGTGGAAGAAAAGATCTTTGAACTGAGGTGTCTAGTTGACAACTCGGAACACGATCCTGTGTGAATGAATGAAGAAAACCCTTTAAATATTTTCTTAGAATACCAGCTTCTGTAAAAGATCTTGCACCCAAAAGGGAGAGAGAGATTCCTGAACACTTGATGAAAATTCTTGGCAGAGCTGGATCCAGCACTAGGCAACCTAGGCAGTTACGTAGGTCCCACTGGGGGATGCTACATTTAATTTTTAACTAAAAACAATTTTCTTTCAGGATGCACTGTATGTGTGAATCTTTAGAGTATATCCACACAGACAAGATTTAAACACAAATTGCAAATTCACTTTTACAGGCAAGCACACCTTGGACCAGTAAATATGTGTATAATGCCCTAGTTAAGGATGTCAGGTAAGCTAATAAGCTTGCTCAGGCTCAAAACCTGTACCTTATCTAAAGGTAACAAGGGCTTAAGCAAGCTAATTAACTAACCTGGCATCCCTAACTGGGGATGACCGGTTAGTTAATTAACTTGCTCAAGCTGAAACCCTCTACCTTAGCTATAAGAGACAAGGGCCTTAATCCACCATCTACCAGACTTGGATAATTTTGTTTTTTATCGGTTCATACATTTTGTTCCCTGCTTAACGGAAAAATATTCAAAAAACTACAGGGGTGCATTTTCAAGGAATGTGAGTTTTAGTGCATTTTCAGGGAATGTGACTTTCAAGACAAGAGATGAGAAGAGAAGTTTACTGTTGCTAATTCTAAGTCTGTTTTCAATGTGCAACTATTTTGTTTAGCAAATAGTCACCAGTGTTTGTGCTACAAAATGTTAAAGCAGTGTTAGTAGCACAACACATATCATATTTGCCTTTGTTGCAAAAGGCTGTGGGTTCTACTCCTATACCATGCAGATGGATTGATGCTACTGTTCACTTTAAAGAGGTGTTGTTGGATTATTTATATTAGGGCACACCATCGTACTTTGCCGGGTCTATATTAGTTCACCAAAAGCTGTTTTCAGCAAACACCTCTTCGTCAACACCTATTCAGCGAAAATCACTTCTGCGATTCACTGAATTTTCGAAGGGCAATAAAGTAGTTGGCCAACTACACAACTTTGCCCTTTTCCCCACTGTAGTGCGATCTTGGAGTTGGTTTCTATAGTTAAGAGGGTGTGGGTTGTGCAGCCCCCCACTCGGTTTGTTTTAATTTAGTTAGTTGTGGGTTCCGCTGTGCTGTGGGGCAATGGTTTCATTGCCCTTGGAAAATTCAGCAAATCGCAGAAGTGATTTTGATTGAATATGTGTAGACGAGATGTTTACTGAAAATAACTTTCAGTGAACTAATATAGATTCGTACTTTGCAACAGGAGTGGGCAGAGCTGACTTTTTTGACATCCCACTGGGGTTGTTAATTAAGTGCTTTGCATGTTTCTTAATTGTTATTCTAAATCTGTACTTTTTCAACATTAAAAAGTTTAAGGTTAAATTGTAAAATAATTGAAACTCTAATTTCAGGCATTACAAACTTAATGTCAGTGAAAGACTGCAACACACATCTAGCAAGAGGGCTGCCTCCCTCTGCACCACCTGCTATACACAGTTTTAATTGTTTGATAGCCCTTTTTGGGGGTGTGAGGGGATAAGCCCCCCAATGGATATTATGCTTTCTGTTTTTTATATTTCATTTTCTTAAGAACAACAAAAGAATAATAGGTCTGGCAGTCAAAAAATGGCCTACATCACACTGGGATGTTGCTTGCCATTGCGTATGATGATGTGTCATAATATAAAAGCCACTGAGTGTTGCACTCCTCAGTGTGTCGTCCTTTTAAAAAGATGTTAAACTGAGGCCCCATCTGCCTGTCTGTATTAATGGTAGGTGCTGTGAGATCTTTCTTTTTCATTCACCTGAGCTATCAAAAAGAGTAGGGTGAAGTTCCCCAATGCTCTGGCCAAATCTCCCTTAGAAGTATAAATACCACCAAGAGTCTCCCCTGAAAAGACATTACTAGTCTAGTGAGACTAACCTGGTCAACAAAGCATATTTAAATTAAAGGTTTTAAATTAAATCCATACCTCTGCATTCATTCCAAGAGTAAAGAAGAAAATAGTGTGCACACTTAATTGGTGGGAGACAGACTAGTAATGGGACAAGGGAGTGGGCTCCTGGTTCATTCCCCTGCCTAGTGCCCCAGTGACCATTGATTCTTGGTGCAGTGAGTAGTCTAAAGGGTTAGGCAGAGAATTATGTGATCCATACACATGACACCTTAAAAGTCTGGATGAATAGGAATGTGATGATAAGCAGCTCTGAATTCTAGTGTTACCAGGAAACTTGAAAGAAGAAGAAGAGGTAACAGGTTGTGAAGTTACATAATTTTGAATATGGACACTATCACAAACAGGTTAATTAAGAAAGAAAGATCCATAACTGGTCACTAAGCATTTTCTTTCTTTGGCAGTAGGAACGTCCTTGAATAAAAATCATTCCTTCCCTGGGAAGGAAAAACTGGTTCTATTACTCCTTGAAACAGCATGTGATGAAGAACTGGTGAAACAAAAGATTCTGATCTAGGTATGAGGAATGACCCCTGGAAGGAAGAACTTCCTCGCACTGCCATCTGTAACCTTGATGAATGATTTTCAAAACCCATTTGTCTGAGACAGTCTCTTGACAAACAGAAAAACTGATATTCAGATTTTCTGAAGAAAAAAAAGGGACCAGGATGGGAAGAGGTCATAAGGTCTTTGAACAGTCATTTAGACTTGTTGGACTGTTCTTGGTTTTGGGGGTTTTGAGACTTTGGAACCCCTCCTTACCATTTCTTCTTAAATGTCTGTTTACATGTATTTTGTAAAGGCTGATTCTGTGTTTTGCAAAAACTAGATGAGGATATAGAAAATCCTTTGGAAATTTGGAAAAGGAGGGCTGGCAAATCTTAAAAGATACACTAGATCAACTTATCCCTTTCATCACACTTTGTGACCACCTCTGTAGCAGAGGAATGACACACTAAATCTCTGTCTAAGGGTGAATTTAAAGTTTAATTACTAGCATCATCTGGGAGGTTATGTGAATGCAGCCATGAAAACTTCCTGAAGTATCAGTGACCATAGCTCTCGAAGAAGTATCAATAGAGTCACCCATACACTATAAACAATGAGTACTGATCTGTGCAATAGAAAAAAATAAATTATTTAAAGCAAATTTTTCTTCACCTGAAGAAACTGCAGACAAAACATTCTTCATATTTTCACAATTTGCCCTAACAAACTAACATAATATGAGCTTGACATTTCAAAATTCTGAAAATCAAAGTTGCAGAACTGTACTCTTTTTTTTCTCACACCTACCAGTAATTTTCCCATCCTTACCAAAAGAGTAGGATTGGAATTAACTAACCCCAGGATTCATGAAGCCCTGCATGATGTGCAAGAATAATGCAGGAGCTGCACGCAATATGTCCGCCGAGAGATTCAGCAAAGGGCTCCCAGGATGTGCACAAGTGCACTTACACTATTCCTGCACGGATATCACTGCCTTATGCTAATTTCCTCATTTGCTGGTGAAAAACATGCAAATGAGGTGAATTAGCAATTCAGCAAGCAGGCAGGTGTTTGTGCAGGAAAAGTGTAACCTGCAGAAATGTATTCAGTTACTAGTTGAATACATTTCTGCAAATAAGAAACGGAGGTATGACGGCCTCAAATAAAGCATGTATTACATTTATTAGGCATGCCAATGGCCAAATATGTAGCCATTGGCATGAAAAATAGTTTAATTATTATAAAATAAAACTTTTTTTTGGCTGATCTTGTCCGTTTAATCATGGGCAGCATCGCGCAAATGAGATCATGCTGAAAATAAAAAAACAAATGTGAAAAAGCAATTTTTATGGAAATCTGCATTTTGCCATTATAGGCAATGGCATGCAGAATGAAAACAATACCAGGGAATAGTGGTTGCTAAGAGGAAAGGCTCAGTGTGAGTGCAGTAATTATGGAGTAAGGCAGTGGGGTATGCAAATGAGGGGAATATTACTGAATCATAAATTTCTTTTAAGTGTCAGACTGCACCTAACTGTGTAGGTGCCCTCATATGGGCGTATATGCTTGAGAAGTAAATGACATCAAAAGGGGGTGTGTCATGTTTGCTGTAAGCACATTGGAGCACTAATGCCTGGGTTTGTGCTTAGCTAAGCACAGCTAAGCAAGGGGGTGTGTCTGAGGCTGTAATTTCTGACACCATGAAATAAAGAGCGTGTTCACATCCAGGGAGGGACATTTCTGCTAAAACATGTTTAACTTAGCTAAATGGGTTTGCACGGTGTGCACTGGGACTTAAACCATAAAAAAAAAATACAGGAAATGGTAGCACTGTGTATATGTAAGGAAGGGGTGTGTCTGAGGCTGTATAGCATTGTTTACCTTGCCTAAATGGATGTGCGTGGCACGCACCTTGTTTTAAACCACAAAAATAAACAAAATACAAGAGATGGCAAGTGGAACAAGAAAAAAAGGGAAATAGCAGAATAGAGGCACTCAAATGCAAGTAATAGAGCTGGCAGGTGGAATGTATCATACTCAGCCAATCACACAGGCAGTATCTGCAGCACACCAGTATAAACTATGCAAACACCTTGCAGTCTGTTTCTTCCCACAAACTCTACACCACCGGTGTACACAGATGGGGAAATTTTACCTGATAAAACTAACAAAATGCTAGGGGCTGCTGTTGCTCTCATACATCAGTATGTGAAAGAGGCTGAGGGTGGTGAAGAGGACAATGCTGATAACCACCCCAGACTTATGAGAAGGAGAAGAAGAGTGTTCAGGCCCAGGGTAACCTACCAGGGGCTACATAATCTGCAGATAGTAGAGTGCTACAGGGTGGACAGGGACATACTGCAGCAAATTGTGGAGCTGTGCTGGCCTCGCCTCACATCCAGATCAAACAGAGGGGAACCCATCCCAGTGGATACCAAGGTATCTGTAGCTGTAAGAATACTAGCTAAAGGTACTTCCCAAAGACCAACTGGGGATATCATAGGGCCTCACAGCCATCTGTGTCCAGGATACTCCACCAGTTCCTGGATGCCATGTGACCACATGACAAGGATCGCATTAAATTCCCCAGCACCCGTGAGGAGCTGACTGGCAATGTGCATTTCTTCCACAATGTAGCAGACTATCCAGAGGTACTGGGTGCCATAGACTGCATGCATATCTACATCAAAGCATCACCTGGTGACCGGGGAAGGGTCTACATAAACCACAATGGGTTCCACTCCATCAACTGCAAGGTGGTGTGTGATGCCCAGGGCATTATCATGAATGTGTGTGCTAGCTGCCCTGGAAGCTATCATGACTCCCACATCTGGCATTCCTCACAGCTGTATCAGTGGTTTGCTAGGGGGGATATCCCTTATGGCCATTTAGTGGGGGATGCTGGCTACACACTGGAGCCGTGGATGATGACATCCATCAGAAATGCACATGCACCCACACAAGAATGCCATAATGAGGCGCATGCACAAACCAGGATCATTATAGAGCATGTGCTTGGGATGCTCAAGTCATGGTTCCACTGCCTTGACATATCCAGTGGAGCCTTGCAGTACTCTCCAGACACATGTGCACACATGGTCATAGTATATGCCATGCTACACAATATGATCCCGCGGAAACAGCTACAGCAGGAATAAAATGGCGAAGAGCCACACAGCCCCCCACTATTGCCAAGGCCTCCATAGGCAAAGAGTGACTCAGAGGAGGAACATCCTGATCCTGCCCCAGTAGGCAGACGGAGGCATGCCCAATATGCCCTGGCCTTGGCAAAGAGGCAATGCATAGCACATACACTGACACTGTAGGGCCCCAGGGACTGATCTCTCTCTGTCTCTGACTCGCACACACAGTAAAAATGGATGCCAACCATCACACCGCCTATACCTGACCATGTATAGGCAGTGTATTGTGTGGATCTGACATAGTCACCCCTTAAACATCACACTCACAACAGCTGCAAGCACAAGGTAAGCTAGTCTCTGTAACAAATTAAAATAATGGGGTGGAAATTTCTGATAGTATATATATATATATATATATATATATATATATATATATATATATATATATCTATATATATATATAGTATTGACCAAGCATGTAAGGGAATGGGGTGTCTAACTGGGATAGCAGCAGACAACTAACAGCTCTGTGGTACAGCAGGATGCTTATTCCCAGTACTGCCCTACCCACACCATGCAGTACCACCCTAATCAACAAATACCACTGCAGTATATGTGGTGAGTCAAATAACTGGGGGGGGGGTCATAGGTCACATGCATGGATGTCAAAGTTGGGGTCCCATATCCACCACTAACCCCACACAGCATATCATCTGTAGACAACCATACAGAAATGCCTGACATAGGCATCACATGATGACATTCATCAAATCCCCACCCATAGAGTGTTACACAGTGATATCATAGCAGGTCTGATAATGGCAGTATGGCTTTGAAAGGTAAGAAGTCTGAAACTACAAATGTCTATGCCAGAACAATATGACCTGTGGTTGATACTGTTATGCCTGTAGTCTGGCAGATAGGGCACACCACTATGCTACATGGGACCAAAATGTTAAGCAAATATCAGCACAGTCTGCGCAGATGTGTATCGTGTACAGTCGTGTCACGCCCCATAGTCCCATAGAAATGCAGTCATATGCTCCTAGACTTAAGCAGCATCCAGCTGTCACCCAGACTGATGGAGCAATAGTAACAGAAAGCAATTATCAGTAACACCCACAGTCAACTTGTTGGTGCCATCCCAGGGGTGTCTCCTGCCGGCAGCCTGGAAACATATGTTCATCAAAATGCACTGCCCTGCTACAGATGGCCTGCATCTGTCACACCTGGCCTACAGGCCTCTGTCAAATGCCTATGCCTCACCCACAGTGCCCTTTAGGGAGTGTCACAGGGTCCACAACACCAACACAACACAGTCCACAAAATGCAAAGAAAGGCCATGCTGACAACTGCTAGGAGCAAACCTGACAGCCTTATGGAGCCAGAAATCAGGACAAAGTCATGAATAATGGGATGATGAAAGTCCAAAGAGAAGAACACCTGTGAAATACTGTCCTAATGGTATAATGTTGATGGAATGATTTGTATTAGCATGGAATGTCTTATAGGTACGAAGTCTGAAACTGCAATGTCAACTGTCTGTAATATCAGACTTCAGCCCTGAGTGACTTGGAAAACACTTTTGCTGGAAAACCACACTTGTTTGGGTAACCAACAAGATATATGAGTCATGGATGTGGACATTCTGTGATACCCCGTACAGTCAACAGGCAGGGCTAGGAGTTTAAACATGGGAATGCACCCACTGCAGGCAGGCCTAATCCTGGAAGATGGTGACATGTCTGCACCCACAGAACCCTGGGCCACGCACCCCTCCATGATCACTCATCCTATGCAACATCCCAATCCCAGCATGTGGCCATCAAAGCAAAATGAGATGGGCCATACATATATATGTGGCAAACACACACCTCCAGGCTGATCAAACAGTCTGACACACACGACCCTCCAAGTGCAGTCAATCATTGAAAAGAGCCCAATGCAAAGTACCGGTAGCTATAGGCAAACATATCTTCCCAGAACCCCCCCCCCACATATCATATCCCCTACAAATCTATCTGGAGTCTGCCTGTAACCCTGATCCTGTCTGACTTATATTACCCAACTGTGGACTGGAAATCAGACCAGGCCAGAACACAAATGCACAGAGATTCCACCATTGTAATATATCACCAAGGTGCTGGACCATTTCCACAGCACCAGCAGTGAGTTACTTGTAGGCACACCCCTTAATAGGCTGAATAGTGCAAGAATGCATAGCATTTGGCCCATAAACCTTGTGTGTGCATCATCCATCCTGTATTCCTCTGGTAAATCACTTGATGATCTGAAGAGGTATGTCACCAGGCACTGAAACAGTACATGACAGTGTCAAATGGCATATATGACAGTTGTCTGCTAACCCTTGCAACCAATACATTACTAAGAGAAATTGTCACAATAATTGTATGGGCCATTGTCCACACATTTTGATAGGCTAGCTCCAGATATCCTGCACCAACAGGTATGACCTTGGCACAAAACAAACTGGACTGGAGTACAACAATCCCTGGAATGGAGTCCCACATGTACTATAGAAGGACACACTGGGCATGCTCATACACTTACAGAAATGTCAGTAGGATCTAGGAATGTAGGATCTAGAAATTAATAGGCCTGCCCCACCCAGTGCACTTTCAAATGTCCCACCTTAGTAGTCCTGAAGATGTCTGTCATCATAGAAGTCACTTTTGTTAGGCCAAGCCCCATAAACTCTGTGGCATGTGTGATAACTGCATAACACTATAGTACAAATAACTAGTTAGGTAGAAGTTTTAATCTCAGTTCTGGCAAATGTAAATGTGTGTGTGTGTTCACAACTATAAGCATTTGGGTCCATTCAAATCCAGGACACCTCCCCTTTCCCCACTTTAGTGGTCCTCCAGATATCAGTCATCTTATAAGTGCCTTCCATCAGATCTCAGCCCCATAAGCTCTGTGGCACATGCTATAACTGCATAACAAGATAGTACAAATAACTAGTTAGGTAGGAGTTCTATCCTCATTTCTGACAAATGTAGATGTGTCTGTGACAGTTGTGTGTGCAAGATTGAGGGAGTTGTGTGTTTGTTTATAGGTGAAACAGTTTATGCCATTCCCACCCATGACACTTCACAGTGCCCCACCTTATCAGCCCAGATAATGTCAGTCTCTTATCAGCAACCTTAGCCAGTTGTCAGCCCTGTAAGCTCAGTGCATGTGATAAATGCTTAACACTATAGTACAAATGCTACTTTGGCAGGGATACTACTCTTCTGGCAAATGTGCGTGTGGGTATGTATGTTTGTAAGTAGAAGTGTTTTGAAATGTTTCCCCACCCACTGCCCTATGTTATCAGTCCTGCTGATGTCATTCCCCATATCAGCACCTTTGGTCAACTATCAGCCCAGTAAGCTCTGTAGTGTGTGTGGTAACTGTGTAACACTATGGTACAAATCACTAGTTAAGGTGGGGTTCTACTGTCCCATCTGGCAAGTGTATGTGTCTCTGTTTGTAGGACAAAGTATTTTGATAGGTTGAATACCCACTGTACAACATTATCAGTCCTGCTGATGTTATTCCCTTTATAGGTTCACAAGTCTGTAGAAGGTAATGACCCAGAAGCCTTAACAAGCCTAGCACATAGAAGGGCCCCTGCCATTGTGCCACCCAATGTTATGTCCCAGTGCCTGTATCAAGTACAGCCACTACAGTGATCCTTGGGTTGAACTGTCTATTACCCATCCACTCATCAAGATTTCTGTGGAACAGGGTCAGCTAGGTGCTCTGCATGATATGTATGGGAAGTGTATTCTAGGGCATGTGCAGTCTCTTGGTGAGGGACCTGTCCCACCAGCATGTTGTGGTGATTGTGGTACTGAGGTAGAGATCTGTACAGTATGTGGTGTGGATGGATTTATATGTAACATTTCTAAACCAGCTGGGTCAGACATGGCTTTGTGAGTCAAGCACATATAGCTGTTAATTAGGTGATATGACACAGAGAATAGCTTGGGTCTGCTGAGTCTGTCTTTGTAGGATGTGTGCTTAATGCGTAGGAACCCCTTTGTGAGGTGCTTCTGTGGCTTCCCCAGCTGTAGCAAGTGTCTAGTGAGGTACATGGGAAATGGGCCATAATACTTGGGGAGTGGTCTAATGAGGGAATAGTAGACAGGAGTCATTACCTCTGTCTTCCTGGATGCAAAATCCTTGGTAATGCAATGTGCCATACCGAAGGACTTCCTTACCACAGTGGCAAAGTGGTGCTTGAAGGGGAAGTTGCTGCCAACCTGTGTCCCCAAGATCTATTATAATGCCTACAGTGTTCATTGGGCCCCCATTGATGTGGAACATACTGGGAACGGAGATTTTTACCAAAGGGGATGATGATGCATTTTGTGGTGTTAAGCTTCTGGCCATGGTTTCCATACCACTCATTGTTATGAGTGAGGCCTTTCTGTACAATGTCTGCATCACTTGTGGAGTTCACGATAGTTCCTAGCTTGCAGTCCTCTGTGAACTTGGTCAGCCAGAGTTCCTCTGTGTTGGGCTGGACTCCTGAGAAGTTGATGCTGGACAGGACATTATCCAGTACTGATCCCTGTGGGACTCGACTTGTGACTGCTTGCCAGTCTGACTTGGAGTTTGCCACTGTCACACTGTGTGTTTTGTGAACCAATTTGCAAATCACCCACTGATATAGGGGCGGATGCCTAGTTTGTTGGGTTTACCAATAATCACTGACTGTGGAATGGTATCAGAAGCCTTGGCCAGATTGCGGTAGGCTGTATGCAGTGCCTTACTGTCATACACAGCCCTGGTCACTCACTCAAAGACATCAACCAGGTTGAGCAGGCATGATCTGCCATTCACAAAGCCAAACTGTGTGGGGTCCAGAGTTAGAAGTTCACCCATATCTTGGTCAGTCAGGCCCCTGATGATGCGCCCATACCCATACATAGTAGACTTGTCATGCTAAAGGCACAATAATATCTAGGGTCTGTAGATGCTACCCCTTTATGGAGAGGGATGACTGTAGCAGTGTGCTGTTTTGGAAGGACAAAGCCTGAGGTGAGGCTGTGACTGACCAGGGCACACAGATGTGGTGCCAGGTCTCCTTGTATGTCATGTAGAACACAGCCACAGATATGTTAGGGTCCCATGGAAGCTGTATCCTTGCCTGTGGGCAAAGCAGGTCTAACCTGACATGCAGTAATGCTGGGTATCTGGCATTCATCTGCCATTGTGATTGTCCCTTTGGGGGGGGGGGGTAAATCTGGCATTGACTGTGTTGGCAAGACTGTGGCCAATATCTGTTGTGTCAGGATAGAAATCAGCACTGTGCAGTAACTCACAGCACTTGTGGTTATTGCTGTGGAAGTTATTGATATAATTATCAAAGGCTTTTGTGATTGTCATCAGTGTCTGCTGCAAATCTGCCTTCATATCTGCCTGTAGGTGATTCCGTGAGGGATCCCAAGTTGTGTTTGAGGCTATAATAAGGGGGTTCACCAGTCTTGGGACAACACCATTTTCTACAGCAGTGTTCTCTTTCTGTTGTACACTTTAGTAATGGCAGGGGACCATCACATTGGCCTCCAGTGTTTGGAGGACAGTGCCTGTGTTCTGTTGGCTATGGCTATTACCATGCATCCATGTACATGTTTGTGCAGTGCATATGTGTCTGATACAACAGTCATGCAGCTATATCTCATTAGCATGGGTGCAATTAAGTCATCCACCCCTGTTTTTATGACTGCAGTGTCAGCATTTGAGAGGTTTGGCAAGGTGGTTACCTTTGTGGGGGGTGTGGGTGAGATGTTGAGCTCCATGTTGAGTACATCATGTTTGAATCTGACCAGGTAGGGATTGACAACTGTGGTCGAGTAACAGTCCTATATGTAAGTAATCAATGCAAGTCAAGGTTGTTGCATCCTCTACTGGGGGTCAGTATGAGCCAGTCCAAGCCATTGGAACTGATGAATTCCATGAAGCATTGGGCCAGTGTACTGGTGCCTGACTACTTTCTCCAGGTGATGGAGGGGTAGTTTCAGTCTCCTACTATGTCAGTCTTGGGTTGGACCTTCATAGATGCCAGGGTGTTAAGGAATGAGCATTGACAGTCTAGGGACATAGATGTGGACCCATAGCAGGCTATGGTGTGGATTGCACTATTACCTTAAGTCAGTTGTACCGGAAGTATCTCCAGTGCATTATGCTGGGATACTAGTCTGGGGGTGTGCCTATCCATAATGAATATGGAGTCAACACCACCTGTGGAGGCATGATGTGGTCCATGTTTGGGAGCTGACAGATGTGGAATCTGTCGTAGCCTGTTACTGCAGGGCAGCTCTCTGCTACTGTGAACCATCTCTCCATTACAGTAAAAATGTTAATGTCCTCCTCTCTGAGGAGTGCATTGAGTGACTACATCCTGACAGTTAGATGTCTACTGTTGAGCAGCATGACCCTCAGATTGCATACATGTCTAGCTGTTATGGTGGTAATTACATTTGGAACACTGCCTAATAAGGCAGTGTAGGGGTGGCAAGACACTTATCCAGTACTGGAAAACCCAGACAGATGTAGGACATCTGTGGCAAGTCACTGAGGTCTGTCAATCATGTTATCCAAAGCAGTGAGATACTAGATCCCCTGAGAATGACACAAAACACGTAAGCCAATTTTGCAGTCAGTCATCTGTTGATAGTACTGCAGCATAATTTGGGGTGACAGCAGTATACTGCTCAGGGCTACTGTCACACCTGCATGGACCACATAATCAGATAATTCAACCATGTCTGCTGTCATGTAGTCTAGGGAGGTGTGTCTCAGTTCATTCACACCCACATGGATATAGAGTGATACTTGTTGTGGAGTGCCATGACTGGCTGTGTCATGTTTTGGATGCTGACATGTGATAGATATTTGGCTATTACCTGCTCCATATTCAACTTAGTGAGTGGGATATGTGCGTGCCTCAGTATTGAGTTACCCATGATCACTGTATTGTGCAAGGTGGTTAGCCTAAGGAGCTTGGGTTGAGGGGAACACCGTGTAGGTGAAATGTGTCCTTTGGCATGTGCCATGTTGTAGTGTCTTGAGTGGGTGTCTATCTTGCTGGTCTTTGCTGTTTGGGTAAATGTCCATTGAGTGCCTCTGTGAAGGTGGGTGTGTGGCTTTTCACTGTATGTCATGGCTGTCAAAGCAAATGTCATGGTGAGCTATGTGTTCCACATGGTGTGTTGCAGGTGTTGATCTTATCCTCTTAACCTGCTAGTCCAGTCTTTGCTGGAGAGTGCATATGTCTACATTTGGTGATATATGGGTAACCCTCACAGGTCTGTTTGGAGTTTAGAGGAGAGGGTTGTGTGTATACATGAGGCAGTTGCAACAGTGCCTCAGAATGGACAAGTGCACCAGGTTAATAGGTGAAAGCACAGAAAACTACACTTCAATCATGCCAGGAGGGGTGGACATAACTAGTAAGTAATGGGACTACTTCTGTGATGAACGAGTACTGCTGACAGCTCCCAGGTGTGCCACACTTATTGATACAATAACCTGGTGAAGTCCCAAACTATAATGCTATTTGAAGTGCAAGACAGAAATAACTAGCATGATGTAGGGATGAAACTGAAGGCAGACTTTCTGCCACTTTGCCTCAGCTGTGCAGTTATCAGCAGCTTTGGCCATTTGAATATTCAGTAAGCTCTGTAGTGTGTGAGGTAACTGCATAACACTATAGTAGCCATAACTTGATAGACAGGAGTTTTAATCCTAATACTGGCAAGTAAGTGTGTGTGTGTGTATGTGTGTGTGTGTGTGTGTGTGTGTGTGTGTGTGTGTGTGTGTGTGTGTGTGTGTGTGTGTGTGTGTATGTGGGTGTGCATGTGTGTGTGTGCATGTGCATGTGTGTGTGCGTGTGCATGTGAGAATCATGTAGTGCATAGGTTATACCATTTTCAACTTCTGTACCACCCTTTACACTTCCACTTACTCCAATTTAGTAGTCCTGTTGATGTCATCCACCTTGGAAGTACCTTTGGACTAGGTGAAAATGTAAAAGCTCTGTGGCGCATCTGATAACTGTATAAAACTATAGTAGACATAACTAGATAGGCAGGAGTTCTAATCTCACTACTGGCAACTGTTTGGATGTTTGTGTGAGAATCATGTAATGTGTGGTTTATACCATTTTTGACTTCTGTATCACCGTTTACGTTTCCCCCTCACTCCACTTTAGTAGCCCTGTTGATGTCATCCACCTTGGAAGTACCTTTGGACAAGTTGAAATTGTATAAGCTGTGTGGCGTGTTCGATAACTGCATAGCATTATAGTAGAAATAACTATATAGGCAGGAGTTCTAATCCCACTACTGACAATTGTTTGGGTTTGTGTGAAAATCATGTAGTGCGTGGGTTATACCATTTTTGGCTTGTGTACTACCCTTTACACTTCCCCTCACTCCATTTTAGTAGTCTTGTTGATGTCATCCACCTTAAAAGCACCTTTGGAGTAGGTGGAAGTGTATAAGCTTTGTGCACGTCTGATAACTGCAAAGCACTATAGTAGAAATAACTAGATAGGCAGGGGTTCTAATCTCACTACTGGCAAGTGTGCGTGAGGATCATATTTTGTGTGGCTTATACCATTTTGATGTGTGTACCATACATGGCTGGTGACCATCTCCTGATGCCATTAGTTTATATACTGTGGTAACAGCATCTGTCTCACATTCAGCAAGTTAAACCATTGTACAGTCCTCTGTACAGATGTGTCTGGAATATCCAGATGTAGTCGGAAGTGGCCTGTGTGTCTTAACAATGCCCATGTATGTGATATTGTAGCCAAATAGGCCACAGTGAGTGTACTGACACATAGGTCAGCATCAGGTATCATACCTGACTAAAACATCATGCTGATACAATGTCTGCTACCCTCTCTGTTGGCCAGCCTTGTAGGTGCAATACATGAGTCCAGATGCTTGGTTTTACAAGTGAACTATCCATGTTATGGGTCACAATAAAGGTTGGAAGAGGTGTGGACTGACATATTGTGGTCTCAGTTTGTATGTATCAAAAAAGCCTTGCATCTTAACAGGGGTGTGTACACAATTTATGTCCACTGTATACAAGTAATGTGTCACACATGTCCCTACATTGGGCCATTTGTCCAGCCCATGTTGCTGGTCTATGTTCAAATGTTTTGCATTGACAAGTTATGAGGTATGCTACAGGAATGTTGAATTCACCTCAGATAGGCCCCAGTGGTGACCACTGTGATGCAAAGCAATTAACCCCACCACAAGTGAGCATGCACATAAAGCAATATAGCTATTACTGATAGTTGTGTGCATGGTAAATTACATGCCCTACACATGCCTGGGGTATTGCCAGGCCACAACAGAACAATGTCATACTCACCAGCTACAGGCTGCTCTCCCATATGCGGACCAGAGGGACCTAGGGAGTTGTGAGAGAGAGGTATTGTCAGTAGACTCACATGTGGCTTTGGTACAGGATGGATGGAGCATGTCTGCACATTTACAGTACAAACCCCAATAATACATAAATTTCTGTCCTCACCATAGATGTGCACCTCTGTGCATTAGAAAACCCCATCCACAACTGCAATTAGACCTGACACATGAATATAGATACAGAACAGATACAAGTAGATCTGATACAGTAGTGTACTAATCCCCATTGAGCCCTTACCTGCACGCTCCCTGTCCACTGTGTAGGTGCTACCCACCTCCAACATGTTGGCCTCTGTACCCTGGTGTTGTACTGGGGTGTGTGCCCCAAGGTTGGCGGTAGCTCATATGCTACACAACTTGGTTGTGTGATGGATGACAAAGAGAAATGTGAAGTCATTTGCATGATGTGGTGATGACTGTACCCAAGGTTGACAGAGTGGTCATTGTAGTGGATGTCAATGGGCATGTTGATGTAGGGAACAGAGGATCTGTGGAAGGGATGGGTATGCATGGTATTAAAAGGAATGCAAATGGTGAGATGGTAGTAGATTTTGCAAAACAGATGGACATGGCTGTGGTGAATATGTACTATAACACGAGGGAGGAGCATAGTGTGACTTACAAGACTATAGTAAGATGCATATAGGTGGAATATATCCAGTGTAGGAGGGCCAGTTTGAAGGAGATTGGAGACTGTAAAGTGGTGAAGGGGAAAGTATATTTAGGCAGCATAGAATGTTGGTCTGTAGATGATGATGCTCAAGAAGAGGGGAGTATGAGTTCAGCAGCAAGGGTCACATGGTGTGAATTGGAAAAGGGGGATTGTGAGGTGGAGTTCAAGGAAGAGCTAAGACAGACACTGGGTGGTACTGTCAGTTTACCACATATCTGTTTAAGTACAGCAGCGCTACTAAGGGAGACAGCTAAAAAGGTGCTTGGTGTGACATGTGGATGGAGGAAGTAGTATAAGGAGACCTGGTGGTGGACTGATGAGGTACAAGACAGTGTACAGAGAAAGAGGATGGGGAAGAAGGAGTAAGACTGTCAGAGAGATGAAGAAAGTAGACAGGAGTGTGAGGAGATGAGGTGCATGGCAAAGAAAGATGTGGCAAAGGCTAAGGATGAGGCCTATGAAGAGTTCTATGACTGTTTATTTATTTATTCCAGTTTGATGACCATGGAGGTCCACTGGGCTCGGGGAGCCCATTTTCAGTGGAGGCCCGGGGAGAAAAGCTCCACAATACAAAAGTTACATTACATGATGAATTACAAAGAAAAAGTTGCATTACAATTGACAGGTAGCATTCATTGCAGAGTAGAAAAATTATAGATTTGTTCATGAGAAAGTCAGGCATAACAGTATCATGGCTAGATGTTACTGTTTAGTTACATAAACATTCTATATATCTGAGAGAAGTTAGGAAGGTGAGAGGGTTAGCCAGGAGAAAAGGAAGAGGAGAGCTTGGGAGGTATGAGATGGAGAGTACAGTTACATTTTAGACACTAAGAAGGGATGACAGGAGTTGTACCGATTGGCTAGACAGATGTACTGAGCTAGGAAAGATGTGCAGCAGATAAGGGTGATAAAGGACAATGAGGTAAATGTACTCACAAGTAAGGATAGTGAGTTGACCACATAGACAGAGTACTTTGAGATGCCGATGACTGCAGAGAATGAGATAGAGAAGATTGGATGATGTAGGTATGGTGAATAAGGAAGTGCAACAACTTAACAAGGAAGATGTAAGGATAGCTATAAAGGGGATGAATACTGGTAAGGCTGTTGGCCCACATTACATACCTGTGGAAGCATAGAGGTGTTTAGGGGAAATGACAGTGGTGTGTTTAGCCACACTATTTACTGATATCTTGGGTGGTGTGAGGTTGCATGAGGAGTACAGAGAAAGTGCTTGGGTATGGTTTTAAGAATAACATTTATGTGCAGAACTGTGGTAACTACAGAGGGATAACACTGAGTTTGATCTGTACTGAGAGTAGTGAACCGATTTAGACCATACGGAGGTGGAAATATGCTATAGAGAGGGGAGTAATGAAGGTCAGCTGGACTACGACAGATTACCTGTGTGTGAATGAGAGGGAGGATAGCGGAATGTTGAGGATGCATGGGGCAGATTTGGCAAAGGTGGATGTGCTTAAATGATTGGGATCAACATTTTAGAGTAATGACGACAATGGTGGACAGGTGAAGAAGAGAGTACAGGCAGGATAGAGAGGTTGGAGAAGAGTGTCAGGATTGAGTTGTGACAGACGAGTACCAGTAAATGTGATATGTAAGGTCTACAAGAGGGTAGTGAGACCAAATAAGTTATATGGGTTGGAGACAGTGGCAGTGATAAAAAAAACACAGGAGACAGAGCTGCACATGGCAGAGGTACCAATGTTACGATTTGCACTGGGTATGACACTGGTGTACAGGTTTAGCAATGTGTATATGAGAGGGACAGGCCATGTTGGACAGATATGATACAAAGTTGGAGAGGCAGGATTATATCATTTGAAGGGTCTATATCAGATAATCGAACTTTTAAAAGTTTGAACACCATATGGTCGAGACCATATGTTTGAACTCTTAAAATTTCAACCCCCCCCAGAAAAAAGCCCCCCTACATCCCCATACACCCTGCTCTTTAAATATACCAGCTCCAAGATCACAATACAATGCAGACAATGGAAAACTTCCATTGACATGTTGTACAGGGATCTCCATTGAAACGTTCAAACTTTTAAAAGTTCAATCATTTGGTGTCGACTATATGACGTTCGAACTTTTTAAAAGTTTGACAATGTGATTGGAACCCCAGTTTGGACATGTGCTGAGGAGGGCTGCTGAGTATATTGGGAAAAGGATGGGTAATGATGTAGCTGCCAGATAAGAGGAAGAGAGGAAGACCTCAGATAAGGTGTATGGTTGTGGTGAGAAAGAACATGCAGGTGGTCAGTGTGAGACAGCAAGATTCAGGGGACAGACAGAAATGGTGACCGATGATCCACTGTGGCAGTCCTGAATGGGAAAAGCCAGAGGACAATGAAGGGGGATGTTGTAATGTCAGTCTTCACAGATTTGCCAATTGTTTGATAAACATAACACAACTCTATGGATAAATGACTACAAACATGAGGCACACATATGGTCAGTGTGCATAACTCTAGACAGCTAAATGTTATGAGCTCAGTATATAACATGCAGCAGTACTTTACTATGCATAGGTGTCTCACATATCTGAGACAAACAAGTATATACTAGTTGTATTCATAAGTAGGATATGGATATTTACAACATCCCAGTAGCTGGCCTAGCATTGTCAAAGTCAGTATTGTTCAACACAATCCAGTAGTAGTCATATGTGAGCCATCAATTCCTGGGGCCTTACCAATGATATATGTCACTGCAGACAGACCCAGATGCTATGGCCATAGTTTCTGATTAGCAGTATGTTAGTACAGCAAGCTTTGTTGAGACATATATGTTAATCCTCCTCTTTCACATTCTTACATACCCTCTACTGCAGTCAATGAGATGCTTATTTGGTTCAACATACATGTCTTTGTATTTTTCAAACTACAGTTGGTTATATGCTCCACACACATGTAGGGTGTACATCTGTGTTGCATATGCAGCAGCTTGCCTTTTATAGTTAATGCTCATGAGCAGCTGATGGCCTGATAACCAATTGGTGTTCCCCAGTTGCTAATTGCATGCAGAGCAGCTGTGTAGTATATTCAGTAGCCAATGTCATGACAACACACTCCTATAACTGAGTACTCCATGTGGGAGTTGGCCCTTTCCATTATCTGTGAGGAAGACATCCTGAAGGTTTGTGAGCTAATACCTCTTACAACAAGACTTGTGGAGACAAGCCAAATAAATAGTGGAGAAGTTTCAAGACTTAGGGGCAGAATGTGAGTATTGCTGTTATATGTTTTGAATATTGCTAGTTTAACAGGGTTTGTCTAAACATGCTACTTCTGAATGGGTTTCAGTCTGACAAAGTTCTGTCTCTGCATGTCTCACAACTGTAGAGCTATCCACATAATGGCCAGAGGTTAGCCTGTTATGTTTGATCTGTTCCCCAGATGGGTGTTGTCCTTGGCAAATCAGTAGCTTACTCTGATAACTGCAATCAGTAAATGCTAACATCCATTTGCTTTTCTGACTTTATATCCCTCAGAAAAGATATGCTGAAGCTTTGCAAACAATAATAGTGACATTAAACCATGGTTTCAGTTATTAACTCCCTTCAAAATTACAAAAACATTTTTCAATAATATTCCTATAAATACAGTTAATTTATGAAAAGAAAAAAACTTTACATGCTGGTACCAATGTATGGAAAAATCTGACAGGCATGGATGTAAATCAGTTAATTAATACATTTGATTTATCAAACTCTGACTGCTTAGCTCTTAGCAGTTTATTATCCTATGCACAAGATTTATGTAGAACAATAGACAATTATTTTTTAAAATCCATACCAAAGTTTATATTTTGCTTACATGAAGTAATATATAGAGACTTTAATTGGACAAATTTACCTTCAAAGTTATATAAAATTATTATTAATTACAAAATAAACTCTAATCAGAAATTCTGGAATTATATTCCTAAATAACATCCATTATTGTTATCAAATTAGACTAAAACT
Organism: Protopterus annectens; assembly: GCF_019279795.1. Classification (NCBI taxonomy): domain Eukaryota; kingdom Metazoa; phylum Chordata; order Ceratodontiformes; family Protopteridae; genus Protopterus; species Protopterus annectens. The sequence goes on along the minus strand of NC_056726.1, from coordinate 699,254,818 downwards.
AGTTTATTATATTCTATTAAGTTAACCTCCAATATACAAAGTTGGACATTTTTTCTTGGAAGTTTCTGCATAGAGCTTTTTATACACCCAACAAAATAGCTAGATTGAACAATTTTAATGACATAATTTGTTGGAGATGTTCTTCAAAATGTAATGCTGATTGGTCTCATATTATGTATGAATGTTCCCATATTAAGAAATTCTGGGAAGATACTGGTGAATTTCTACAAGCCATTTTTACACATTCCTTTATTTTGTCAAAGTCACTAATCCTCCTCAATATAAATGAAACTATTGTTATGAAGAACAAAGACCTTTATCTTCTTTGGACTACAATGGCAGTCTCTAAAAAATGTATCACAAGGAAATGGAAATCATCTGTCATTCCAACATTTGATGATTTTCTAATTCTATTAAAAGATATAGCACTGTTGGAAATCAAAATCAAGGAAATGAAAATCTTTCCTAGGAAAATGATTAATAATCCTTGGGAGAAAGTTCTTTCCCTTATTGAGACACTTAAAACAGACACAATTTTATCTTCATAAGAGGAGAAGAAGCAAAATGCCATTTTTTTAATAATGTGTAACTTTTTGTCTGTGTATTTAAGATTGTTTTCTTTTTTTTCATTATTTGGTTTGAGGCCATTGTACATATTGTAAATAGTTCATTACAATTTATTCATGCTTGATCTGTAAAGTTTGTTAATTATTTGTTTGAAAAATTAATAAAATTATTTGAGCAAAAAAAAAAAAAAAAAAGAAAAGATATGTTACAACAAACCCTAGAATCTCAGCAACTTTATCAGCCTATAACAGCAATATTTCAAGTATGGCCATCTATTTGGGCCTCTGTCCATCAATTATCTCAGGCTTTATCCAGATGTCATACAGTAGGAGGTTGATAGGTATAATGGTCTATCATTATTTAGTCCTGTCATTCCTGCTGAGGGGAAAGGCTGGAAAACATGTTGAAGTCTGTACATTTGAGAGGTTTATGTATAGAAAATGCTCTTAGATGGACCTGTAACATATTTTATGTTTATAGAGTAACACGTGTTTTAAAACTAGGCTGTTAGAACATGTGAGACATATTACTGATAAGAAAAAAGACAGTTCTATAGCTATACATTTGAATAAATCTCAGTAGTGGGTTCCAAGGTACTATTTTGGAAAAAGTCTGTTCCTCAGTTTGATGAAACATTCATAAAAGAACAATTGTTATGTACATAATCAATGTATTATTAAATGTGATATTTTATCCCCTAGGGGTTAAGTGAGAAGTGTAATTAGAGGCTGTGTATTTAATTATATTAAGTGTTAATTGCTTCTTATGATTAAGGTAAGTATTTCTTGTAATGTTTTACTCCTTGAAGGCTTTGACCAAGACATCAGAGTATAAGAAACATGTGTGAATTACTGGCTGGTTGTATTTCTCTTTGTATGTCTGGCCATTGTGTATGGCCTATCATGATTTTGTAGCAGTGTACTGTTCACTTATTTATTTGGACTGTTGGGGGGGCAGATGTGAGTGTCATGGGTCCTTTTATATCTAGCTGTGCATGCTGCCCCAGTTGTGGGTGGTCTATCAGCAGCATATGTTTGTATGGGCATTTTGAGACATGTATTGTATACGCACACACACACACACACACACACACATATATATATATATATATATATATATATATATATATATATATATACACACCTCATTATTTATTGGTAACATATCTATATATTGTTATACACATATATGTATCTCCATAAATCTCTCTCACTCTCTCTCTCTGTATATGTTTCTTTTCAGATATATATATATATATATATATATACATATATATATATATATATATATATTTGTAGATACCAATCCTTCCTAATTGCACAGTGCCTCTTCCCTATTGTAAACTAGCTGTAAAGTATGGTATGTTTGAGAAAACATCCTAAAACCATACATCTCAGATTGCTTACTGGTAAATTGCTGTGCCTATGGTGTTCAGGGCCTGGGTTCAAGACCTGCAAGGGTTGTTTATTTTGTTGCTAGGCAGAACAAGGACGGTTGGATACAGAATGATTAAGGCAGTTTTGAGCAGCTTTAAGCATGTTTGAATGGGTTTGCATGATGGTAAGTGGTGCTAACGTACAGTTAAACGAATAGGCGCTTACACCGTGTAACTTACCAGTGCGCAAATCTGCTTAGCATTTACATTTAAGCAATGCTTAAACCGGCTAAGCATAGTTTAGCCCTGGTAACCATTGATCACATTCCAGTCTGATAAAATAGCAGGGTAATGACATCTTTATAGGTTCATAGATTAGTACTAGGCTAACTGCCCTTGCGAGCCATTTTAAACCTTAGCCAATTATCCTTTGTGAGACTCAAACCCTGTACCTTGTGTTTGTAAGGCAAGCACCTTAACCATTAGGCCACCCTCCCAACCCCTTTAATAAGTGTATTTAATTTCCTGTACATAACATGCATCTATGTCCTGTCATTACAGTAGCATGGGGTGTGACTGTACTGTATGGGGGGGTTCATGTTAGTTCAACGAAAATCCACAGCCCCGACCGGATCACCGAGACGAAATTGCCGACACTACACATCCCCGACAAAGGTAAGTAAATGTATTATGGAACAGAATCTATTCCTGTATCCATAATACACTTAAAAAATGAAGAGATACGTGTATAGCAGGAGGGCAAGCCCTCCTGAACCCCCCACACCCCCCTACTTAAATATACCAACTCCGAGATCACACCACCTTGCGGAAATGGGAATACATTCCATTCCACACTACTTACCATTGCTGGGGATGTGTGGTGTCGGCGATCTTATCGCAGTGATACGGTCGTTGGGATGTGGATTTTCGTTGAACGAACATGAACCCTGTATGGGACACTTGGGTATACATGGGTAGTACCACAATCTTTTTTTTTTTTCATTTGTTTTATACATGGGTAGTATCCCAGGTTATATGCAGTCACACCTGCAAGTTACACCAGCTACAATGCACTGGTTGACAAAAATAGTTTAACACATATTGTATTATTAAGTTAGTACTTTTAACAGTGCTTTTCTAAGTAAAAGTAGATTGCATATTGTAGTACTTGAACCGTAGTACTCTGAGTACTAACTATCTTGTTCTTGGTGTTTGAGCTGTATGTTTTTATGTATCTCCTACTGGATATTGATATGATATTATGATATTAACTGTAGAGTACTATGTTTTTTGGACATGTGATTGAGGACTGCTGTGATGAAGTAATGGCATACCTTTCAGTTTCAGACTTCTATCCTTCAAAACAGTCATCCTAATGCTTAACCTGTTGGCTGTCTACTTTCTGTCTGTCCTCTGAACAGATGTGCAAATATCAGGTATTGCTAAGGCTATACAACTATGTAGGTGCCCACATAGTATTGTGCTGTGAGCCTGGACACTGCTGCTAGTTCCAACATATGGGACATTCCTTAATGTCGACCTTGCCCCTTTTCCTCTCTTGTGTGAGGGACATTACAGAGGTGGTGAGCTACAGATTGATATACAGTAGGTGGAAATACATCACAGGACAGGACATTTGGAGACAGCCTAGCAACATGGGGGACATATCCCCAGAATTGTGAACAGATTATATGTTATCAGTGCTTTTGTACACATAATGGATTGATAGATTGACAGGGTTTGTGTGGACATGCATTTAGTGAGTAACTTCACGACTGACAGTGATATGTCTCTGACATACCTCTCCACTGGCACTGTCCATAGACTGGTTACATGTTTGCCTGTTATGATTTGTCTGTTCCCCAGACAGTTTGTGTCCTTGGTAAATCAGTCATGGACTCTGGGAAATGCAGTCAGTAAATAGTCACATTTATTGGTATTACTGACTTCATATTCTTCATAAAGAATACGTTACAACAAACACAGTAACATATGCAACTGTCTCAATGTATGACAGCAATATGTCCAGTCTACCCCTGTGTTTGTGCCTTTGTCCCCAGATGATGTCAGGCTTTGTCCAGATGTCAATGAGGCTCAGACGTATTTGGTATCATTATTTCTTGCCTTCATTCCTGCTACCATCCCAGAGATGTAGTAGACCCACAGACATGTCAGGGAAGAAGTCATAGATATGAGTCCTGAGCCTGTACATTCTGAAGTGAACTGTACGTGAGAGGCCTGTGTATGCCTGGCTATTGTTAACAGACTGTCAGGATTGTGTACACATGCCATGTGTACATGTTATTTGGGCTGTGTATGGAGGGGGTGGATGTAAAGGTTTCAGCTCCTTTTTTATCTGACTGTGCTTGCTGCTTCAGTTTCTGCTGTTCTATTGGCTGTATGTGTTTGTAGGGGCAGACTGAGACATGTCCTGTACCATGGTCAGAATTCAGACTACACTGAGAATTGGGACTGTATATGTAGGGCTAGTGTGTGAGTGGCAAACAATGATGTATTTGTTCACACAGTCCGTATACTCTACTGTTCACTCGACTTACCAGTATGTGACAGTTACTGTGGTGATATTGGTTGTGGGTATGCACTTTCACACTGGTGTCTATTTGTCAGTGCTGTTACATCCCTGTAGTGCCTAATATATTTGTAAATACATGTGTAATTACCCACAGCAGATTTTCTATTTCAATTACTTGTGCTATTTCTCTAAATATATGTTAGAGCACACAGGAGGTTGTTACTATAGCAACTGTTAGCTTATCTATGCCAGTACTTCAGATACATCCCCATTTTCATGGCTTTCACTCACCACTTTGTCAGTCTTGGTCCAGATTAATTGCAGTAAGGGGTTGTGAGCATACCTCTCAACTGGCTGGATTGTTTCAGAATGTCCAGGTTTATTGTTCATATTTCTGGTCTGTTTTACAGATTATTCTCATGTCTCTGGTAAATCACTGTGATGATATGATTGTTGCCAGAAAAAGAGGACATGCATTTCATTTACAGACCTCACATCCATCAGAATATGTATGCTGAAACAAACTGTGTCACTCTGTCAAGAGGAGTACAGGGGGACAATGACCTCTTCCTTCCTGGATGCTAATGCATTAGTACTGAGATGTGCCACATAGAAGGACTTTCTGACCACAGTGGCAATGTGGTGGTCAAAAGAGACATTGCTGTCAATCATGAGACTACCACCGATGTGGTAATTCATGGGAACAGGGTTTTTCCCAAAGGGGATGACAACACATTTTCTGACATTGAGCTTAAGGCCATGGCTCTGACACCAGTCATTGGTCTCAGTGAGGCCTTTCTGTAGGATGCCAAAATCACTCGGGTAGTTAATAATAGCTCCCAACTTGCAATTGTCTGCAAACTTTGTCAGCCAGAGTCCTATCATGTTGGCATGGACTTCAGAGAAATTAATACCAAACATGAAAGGATCCAGGACAGAACCCTATGGGACTCAACGTATCACTACTCAGCAGTCTGACATGGATTCAGCTATTTTCACACTCTGAATTCTATCCGTGGCCCAGTTTGCAACCCATCTAGTGATATAGGGGCTGATGCCTAGCTTAGTGAGTTTTTGCATGATTCCTAAGTGGGGAATGCTATCAAAGGCTTTGGCCAGATCAAGGTAAGCTGTATGTACCACCTTGCCTTTATCCACAGTTCAGGTGGCTGACTCCAAGATGTTGACCAGGTTGAATGAGCAGGTATGACCTAGCCTTCATAGGAAAGAGGTACTTTTTCATAGATTCATACTAGGCTAACTGCCCTTGCGAGCCATTTTAAGCCTAGCCATACCTCCCAGCTGTACCGAATTACTCGTTTTTTACCGAGTTTTGGGGTCCAAATGATGGGGTGCCACGGTTCCCGAGTGGCACCCCTTAATTTCCGATTTTTTCCAGCTTTTGGTTTTGAAATGTTTTTTTTCGTGCTTTTCGGCTGACGTCATCACATGCGCGATGATGTCAGCGATGTCAGCCTGTCGGAATTGAGCTCATAGGCTCACATCCATACATTTCCGGCTGTTTGAATGGAACTATCTGCACGGAGAACGGAGTGCTATGTACTGCTCTACATGGATCTATCTGCTGGTGCGAGAACAGAAAGGAACAACTGCTGCTGCTGCAGGCAGAAAAGGAAACTTAATTTCTGCAAGGAGAAGGAGTGGAGAAACAACTGATGCAAGCTGCGAGAACAGACTTGACTTCTACAGGTACTGCTTAAAAGTGAGTGAGTGAGAGAGAGAGAGTGTGTGTGTCTGTGCACTGCCTCTTTCAATTCATTTAAGTAAATTTTGTTAACGTAGTTTGTCTTTAAAAAAAAATGTAATATTTAGTCATGCAATTAAAACAAATTACAGAGCTGATAAAGGGAGTCCAGGACAAGTCTCTCAACCACCATCACACAAACTGTATCGTCCCAAAACAAAATAAATAAAATCCCAAAAGCATTTATGGTTGTGCAAATGGCGTATGCTCGGTAACGGTTACTTCACAAAAGCAGCCTACAAGTGGCACTGGAGTGTTTAATCCACTATCTTATTAAAGACAAATGATCATTGTTGGACTGCAGTGCAGAACAGAAACAAAGTCTGCTGTAACTACAAATCTACAATCATAACTCTCAAAACTCCAAGAATTTGCAATAAAATAGTGTGGTATTCTAACCCGATTTTGTGACAACAGCCAAAAAGTACTACACAAAATTATTAAATAAACCAAACCTTAAAGTTATTTATTTAAAGATGCCTTTCTTGGTAATGCGTAATACTACAAATTCTTTTACTACATCTTTTAAATCATTAAAAATCACCATAATCGGATAGCAACTCCAATTCTGAACCTCCGACTTTGACCATCTTTTAGTTATCATTTATTCGACGACAAAAAGTTTAACTTTAGAAAATACATCAATGTTATTTAACAATGTAAACCAAAACCACCAACTGAATACATGACCAAAAATACGGAAATGTACACGCTCACTGCTACACGATTGCTCACTAGTAAGCAACAACAGGTGATGTCATGAAAAACTTAGTCATGCGCATCTTTCCGTTAAAACTTACATTACTCAAAGTACTCTTAATACGTGACTAGTCAACAGGCACTACAGAATTTGGGGGTGTGAAAAAAATCTATTTTTTATTTAGTTCTACAATACAAAAATGCAACTTGCAATCCTCTCTGCTAAACTTAAACATGCGTGTTTGAAATCAATCCCAATACCAATATTCTACACTACCTTAACAACATGGCAAACATGGCAGCGGAAAGATCGTCATCCATCAGTTCTCGTAGTTGCATGAATACCATGCCTAAGATACTACTACCCCAGCTTGTTCTTGTTAGAGTTAGCCTTTATCAGTGGCTCACTCACTCTCTGCTTATGTAAATCCCATAGTGATGTACCAGGCTTTTGTGAATCTAGGGGCCTACCTGCTATAACATCCTCCTAGTGTGTCTTTTATTGTCAGCATCTTCACTTGTAACGTTGAAGTGCAGAAACAGGAGAACAAGATAAATGGCTATAAATGTCATTGCAGCTGCTTGGCATACAGAATACAGTACTAAGTGGACAACATCTCAGCATATTTAGAGTATGTTATGAAGTAACTTAGTAATATTACAAATGGCATATTCAGCATGTGGCAGACGCCCATGATCTCACTACTAGTATGAAGCATACCTTCCACTTTAGTCATGCCACTGTGAGATGTTAGCATTACATCTTCAGTCATTATTGCTGGTATAGCATGTATCATAAATTTTGTGCCATCATAAAACTATGCATGCATCTAAAGAGCTCTTGTTCCCCGAACTACATGCCTTTCACTGTGTTACGGCACGGATTTGTTCTATGGCTTCTTCCACACACCATATTTAATGCTTGGGAAACTCCTTTCATGCTATAGCCTTCCTGGCATCTGTGGTTAGTTTCACCTGAAATGTTACAGTGCACTGTTTTTCTAGGATTATGCCCCTGATTATTGAGAAATGGATCATTCAGTTCTGATTTGCAGTGTCTTTTAATCTTTTAACTTGTTGTATGACAACTGCAAGAAGAAGCTCCTCAAAATGTGTACTTATAAATGTGTCTGTACGCTGAACAGTAACATAAAGCATGCATGGTTTCTGCATCCCCTTACGATTTAAAATACTGACATAGACTGGCTTGAATGTATTCTGCACTATATATATATGTGTGTGTGTGTAAGTAGACTTTTATCA
>NC_056726.1:699089116-699241616 GCF_019279795.1 Protopterus annectens | reverse complement strand
CAATTCTTTGCCGAGCTCGCTATGCACCAGACCCCGGACCTGACTTCTGGTGACAGCATCTTGTCCGCATCTGATCCCAGGGGGGGACAAGCCCCATCACTTGAGGCAGTTCCACCCGAAGGTGGTGCAGAAACAACAGATAAGGAGGTCCTGGGGTGGGTCCCAGACATGCTGGGCCATAGTGCCAATGCCAGATGAGGCGGGAGAGGTGGATCCACTGGGATTGGCCTTCCCAGATGTGCTATGGTGCTGCAGTTTTAGAACATGTTGGTTAGTCATGAAAAACACATTCCAGGATTAGCTATAATGACATGCATGAGTATTCCCATTAACCCAAAAAAAAAACAGATTTGGAACATTTGCATAGCAAACAGAACACAGGTATATCGAAAACAACAGGAAAAGAACCAACTGTATTACCAACAACAGGAACAATAAGTGAGTCCCAGCTCTACTTTCAAAGTCTGGTTTAATTTTTTAAATACAATTCAATATATTTACAAGAACAGTTCCAAATCTCTAGCGCCTCGGCCAACAGCCTTTTCAGAGTAAAAAATTAACAGTCACTAAAAAACCACTTTATATATACTTATAAAACATTTAATTATATTCAATCAAACTATTATTCAATTAAAGCATCATAATATAAAAATTTAAAGAAATAGCCTTAAACAAGGCTTTGCCAGTTACATTCTCTATTCAAACCATACGGAAACAAAGTACCATATTTCATTATTAGAATAGATTCCTTCTGCCTTAATATATTTTTTTGATAATTAACATTATTAAAATGAAGTGGTACATGTTCTAAAACTGTTGTTTTCATGCAACTCATATCCCCACCTTATATTGAATTGTATTTAAAAAATTAAACCAGACTTTGAAAGTAGAGCTGGGACTCACTTATTGTTCCTGTTGTTGGTAGAACACAGGTATATATGGGCATTACACCTGCATGCAGGTTACATTGATAGCAACTGGCCACCAATGATAGTATTTGAACAGGGAACATTAATTGGAAAACATTTCAATATTTGTAGAACAATAGGATACATGCCCCAATGATAGGTTTGGTGAAAAACATACCCATTCATTTACGTGTTTAGATTATTGGTGAAGATAAGGTGGGGGAGATAGAGAGAGATGTCAGTTAACAAATGTAGATTTGTGTAGTGATCACAGCTTTAATGATCATTGCTCTAATCATTACTCTACAGGTATTATTACAACAACCTATGGCCTTTGGTTGAACAGTGGTATATTTGTACACTATGTATAATTACAGCATTCTTATAGCTACTTTATACCTTTTCTTACCTGGCAGACCTGTGGAGGTGATTTCTGTTAACACTACCTGACTGTTTCTACCCATATTCACATAGCCAGGGTTACATACGTGCACTCATAGTGTGTGTGTGTGTGTGTGTGTGTGTGTGTGTGTGTGTGTGTGTGTGTGTGTGTGTGTGTTTGTGTGTGTGTGTGTGTGTGTGTGTGTGCTATTGCCATACTCTACCTTGATTTCTATTGGTCAACCTGGTTATTGGCAGCAGGGACCAGTAGCTGTGACAGCACGACACTTGAATATTTCTTGGGTGAGACTACTTGGTGTATGTACTTATCTTGCTGTCATTTGCAACCTTGGGGTTGGACCATGGGTGTTGGACACAGTATAACTACAGCCTTCTTATAACTACTTTATACCTTTTCTTACCTCGCAGACCTGTGGAGGAAATTTCTGTTATTACTACCTGACTGTTTCTACACATATTCACAAAATTCTAGGTGAAATTATGCATACAGCTTACTACCACTCCTGGGATTCAAACCGTGCCTGTTTGTGCTTAAAATACAACAAAAGTTGTTGTGTTTCATCAGAACAAGCTATTGAGAAACTACTGTCTCTTCCTTGAATGTTTTCTAATACTCTCATGGTTGTGCAATCTGACCTTGTAATTATGACATTCTTATACATACATTCCTATACATACCTTTTGACATAGCACAGTGTGGAAAACAGTGGTTAACACATTATTATTCAGATATCAGATCTTGGTGCATAAAACATTTCATATCAGTTAATCTCATGTCTTACAAAGGCATTAACTTTGTCAGATGAGAATGATTGTTTAACACTATTCTTGCATGGAGCTTAAGGAATCCCGTTGTCAGTGTTTAGCAGCAGAGGGATCAACTAAAGCTATATCTGTTGAGTCAGGTTTAGGAATAGTTTAGAAAACTTTAAGAGAGTGAGTAACTTTATCCATCATATCTGCATTTTTAGGGGCAACTGGCTGACTATCAGGAAGATTGCAGGCATTAACACAAATATCCTCTAAAGCAGACAGAACAGGAGAAATGGATGTAGGTTCTGGAAAATCCTTCTATAACAACTGATAGTATTTTTGAGGGAAGCCTCAGTGTCCTTCCACTGAAAGCATTGGCACATTCTAGTAATAGTCTAAGAGAAAGAGACCCCCCCCCCCACAGGGAAAATCAGAAACTGAGCTATCTTCTGAGTCTGAATTAGAAATCTGATGAAAAAATAACATGTATCTGTCCCTCCATCTTCCTGTTCAAAAACAGAATCCTGAATCTCTATAGGAAAAGTGGAATCCATCTTCCTTGTACCAGAAACTACTTTGCAAGAAGGATCAATAAATTAAACCCTGATCTAGACATACTAAACTACTCCTATCCAAAGAAAATTGAGGAGGAGTAGATACATGATTGGTTTTCTGTTTCTTTTTGCCAGGAAAAATGAGGCCAACTGTATTACTAATAGCAGCAGCAGCTTACCCAGGGATGGACAGAGCATTCTGATTCAACAAAAAAGCCTTCCCTTTTCCCTCTCCCAGGACCAACAAGGGTGGCTCTCCTTTGCCCATTCAGGGGAACCAAACAGCCAGAGGATATGGCTTACCCATGATCCATAGTGCTATATGCACTACACTAGAGGGATCCAGGATAAAAGATGAGTGGTCTGAGGTGCACGAAGTGGCCACAGCAGAGTCACCCACCTGTGACTGAGGCAAACTGTTAGCCTGTTGTGGTGACAAAGGCTGTTTAATTTTTTTGTTGTTGTTGTTTTTGTGGCTGAATAAGGACTGACTATGGGATCTATAGTCTTTTCCATAGCCAAGCCAAGAATGGTGCCTCTTTCTTTGGGAAGGCAAGCAGCAATTGCTGGTTAACACTACCAGTCCAGAAAAGTTACTTTTTTGAAACACAATAAAAATCATATTAAAAGACTAGGCCAGAGCCCAGACCTAAATCTCTTAGAGAATCTGTGAGGTGACCTGAAGAGGGCTGTGCATAAGAGATGCCTTTGCAATCTGACAGATTTGGGGTGCTTTTGCAAGGAAGAGTGGGCAAATATTGCCAAGTCAAGATGTGCCATGCTGATAGACTCCTACCAAAGAAGACTGAATGTTGTAATTAAATCAAAAGGTGCTTCAACAAAGTATTAGTTTAAGGGTGTGCACACTTATGCAACCAGCTTATTGTAAGTTTTTTTATTTTTTATATTTTTTCCCCACAATTGAATTGTACAGGTTATACGTCACATTAAAGGTGGGAAAAGTTTTGAAATGATTTACTGTGGTCTCATTTTTTATATCACAAAAACCTGGCACCAGGAGTGTGTACACTTTTTATATCCGCTCTCTCTCTCTCTATATATATGTATATATATATATATATATATATATATATATATATATATATATTATATGCTATTGAGCTATTGATACATTTTTATCAAACTCAGTTTAATTCTAAACATACTGAGATAGTTCAGAAATACATCTCTGACTCAGGTATCAGAAATTTGACTTAATTATTATATGCAAGTCATAATAAGATAATTAACAGTGACTTTCTCTGGTTATTAAAAGAGTATTTATTGGAGAATCAAAACCAGTTAATAAATTCGTCTTACTTCTCCATGATATTGATTGATTTTTGAAAGCATATATATAAAATTCTGGAATATAAGGCTTGGTTATTCTTAATATTCCCTATAGCTTATACACAAAATAATATAAGCACTTTTAATATAACTACAGTGACTGCTTTTAAAGAAAAAAAACATATTATTTTGGCATCAGGTGATGGACAAAGACAAGTTACATTCTCTAGATATCATTTTAGAAAAAAAAAAATTAGATAATGAAATGTGGTTAGATATTCAAAGTTGTAGACATTCAATAGAGAAAATAATAAATCTAATATAATCATCAAAAAAAGTAGTTCCAGAATTTACAAATCTCATTATTATATTGGTGCATCAAAATATTACAGCAAAGGTACTTCTATCTAAAATCTATTAACAATTAAAAGCAATTCAGAATGCCGCAAAGAGCATTATTGGGACTATTTCAAATGAATTAATAATTAGTATCCAAATGAGGATAAAAAATGATACTATCATCCTCTAAACAAACCACTTCATCCTTAAAATGGAAGCTATTCTCTTGGAAATTTATGCATAAAGCATTCATTATGCCACACAAAATTGAGCTAATGTCTAAAAAAAAGTTGGATGTTGGAAATGTAAGTTGAATACTAAAGCAGATTGGTAGCATAAGATTTACAAATGTGGTATAATAAAACCATTTTGGAATAATATCAATTCATTTTACAGGTGCTATTCACTGACAGCTTTGTACTGAATAAATTGTTAATCTTATTTAATACTCCAATCCCTTCATGCATGAAAAAAATAAATCACCCCTTCTATGTAGTCTCCTGTCAACTGCAAGGAAAGAGATCACTAGAAATTGTAAAAGTGGATTGACCCCATTAACAAAAGAATTTTTCAGTATTGCAACCGAAGTTTGTCATCTAGAACTAGTGTCAGTCAAGGAAAGAACTTCAGGAATCACCACTTCTTATAATTCATGCTTGAAACTTAAGCAACTGTTAAACAGACATTGAACAACTCAAATGAAAGATAACTTCATACACTACTTAATTTTTTCAATCTTTTTATTTTATGTAGACACCACGTAAATAGTTGTATGTGTTTTTTTTTTGTTACCTGTTTTCCTGTTTGTCTTTTCAATTTTTATACATATTGTAGTGTTATATTGTTATATTATTAAAAGTCTTATTAACAACATTAAAAATTTGACTGGGAGTATGAATGAAATGAGGAAATTATCCCAAGAGTGTGGTGTGAGAGAGAAATTTCAACAAAGAATGAAAGTCTGGATTGTTTGTGAAGTAAATGATAAATGTATGTAGATGAAGGTTTTTGTAAAAAGTGGCCTTACATTTGAAAAAAATCCTTAAATATCACCTTAAGAAAAATAACCTATAGCTGGTCCACATAGTGATAGAAGAGAACCTATGAGATCTGATGATGATACTGGAAACAGTAATAGCCTGAATTTATTTCAAAACAAGTAACACTATCTTATGATCAGTTGATCTTAAATTGAAAACTTGTGCAGGAGAACACATACACAAGTAGTAGAGCTACTGCTGATATGAAAGTTGGTGTTATGGAGCTAAACAAAACGATATATTTAATAATGGTTACAGGGGCTGTGCCAATAAAAATTAACTGAACATAACCCATTTAAAATGGGAAAACATAAAGCATTTACATTTTTATAGTGTAGATCATGAATAACTTCCCTAATAAAGTACAGAAAAAATTGTTGATAAGCATATTATCTATCTATACTAGGTAAAGAGCTGCATAATTATGCTTGTTTTAATATTTTATTAATTCATTTGTGTTTGTTAAATGAGTGTCTGAGCTGGCAAAGTAAATGCTGCTCAGGTTTTATTATTAAAATATGTATGTAAAATGTCTTTCTTAAGCTAAAACAAATGACAATCATAGCCCATGGGTCCATACTAATCCACTGCCTGTGTCATATGCCCATTTGGTAGGAATCCACTGCACCAATATTATGACCTGTGTTATAGTTGCTTATTTATGATCATGTGATCAAAATGAACCCTGTAAAATATACAGTATGCTGATAACTTGTAAAGAATTAGTGCTTTAAAACAGTCCCTACTGAGATAAGACTATATATCATATTATTGATTATATATGTATTTTTTAGGGGGTGATATCAGAAGTAACAGTTTAAAATATTACTGTAAGATATACAAATCATCCACTCCAATGGTATACTCCAGGTGTGTAGCAGAACAAAGGTGCTGAGCCTTTGTGGCCAGTTATGATCAAATTACTGCTAGAATCAGTCCTGCAGTTATGCTGGATACAATGTAAATGCTTCTGTTTTTCTGTTGAGAATTATTACACCTGTCTCATATCCTCTGATGGCTGGACATCTACCTGAAATACATAGACATACATAAAATCTTCAGATATTACTGTCTCTTCCAGTCGAAAGTAGCAGTTGATTAGTGATGAGGGAAGCTGGTAATCAGTTGCTGTCAGCTGACTGGTTTCTACAACAAGCTGCCGTTTGGTTTGTAACCTATTTAAGACCCTTTCTTCCTTTCGTCTGGAGCTTTACTGGACTTGTGGGTACTGGTGTCAGTTGTCTAAAGTAAACAGGATATTTTCTTTTTCCTTCTTGCTTTTGCTACTCCTCAGCATTCCTGTTGTAGACAGAATGAATTTTGTTATTTGAAGATATATATTTTTAATTGCAGCTATAAACTTTGAATGGGTTCCTTCTACTTTCTCAGAATTATCATAGTTCAGTGCCCATTTGTCCATTTTACTACAAAACATACTGGCAATGTAAGCTGAAAATATAAATCTATCCCTTTAAGCTGTTTAATATCGGACACAAATTTCTTTCCTTCTCCTGTTATAAAGAAGTTACTACACTCTTGGTAAATTCTGACTATAGTTCCTGCCATCTGGACTCTACTCCAAAAGATCTAATTTTGCTTTCTGAAAATTACATATTTAATGCTTTGTTTAAGAAATTAGAGAACAAGTGCCTTAAAAGTTATTTTGCTTCATTTGTGATGTTAATTCTATGTCGTCATTTAATAGTGATGCGCTCTATACTACCCAAGAATGATTGAAACTCGCTGCTTTTAAACTCCTGTGGTAAGCTACCCTCCTTGCCTTCAGGTAACACTATTGCTCATAAATTGTTTCTTGTATCTTTCTATTTAAATTATTGAGCTTTATTTCCTGCACAAAAGCTTGCTTTTGAAGTTGCAGTGAGTGTTCATTATGATATAGCATGAATCCTTTTACTCTATAAGTTTTTTTGTTGCTGTTGTCTGCTGCTTTATGATCACTTTAATATCTGGTTTCCTGGCTTGAAGTGACTTGTACTAACAAAAAAATGCATTCAAATCTGCTGTAACTAGTGTGGGCATTGAGTTTAGTGCTTCTCAGATATTGCTCATGTCTTATGTCTACAGGATAAATCCCACCATATTGGTAGAGTTAACTTTGTGGCAGTTGTGTTTTCCCCTCACCAGGACACACTGAACTTGAACACATAGCTGATGTGATGGCTGCAGCACTATTAGATGTGAAGTGGCAGAACTCCTGTTTAAATTTAAAATATATATGTCCAGTGTTGACAGGAGCTTCCTTGCATTACAACCACTATTATTGCAGTCCCATGCATACTCCCAGAAATAACCAGACTTTTGAAAGAGAAAATTGTTATTGTAGTGAACCTAAAGTGAAACCTGATGAAACTATTAAACTCAAAGGAAATTGCTGGTGAATAAGAAAGAAGAAGTTTTCTGAATTAGATGAGTTATATATACATCACCAAATGGTTTTGGATAATCATTCTAATAAATACTAACCCAAAGGTGGTAATAAAAGAACATTTGCATTTGCTTGTTTACCTTTTTTAGGAGTATCATCTGTTCCACTTAGATTTATGGGGTTACATCAGATCATCAGTAGACCTCAGATTAAGTGCTTAAGAAATAGAAGGACATAACTTTTTGCAGAACAGGGTCACAGGACCATACCACTCACCTGGTCAACAAGTAAATGACTTAATAAATGCTTATGTCTTAAAAGAAAAAAAATGAGCTTTGTAGAAAAAATATAGTGCTTAGGATATGCAAACTAGTGAAAATGCTGTGATAGTCCCGGGACTTCCGGTTAAGAGAGGGGAAGAATAACTGAATTTTCTCTGCTCCTCTCATGGCTCCCACAGTTTGACCAAACTTCAAACATTATTAACTTCCTTTCTCTATGAACTTAATGGAAAGTCACGTGAGGGTTCCAGCTAATATTTATTTACCTTCTGACTTGTAAGAAGTGACTAAGCACAAAAAAAAATTATCCTTTTCCTTCAAGTCAGGGAAGGCAAGACATATTGGTAACATTAACCTAGAAATTGCCTTCATCAGTTAGCACCAGTTTTTGCTTTCTTTATGATATGCCTACTACCAGAAACTTTCCTATGGATTAAAAATTAGAAAATGTAATGCAAGAACATAAAAAAAATGAAACCTAAGTTTCTACATGGAGAAAAAAGAGTGCTGGTTTAATGAAATGTAAGAAACTGTCACCTCCTATTCAGGCCGTATGGACTAGCTCAACACTTTTTGTAGCTTGAATACAGCAACAATTTGCCAATGTAAAAGGTAGGCTACACCTGGACAATGCCAATCTGGTGAATCAGGAGGACAGAGCCTGATGTAAGAACTTGAGATTCATTGTAATCGCAGTGCACTTATGGAGAAGAGACCGCCTATCTTTTATGTGAAGTTGGTTCATAGTGCTCTCATAGTTGTTTTTACCCAAGATGATACTGCCCAATCTAGACCTGAGTTAGTAATTAAAATGCTTCTTTGGATTTGGCTCTGTAGCAGAGGTACAAGAAAAATGCTGACTTGTTTATTCTTGGTTATTTGTAGACATAGAATTTCATGTTTGTTAGAGCAAGTACTGTCCCTTCATGTTGCCTGACAAATGGAGAAATGTTTATACATGTTAAGGGTTCATTGGTGATTTGCAATGAAATGGACAAAGGGTGGGAGGTGGGAAGGCATTGGACTTGCATAGGGTTTGGGTGAAAGGATTTCTTGCGTAATCCCATGTAATGCTTGTGTGTTCCCCTTTCTTTTATTCTCCACCTGAAAAGAGACATTGTGACACTTCCTCTTTGGGAGATGAACATGATTATGTGGTTACTGATATGGTTAACAGTGTTTGTTGGTTGGATAGTCTGTGTATAATTCTTTGTTGTATATTTTAATTTGTTTATTGATCTTTACAGTTTTGGATTTTTTACTTAGTTTTATCTTCAGTCTTGGTGGTTTAAATTGGGACTTTATGTATGCACCACTGAATGAAATGGGCTTTTCTCAGCAAGTGCTTTCACTAATCCAAGCAATTTATATAAATTCTGCTATAAAGATTACAATGGCTCTAGACCTTCAAAACCATTAAGTTGCAAAGAAGAACTTGGCAGGGATGCCCACTTTTTCTGATATTATTTGCAGTATATCTAGAACCCTTAGTAGAAAAGATGAGATCACTTTACCCTTGCTACACATTGTATAACCAGCAGTTGTTACTTTCCTTGTATGTAGATGATGGATTACGGAATCTCTGTGACCCTGAAGAAGAAGAATTTGATATACCTTTTCTTGATCTGAAAATAGTTTGTGAGAATTTTGGATACAGAATTAGGAAGTCAAAAGTCAAGTTTTTAAAATTAATTATTATTATTAAACTTCTCTGCAAACATCAGTTAAAGCACATTAATAGTTTATGGTCTCCATTTGTGATTCTCAGCACCTTGTAACACCTTTAGTACATGTAGACACCTTAGAAACAGATGACAATTACTGCAACATGAACGAAGGCCTAATTACAGCTAAGGTCTTTGTTAACGTGAAATGGACTATGGAAATCACCAACCATGGCTTGCTTCTAAACAAATACAGACTTGACTTTGTTGAAAACACAGTTCAGTGGTTTCAAAATTATCTTAAGGACCTGACCTTACAGGTTCAGTACAATGAATTCTCTACAATGACTTCTCCGCTAACAGTACTTTTAACACAAGGTGTTCCCCAATGATCTGCATGTGGCCCATATCTTTCCTCTTTATTTGTTAATGATTTCTCTCTTGAAATCCCAAATCATAAATTAGTGTTGTATACAGATGGCATTCTCTGACTGGAATCCTGTAAAAGCACACTGACCTATAAAGCACATTGTAAGACAACTTCAACCAGCCCTGCAACTAGTCCTATGCCAACAAGAACCTAACCAGCTTTAAGAAGACTGATTTTTATGGTCTTCAATACAGAAAGAAGTGTTCCTACTCTTCCTCCTTTACTAATCTCAAACGTAATACCATTCTTAACATCACAAAATAGAAATCCCTAAATCTGGCTTCCAACTCCTCCCTCTTCTTTACTGAACATACAGATGCTATTATTACTAAAATCCTAACCGAGATAAAACTTTGCTACAAGTCAGCCATCCTGTGTAACTCACTGACCGATTAGCTAAAGCTAAAAATATTCTTTTACCTAAACTAGAATATGATTCCTTGTATGGAATGAAAGCGCTTAATCTGTGGATTCTGAAGAAGTTCCCTTGTGAGGAATGAAAGCGCTTAATCTGTGGATCTGTTAATTTTGTATTGGAATAAATAATTTTGTTTTACTAAGAAGCCTTCAATGTGTTACATGGTGAACTGTCTGCCTTTATTGGACGCAGCAAGTGTTACTGAATGCACTAAAAGTCCACATTCAGATGGAATCAAAATGCAGTCTCATTTACCATGTTATGTGTATGCAGTATTCTAGTCTGGAATCAAGCATCTCAACAGCTTGGTATAAAAGACCTCAATAATAGAGATATATTCTGATTATCATCTTTCCTGTCATCTTACTATAGCAATCTGTCTCTATTTGTCTCTCTTCTTTGAGAAATTAGTTACTCTCTGAATGTTGTATCTGTATAATAGGCTATGTCTATACATAGTCTTTTACTATACAAATGTTATATTTGTTGTTCACTGAGCTAAGGTTGAGGTTGAAAAGGGTCAACACACTATGTCATCAACCTGGTTATCAAATGGTAAATAAAGTGTATACCATCTTAACAAATGGAGTTATGATGTTCATTCATAGCAGGTTCAGAAATTATCATTTATTCAGGGGCAAATCTGTTGGACACCTTGAAGAAGTCATTAGCCCATTCCTTTAATAGCTCAATAATAAAACAAATGCATATTTTAAAGCCAATGCAACAACTCCCAAAGAACGATATAAAAATGAAGTTCAGCAACCAGTCAACAGGCAACAAAAAAAGAGCCGGACCACAAATCTTGGTGGTACGGCTCTTTTTTCATTGCCTGTTGACTGGTTGCTGAACTTCATTTTTAAATGCATATTTTAAGTTATGGAAAATTCTTAAATTAGAGTTTCCAGAAATAATTTTTGCTATTAAATGGTACACAAAGTCTACTCTTCAATTTTTCCCTTGTAACTAGACAAACTTTCAACTTAAGCACTCAAACCATTCATTTCACAGCCCAGCACTTGTTCAAAACTCATAGCAGGCACTAATTAACCCTAGCACTAGACCCCCCCCCCACCATACTGTCCAGAAGGACAAGACTATCTATTCATCCCTATCAGCCAGTCAGTAAAACAGCTCAATTTACCTGTTCATGTCCAAAGGGCAGTTTCAAGTGTACTCTCCAGTCCAACTGGTGAATCTGGGCATTTTGAGGCAATATTATAACTGCCTCATGTACACAGATAACCCACTCCTCCTACCACCAAACACTAATATATGTGAGGGATGCAATTATACAGCCAAACTGGAGGCAAAGCTCTCTCAAGCCAAGACTGGAACTGATAGTCAAGAGGAGAAGGGAAATACTTGCAACATACCACCAGTCTCACATAGACCTATTAAACCAACACCGGCAAATAATACACATAAATACACGAAAACATACTCGGAGGCTCTAAATAAAAATCTGAAAAAGCAACAGAGACCTCCAAAGCAGACATCCAAGCAGCCTCCACACCACATCACAAACCATGAAACACATACTTCACATAATCAGTGTGCCATACAATCATAACCCTTAAGGCAAAATAACATACCCAACACACTAGTAATAGGTGACTCTATAGTCAGGCACACTGATGTCCCACTAACTAGGCTGGACAAGGAGAAGGTTACAGTTAGCTGCATGTCAGATGCCAGGATCTGCCACATAACACAAACACTCAGGTCGCTGCAGAACAAGTACAAATATGACTCTGTCATTGTCCATGTTGGTGTGAATGACCTGAGATTTACCTCCCTGGACTACATGAAAAGAGACATGGAAGAGCTCTCTGATCACATAGCCTAGGCTGGTATGACCATGACCCTGAGTAGCATCCTGCCCTCACCAAGAATGATGCCACAGTATAAAGAAAAAATGATCAATGTCAACAATTGGCTAAGTTTCTGGTGTCATTCTAAGGGGATCCAGTATCTGTCTGCCTGGGATGATATGCTCAACAAGCCACATTGCTTCACAAGAGATGGCTTATACCTGTCACCCTTAGGCTTTTGAATACTGGCCAAGGCCTTTGTCACCCCCATAGTGCCTTTTTTTAGGCAAGACTCAAAAGACAAACCCACCACCGTAAATAGCACAAGTAGCCAAAAACTGAGGGTAATGCTACTCAACACCAGAAGTCTCAACCTCAAAATGCATGCACTTGAGGCACTCCTCAGTATGGAGAACATCGATATCTGTGCAGTAACAGAAACCTGGTTTCAGGCTCCAGAGAGCACCCCAGCACTACCATGCTATAACTCATACCATACTTTTCGGCCACAGAACCCGGACCAAACCACAAAAGGCGGGGGAGTATCCATATTCATCAAGGATACCCACACCTCCAGGTTAGTGGTGCAGCACGATACCTCAGAGATCATCCATGTGCAACTAACAATGGGTAAAACTGCAATTCAAATTTTAGGTTGCTACAGATCACTCACCATGACCCAGGATCCCCATTCTGCATTTCTGGAGACACTGGAAAATATGAAGGTCCTACCAAATGCCGTAATATTGGGTGATTTCAATTACTCAAACATTAACTGGGAGAACTACTCAAGTACTAACTCCCTTGCCCAATGCTTCCTAGAATTTATAAACTCAAATGCCCTGGATCAACTGGTCAACACCCTCACCAGAGGTGACAACATATTGGACCTGGTCATCACCAACATGGGTGACCGGTGTTCCACACTGGAGGTCAACCCCTCGCTGGTTAGATCAGACCATAGACTAATCACTCTGGATATCCACATTCCACCACCACACCCAATCAAGGAAACCACCATGAAAAACTTTTCAAAAGCAAACTTCACATTACTTAAGACAGAGGTGCAAAGGTTCACAGCCCCCATGCTAAAGGACAATGCTGTCCAAGCTGCTGAATCCCTTCCAAAGGCACTCTATGAGCACCTGCAAGAATGCATGGATCGTGCTATCCCAAGCAAAACCAAGACTCACTCTTCCAAGAAAAAGAAACCAGTCTGGTGGACCCCTGCCATAAACAAGCTATACAAGAGAAGGAGGAAACTAGTACAGAAAAATTCCAAGAAGGAAAGATATCCCTGATTAGTATCAGCAAGAAACTACGATCCCTCATAAAATCATCCAAGGCTAGCTTCGAAAGAAAAATTGCCAGGGACACCAAAGATAACTACAAAGCGTTCTTTAGCTATGTCAAGAACCTAAGTGGAAACACTCAGATCTGCTCTGAGTTAGTGCAGAATGACACAAAATACACTGAACCGACTGATATTGCCAACATTCTGGCAGACAGGTTTAGTGTAAACTTCACCCCCCTCTCACCCCCTAAAGGGCCCATAACCATACCAGAAGAATGTAGAGCCCTGGCAATCACTGGCACACAGGTTAAAACAGCCCTATCTAAAGCCAAAAACATAGCTTCAATGGGACCGGACGGTGTCCCAGGCTGTGTCTTACACGAGCTCCAAAATTAACTAACCCCTCACCTAAAGATACTGTTCAAACTCAGCCTCTCTACAGGCTGCATACCCATAGAGTGGTACACAGCAACAGTTATCCTGCTTCACAAAGGTGA
Organism: Protopterus annectens; assembly: GCF_019279795.1. Taxonomy (NCBI): domain Eukaryota; kingdom Metazoa; phylum Chordata; order Ceratodontiformes; family Protopteridae; genus Protopterus; species Protopterus annectens. The sequence continues at coordinate 699,227,546 of NC_056726.1, read as the reverse complement.
AGCCACAATGGACCCCGGGAACTATCATCTTATAAGTCTGACTATCCTGGTCTGCAAGGCTATGGAGCACATCATCATGGAACTCATTAACAGAGACATTGGGAACCTCCAAACATTGGACCCTACCCAGTTTGGCTTTGTTAAGGGCAGATCATGCTTCCTAAACCTGGTGGACTTCTTTGAGACAGTTATCAAGGCTTTAGATGAGGGGAAAGGAGGTCCACACAGCCTACCTAGACCACGCAAAGGCTTTCAACACCATTCTCCATTCTGGTATTATAGACATGCTCACCAGCCTGAACATAACCCCCTGCATCACAAGATGGGTTGTCAGTTGGCTCACGGATAGAACCCACATGGTGGGAGTTGCAGGGTCTAGGTCCGACTCTAAACCGGTTGCAAGTGGCATCCCCCAGGGCTTAGTCCTGGGACCCCTCCTGTTCGGTATATACTTTGCAAAGGTACAGGCAAGCACAGGAGGACTATTGCTGACCAAGTTCACAGACGATTGCAAACTGGGGGCCATAATTGACTCTCTGGCTGATACAGACATCCTCCAGGAGGGTCTTACTGAGACGGATACCTGGTGTCAAAATCATGGCCTCAAGTTAAATGCCAAAAAGTGCATAGTCATCCCCTTTGGAAAAAACAAAGTACCCGCGAACTACCACATACATGGTAGTCCCCTAAATACAGAAAATGTAATAAGGGATCTGGGGACCCAAGTAGATAGTAATCTCTCCTTTGATAATCATATTGCCAAGGTGGTTAGAAAATCCTTCTATGTGGCCCACCTAATCACAAAAGGGTTCGCATCTAGAACAAAAGAGGTTATTGTGCCCCCCTACTCATCACACCCATTATAGAATACAACATCCCATTTGGGATGTACCTTACAAGACACCTGCAATAGTTGGAAAGACCACAGAAGTACCTCACCAAGAGGATTACTGGCCTCAAACAGATGCCCTATGCAGCCCAACTGAAGAAACTCCAGCTATACCCGGTTGCATACCGCTTACTGAGAGGTGATCTATGGCTGACATACAAGGCCATGTCCAACCCAGAATTGATGGACATGCTCCATCTAAACAAAACCAAACCCCTGAGAGCCACATGCTCTAGGGATCTAAACCTCACCACAATGATAAATAGGACACGCTGGAGGGATAGATTCCTGTCCCAGAGACTCCCCATGCTTTGGAACAGGATTCCAGTCTACATTAGGCAGAGCCCCTCACTGTCACTCTTCAAGAAACACCTTGACGAGTGGATGGGAAACAGAAAATTTACCCCAGGGATCACTGCAGTGGCTCTGCTGGACAGAGGCACAGGGAACTAATGGCTCTGCTGGACAGAGACACAGGGAAACTAATCTAAGGGGGCGGCGAAAGCCAACACATTCTGACTAGACTTATAGATGCCCTCGGGCAGATAGCCTAGTACTTACCTATGAACCTATGAACCTACATGCTACCCCTCACTTTTATGCAGTACACAATATATCACTTTATTCTCCTAGAAAATGTTTAAAGCAGATGAAGTCAATGTCTATTTTCTCCTTGTCATTGGGATGGAAACTCAGATTCACATGACATATGTTATGCTTATCAGTGGAGTTGGATGGGCTTTCTTTGTCCAACTTTGACTTGTATGCAGTTTCTTCTTAACTGAGGATGATTTGGGAGGTCTTTCTCATGTGGCAGGAGTTAGAGGGCTTCTTCTACTTTTCCAGAAATCTAAAGATCTGTAGTCTGAGGCAAGATTTATATAGCTCACTTTTATATACAAATTACTGAAAGTATGCAGGTCGGCACTTGTAAATATAAAGTCCAAGAGCTGGTTGGACAGCATCTACCTACTTACTTATGGTAATAACTAGAATCTCTTGAACTGAGATATTAAAACAAAATTGAGATGTGTTCCTAAACTGCAGATATTAAAAGTAAAAAAAGTAAAAAATCAATGAGAATTCTAAGACCTTAGAGCTAGAACAATTGTCCTTAAGGTGCTATTTGCATACATCCATAGGTGCCTCCTTCAAATGAGGTGTAACCTATTACAGTGAAGACTCTGGTTCATTTGGGGATTTTTTGTTGTTAGCTTTTTCACTTTTCTTTTAAACCTTTGTACCCTTTGTTTAGCTGGTTATTTGGAATATTTTGCAGTCATCCTAATTTTGGGGACATCAGGTTGTGATATCAACTGTGATTTTTTGAAGAATGGCCAGATTAGTCACTTATGCTATACTGATGACCCAATAAGAAGGGCAAAATATATCATGCCTACATGTGCTGGAGTTTGACTTTAAAGGCCCTGAGTGCACTAATAAAGACTTTTAAAAAGTAAAAAAGATGCTAAGCATTTATGAGCTTGAGAGTTGGAATACATGAATGTCCTTAAATGTGTGTGTGTGTCCCGTGACCCTCCTTCAAATGAGGTTTGAGGAATTACAAAGGAAAGACTTCAGTTTATCAGGAGATTCCTTTGTTTAGGTTTGTTGCTAAATTGCAGTATTGAGAACATCATTGTGAAAATCATACCCTACTACCTTGGTCTGTTCTTATGGGGATATTTATGTATGATCCCAAAAAAGTATAGACGGATAATCTGAACATGTATGTTCACACTGAGCATCAGCATTGTAGATTATCCTGGATGGATAGATTGGGGGACAGAAATGACACAAGGGATAAAGAATATGAAAGCCATTATTTTTATGGTACACACCATTATTCTTGGTTTATAAGCTCACTTAATAAATATAAATGAGTATGGAAGATGGACCTAGGTATTGTAATTGCAGATGACATGTGAGCAACTCTGATTCAGGTTTCTTGATATGCCACCAAATCACAAAGATTTAGATGTTTGTGGTGGTAGTGTTTATTTAAGTATTTTTACAACCCACACAGGCTCAGGGTTACATTTCCTATTCTCATTACATCCTGATGGTATTGCCAAACAGGTGAGGTGGGAATCTGCAAGCACATCTTTTAGACTGCAAGGACCTACCTTTTCTGATAAGCGACATGCAGAAGATCTGTGACTTGATTTGGCTCCCTCATTCCTGATAAGATACAATCCTTACCATGTGTTATCCCACAAGATTGTTCATTGTTTCAGCTGATAGTGAAAGTTTGTAATAAAGTCATCAATAGGACATGGAACAAGACAGGTCCCTCTTTAACAACAGAATTATTAATAGTTTTCTGGACATTAGAAATTTGGTGACTGCAGTTTGAATTCTAGGATTAAGATGCAAAATAAATGGATAGCTTTGGGCAATAGCTACTTATATAAGTGCTGCATATTATGCTTTCTCTGTTTTACTTCTTTTAAACTTTATTGTAGATATAATGTCCCAGATATACAAGTGTGGATATTATATTCCACATTTAAGGCTGTATCCTGTGTTCTTTTTATGTAGCTATATCATTTATATTAGACAACAAAAACACTGCTAGACAGTTTCTACAAATATATTAAAAGGCTGTGTAAAGTTTTCATGTTTGCTTGACATTGTTTACTCCTGATATGAAAATTTGTACTGATATATATGTTTATGATTGATGCTTATTAAAGTTTGATATTAATAAATATTGTAAAGAAACTATAAAAAATAATACTGATAATAATCTTAACTATCAATAAATAAAATACATATGATTAAAACAAATCAGATGAGTGTGAAGTGCAGCAGCATACTTTAATAAGTGAATATAGCAGAATCTAAAAAAAGTTGTGATAAACCTAACAGTGCAAAAACATTTAACTTCTCTAAATTATGTCACTTTGCCTCTTGCAGTTAGTTTACTTCTTTCTGAGAAAGTTCTGAGATGACTCAGCCAGCAGCTGTAAAGTTTCTTGCAGATATTTGGCAGCAGTATAACAAAAAAACATGCAAATGAATAATAACAATGGAAAGGTAGATAAGAAATGCAATTCAAAAATAACTACTGTACTGTAAATATGATACATGTGCACTGTGTGATGGTTCCTGTGTAGTGAAGTTTCCATTGCACCTCTGAATTAAAAAGAGATAGTAATGTAGCCATACCTAGAAAAAAGAAAAACAGATCTGCAACACTGATGATGAAGTTTCAGGACAGAACAGACACAACTGTGGTAACTAATAATATATATATATATATATATATATATATATATATATGAATTATGTTTATTACTTTATACCATATCTCTCAAACAATCAAGGACAAATCAGAACAGAATGAGACAAACACAGAAATAATCAGGGGTACTCTTAAAATATTAGTGATGTTAAATAGAGAGAATGTGAATTGATTTGATTTTTATGAAGTGAAAGAACTCTATAACTCTAATTATTGTCATTATTTAAGTGTAATTCACCACCTTTTCTCCAAAAGTCACCAGTTTTAGGAAGAATTAAGAGGGACAGGACAGAGCTAAAATATGAATCAAAATCAAGGACAGTTAAGAGGTATGCTGTACACTGGATAAGTGCCTTGACTTTTGTTTTATACTCTGGTCAGGTAAGAACTGATTATTTTGTGTGTGTGTGTATGTGTGTGTGTGTGTGTGTGTGTGTGTGTGTGTGTGTGTGTGTGTGTGTGTGTGTGTGTGTGTGTGTGTGTGTGTGTTCCTTTTACAGGCTTAATTCTCAGTACATTGGAGTAGTGGTCACACCATAAGGCACAAATCTAAATCAGTAGCGGAAGAATGAATCACTGTGTTGTATCTTATTAACCTTGGTTGAGAGAAGGTATTAACTAATTTTGGGAGATTTCTGAGAATTTAGATGACTCAGTTACATTAGCTGTAATTGACAGGAGAGCATGTGATTCTTCTTTTCCCCATGGGTAATGGAAAATGAAATTATTACTTAAATTAGGATGGATTCCAAAAGAATTAGGTAGTCTTGTTGAAGGTCTTTAACAAGAACTTGTCACAGCACTAAGCTATGAGCCACACCAAAGAACTATTAAAAATATTATATTATATTATATTATATTATATTATATTATATTATATTATATGATATTATGGTGTTTCAGGCAGAAAATAATTATTCTGTTGAACTATTAACAACTATTTTGTCCTTAAATCTCAGAACATTTGTCATTTTTTTTTTTTTTCACAGTACGTAACTGCCCAAACAAGGACCCTCCTGTTCTAAGAGAGAGACAGGTAGCTACCCTAATTTGGACTCCTTTCAAGTGAAAAATTCAAAGGGTGGGACAGTAGATCAGGGACCAGCACTAGGCACTAGATGAGCAAGTTATGTCTCTGCCCTAGTTAGCTTTTTAATGGTCTGCCCTAAGTTTGAAGCATGTACTGAAGAAAAAGTATCCATTTTATAAAAGGTTAGTAAACGTTTTTGTTTTTAATTATGTGGGTGGCCACAGTGGTGCAGTGGTTAGCATTGCCACCTCATAGCAAGACATTCTCCAGTTCAATTATTGGCTGGGGTACCTTCTGTGTGGAGTTCGCATGTCCTCCCTGCAGTAGCGTGGGTTTTTCTCTGGATGCTCCAATTTCCTCCCAAAGACATGCTGTAGGTGGAATGAACACTCTAAATTGGCCCTAGATGTGAGAGAGTGTGTGTATGTGCCTTCTGTGGAAGGTTGGACACTGGGCTGGAAACTCGACACTGTAAAACTCCACTGCCAATCATTCTGCAGACCGTTGTTCCACTGTAGTGACCCCTAACCGGGAAAAGCTGAAAGAAAAAGAAGTAAACATTTCTAATTATGCATGAAGCAGTATCTAAAATAAATATGTGAAAGTCTTATGACTATATTCATCTTCAGCCTTTCTGAAATATGTAACTTGTGTCATCATGGAACCTGTCAGTATTGTCACTGTGCCATTTTTCCAGTAGCAATTTATATATTGTATTTGTTTGCATTTGTTTACCAGGACAGTCTGATTGGGAAAAAAACCTTTCAGTGTAGTTCCAGAAAGTTGAGTTCCTCTAGCAAATTATACTAGGTATAAATAGCAATAATAAATCACTCAGTACAGTACAATGGATAGAAGAAAACAAAACATGACAGAGCAAAAATCAAAATTATAAATGTAGAGCAAAGCCAAACAAAATCAGTCAATAAGAAAGTAAAATATCAGTTTTACAATTGAATATCTCATAGGTTGAATTATATTGGATCAAAACAGTTATGATATAAATTTTCCATTCATAGGATACAAAATGAGTACATATGATGTGTTAATGTGGCAAATACACCTGTGGTAGATAAGGTTGTAATAAAGATCATGTAGTTGGGTCTACATTATCTAACTGAAATGGCTAAATATCGAGGGCCATTTTATCAACCACTAAATATTGAACTACCATTTACGCGAATGGCCAAGTCACCAATTTGTTTCCTAGGGAAAAAAAATCGCTTGGCCGTCATCATGAATTTGCCCTTTTCCTGACTGTAGTGTGATCTCAGAGTTGATATATTTAGTTGGGGGCAATGTTTGAAGTGGTGTGTCACTTTTGTCTGGCCTACCAATTTTTTTCCTTAGGAAAAGAATCGGTGAATTGGCCATTCATGTAAGTGGTAGTTCAGTATTTAGTGGTCGATTAAACAGTGTTCAATGTTTAGCCATTTCAATTAGGTGATGTAGACCCATGCAGTTAGATAAGGTTAAGTGTCAAGTGGACTGAGGTGCCAAGAGTAATGAGCAGAAACAGAAGTACAGTGTATATATATTTTTGTTTGTTTGTTTATATATATATAAAAAAAAAAAAATATATATATATATATATATATATATATATATATATATATATTTATTTATTTATTTATATTTGTTTTCTGGGGTCAGTGCACTTATTTCGATAGACTAATTAGAGGCACAGTTTTAGAATATGTTTCAGGTAAGTTGTAAAAAAAACCCAGCATGGCAAGAGTTTGCAGTAGAAGAATGTTGCTTCAGTAGTATTTTGTGGAATGAGAAAGTAGTAGGATCTCTTAGAGAGAAGTGAAAAAGAAAATGGGTTCTTTTTATAGTATTTCCATGTAGCTTAGCACAGTGCGATTATAATATTCATATCATACATTTAGCTATTGTTAGGGTAAACCAGTTGGTTCTGATATTGATTACTATATCAGGCAAGGTGGTTAGCCTTTGTGGCTTAGGTTGAGGGGCACAATGTGTAGGTGAGATATGTGTCCTGTGATTTGTGCTGTGTTATGGTTGTCAAGCAGGTGTCTGTCTTGGTGATCTCCACTGTCTGGGTAAATGTCTATTGAGTGCCTCTATGAAGGTGGGTGTGTGGTTATTGTTTGTATGTCAGAGCTGTGATAGTGGCTGTTCTGGGGGGTATGTGTTCCATGTGGTTTGTTGCAGGTGTTGACCCTTCTCCTCTTGACCAGCTAGTCCAGTCTTTGCTGGAGAGTGCATATCTTCCAATTTGTTGATATAAGGGTGTCTCTCACAAGTCTAAGTGTTGGGAGTTTAGAGGAGAGGGTTGTCTGTGTGAATGAGTCAGTTGCAGCAGTGCCTCAGAATGCTAAAGTGCACCAGTTTAATGGGCAAAAGCATAGAGAACCTCACTTTATTCATGCCAGGAGGGGTGGTCATAACTACTAAGTACTGTAGCTAATTCCATGAGGAATGACTACTCCTGATGGCTCTCAGGCATGCTAGAATAATTGATAAAAAATTTTTTTTTTTTTCAAAACAGGTTTATTGTTTTAACATACAAGAGAAATATCATAACAATTTTATACAAGTAATTAAAAATAGATATGATTATAACATTCAACAAAACAACTAAAGTATTTACAAAGACATCCACTACAATCAGATCAATTAATTAAACTAAAATACCATGCTATTGAAATTAGGATTTTTTAACAAATTTTGTAAATTATCCCATACAATATAATAAGATGTTTTTCTAGTTCTTCTTGACCTAATTGTGTTTATTTCCATATGGCACACTATATTCATAACATTTTTAAATTCATTGAACGAATGAGGTGTATCTGAAATCCAATTTCTGGTTATTATTTTCCTAGCCACTGCTAGAATATACCATAACAAGGGAAGCTTAACCTTTTTAACACTTTGAGGTACAGGTGTGTTGAATAATATAAGAGATTTAGAAATAATGAAATTATCTGTAAAAAGAGCCTGCAAAAATTCATTAAGTGACTTCCAGTATTCTTTCAATTTTATACAGTCATAAAACATATGAGCCCAGTCAGCATTAATTTCTACATTACATCTCTTACATAGATTATCTTTATTATTTATTTTATTCATTATCAAAGGTGTATAAAAAGATCTATGTAAAAATTTCCATGTATAAAGTCTCCAGACAATGGAAGATGTAGTTCTATAGGCAGATTCCAATATATATTGTTTATCTCGTTGATTTGGTGGTTCCCCATTAATAGAAGTGAAATAATTCCAGTATGAATCTACACTGTAAAAAGTTTCTTGTCTGATAATTTTATGTATGTATGAAAGTTTACCTTTATCAGAAACTTTATGTTGTAAATTTAATATCAAGTAATCAATCAGTGTTGGAATAGATTCTTTAACTGTTATAGACATTAGATCTATTTTATTAATGAGATGTTGTCTAAAGGTCTGAACCTCTAACCAGCAAGTTTCTCTTAGATCAAATTCTTGTTTTAAGAAATCTAGATTTTTAACTTTATTATCAGATATCAACTGATACCAGTACTTTAGATCATTATCTATAGCTAAATGAGTTCCTTCAGAAGTAGATGACAAAAACATACCCTGAGTATACATTATAGGGACTATAATAAAATTACATTCCCTATACTTAGGGTGCATGAATATAAAGTTACAATAGCTAATAAAAATATTTAATGGGTAACAAACCATATGTTTAGGTGTAATAGGTGAAGTACAAAATATAACATGGAGTTATTTACAATCATATTTTTATGTGTTAATGAGATTTTCATGAAGTGCATACTAATTAGCTCCCAATAATCTTTCCATTTTGCGACATATGACTGATCTATTAATAAAGTAATAACTTTTACAATAGAAGAAATAGTATATAAATTAAAGTCTGGAAAAGAAATACCCCCTTGAGACCAGCTATTAGTATGTTTCTTTAATGCAATCCTAGGTCTATTAGGTGCCCATAGGAAATTTAACATTAGTGTATTCAGTTTCTTGATAATTATTTTTGTAGGTGGAAGTATTATTGATTGTATTAAGTATAAAATCTTGGGGAATATTATCATTTTAATAATTGTAAGTCTCTCCTCCATAGTAAAAACATATTATTCCAGGTATTAAAAAGATTTTGTATATTAAGAAAACAGGTATTATAATTATTATATATAATAGATTTAATATCTTTAGATAGTATTATACCTAAATAAGTTATCTGACCTGAATTGGGTACATATTTAGTAAAATCACTAATGAGAATATTTTTTCGTATATATAGGTAGTATTTTAGTTTTTCTTCATTGAATATTAAACCAGAAATACTTTTAAAATTCATCATTTTATCAAATAGAGACTGCATAGAAGAATTAGATCCTGCTGATGTAATTAGAACATCATCTGCAAAAGTTGAATTTTGGATGTTGTATTTTCATCTATTTCAAAACCCTCTATGTCAGTACTGTTTCTGATCAAATTAGCCCAAGGCTCCATTACTAAAGTGAATAATAGTGGAGAAAGTGGACATCCTTGTTTTGTACCTTTAAAATGGGTATTTTTGTGAAACATATGTTCCTACCTTAATATAAGCCAATGTTCCTTTGTATAAATGCTCAATTAGATTTACAAATGCATCTGAGAAGTTTGTGCACTTCAGTAAGGTAAACAGATAGTCCCAACTTACTGAATCAAATGCTGAACTTATATCAAGACTAATAAGTGTTAAATCTTTCTTTTTCCTATTTGCAAAATCAATTAATGTTAAAGTTCTTCTTATATTATCAAAAGTATTTCTATTTACAATGAAGCCTGTCTGATCTATATCTATAATGCCGGGGATGATTGTCTTCAATCTATCAGCAAAAATACTCATAAACATTTTATAATCAACATTAAGTAATGAGATGGGCCGATATGAAGTACATCTAGTTGGATCTTTATTAGGTTTTAAAATTGGCGAAAAATGTATATTGCCAAGATGGGGGTGGGTATTAACTCAGTTTGGGCCAAAATAAAAACCTTATGTATTAATGAATATGTACTTTTAGAAAGGATTTTATATATCTCTGGTATAATACCATCATTATCCGGTGCTTTGTTTGATTTAAGCTTATTTATTTGTGTAATAACCTCTGTATATGAAATACTTTTGTCCAATAGTTTAATCTGTTGTTTATTAAGCTTTTTATTCATGTTTGTGGTTATAAACTCCTTTATTTTATCTTTAGGTTCCATGTTAATGTTATTATGGCTAATTTTGTGAAAGTGATTTCTAAATTCATCTAGTATTTCTGGTATACTAGAAACATTCTTCTTTTTCCTTAGAGAAAAGATTTCTTTGATATAGTTTTGTTTATTCAACCTTTTTGTTTTATTTTTAAGTCTATGTAAGTATTTGGGGCTTATTGAATAAGACAAAAACTTGTATTTCTCTAAAGTTATTTTAACTTTATGAGTTAAAATTTCTTTGTATTTCTCATTTAGTTTGTTTATTTCTTCAATAACTTTCTTGTCCATAATATTTTCTTTATTATTATGTTTATAAGAGTCTAATTTACTTTGAATATCTAACAATTCCTTATCCCAAGATTTCCTTTATTATTATACCATTTGATACTTTGTCCATATAGATATGATTTTAAGGCATCCCAAACATAGACAATGGAGACTTCAGGAGTATTATTTATGTCTAAAAAATGTTTTACTTCTGAAAGTATATATTCTTTATAGTCTTTTAGTTGAGTTAAGTATGCTGGTATCCTTTTGATCTGAACATTATGAGTATTTTTTATCATGAATTCAAAAACAATTGAATTATGATCAGATATAGGACATGAAATGATTTTGGAATTAATTAAATCTGTTATCATCTGGTTAGAAATAAAGACCCTCCCCAAGATTCATGAAGCTCGGCGCAAGGCCGGTGTAAGGCTTGCGCCGGCAGTGCAGTGTATAATCAGCGTAGCAGCGCCATATGCATAGTAATGAGTGCGCGCCGCAACCACAGACACGTGCAGAGGGCACGTGAGCGAGCCCAAGTAGGATGCGGCCGTAGGCATGGCCAAGCCGGCAGGTGGTGAGCAACCTAAAGTGCTGACTTCCACAGGCCGCCTGCAATAGTAACCGCACCAGCCAGGGTCCGTGGATAATGAAACGTACGCAGAGTATGCAACATAGTACCCGTCCACACAAAACGGAGAACCAAACATTAACCCACGAAGTCCAAATTGTACCCGTCCAAGGAACAAAGGATACGCGTAATACTGTGTCCGTCACTCAATGCACTGTCAGTGGGCATACCCAGTGAAGGTGTACCGCAGCATGTCAGCGCGCCGCACCTACACAGAACTAGCCACATGGGCATGGTCACCAGCAGTAGTGAGAGTACACAGCCGGGTAGCCGTGTCGATATAACAACAAGAGGGAAACCAGATACCCTAAACACAGACAAACATGTGCATAGCAACATGTACTACACCCAGCAACATCCCCGTCGCATATACATAGGATGGCGTATGCCTAAGCTTAATATCCAGAAGCAGAACCCATGCATGCAAATGTAATACACAACAGCCCTGTCATAGCATGTAACCCGCACCCATGTATGACCGTGCACCCAACCCAGCTAGCAGTCTTGCGCAGCTGCACACCTACACACAACGGGTATACTTGAAATGTAGTAAGAAGTATTGTCCTAGGCAGTGCCACGTGGGCAAATATTTACCCCACATGTTAACATCCCACCTCAGGTACAGATATCCAAATGGCTGCATGTGAATGTGTCGGCAGAATGTGTACATCCCGCATGTGGTATGGACCTGTCGAAACCCCATAGGCGTGCACACGCCACGGTGCCCATAACTGTACACATCTGGACAAGGCAGTATGTTCAGCCACCGTACTGATGATTAGCTATGCAGACACATCAAACACAACACATATGGCGGAACATCTGCCCGCCAAGCAGGACGCCCCAACAGGGTACCACATGCACAGAAAGTGAAGGTGGGACATCACACGTTGAGAATAGCGTTGCCGGATGGCCAAACACCCACAGCCAACGCAAAGGATGAAATAACATATATATGCCTGGATGAATGGGTATGTCATAGCATGGGAATAGGCCAAGCTATCCAACATAATAGCCATGCGTACCAGATACAAACTGCCAGTAGTAATGCAGGAAGGCATACACGATTGTGGGAATAGCACAGGACATATGGCATGTGCCAAGTGTTGACGCATGACACAAATGTCCAGGATGGGGCTCCCCTCAAAGAGGAACATGTGCCAACCCCACCCCCCACAGATGTACCGGCAGTGGAAACACATCCCAAACACACACCAACACTAACGTCCATCCCACAACAGCAACGGAGGCAGGTCAAAGACCACCATGACGCGTGCACAAACAGAGACACGTGTAACCGTTGCCCTAACAACCCCCCACAGGCCAACGAATAATAGTATGGACATATGCATGTAATGCTGCGAAGGATGTGTGGTAGTCCTCAGTATCACAGAGGTAGGTACACAGATACACTGTAATCAACCGTGACGTATGTGCACTGTACACAGCATACCTGCATGTAATACATAGTTCAATCATGTGCCACAGAAATATACACATATGAATGAGGATAGGGGATAGACAAGTGTGAATGGGACAAACTATGAACATAGGTTCATAGGTCCATAGGTACATAGTAGGCTATCTGCCCAAGGGCAGCTATAACCCTAGCCCATAGTTATGTTGCCTTTGCCAACCCTCCAGTCCAAAGATAACAATGCCTATTATACTGCTGTACCTCTGTCAAGCAGTGACAATGAAGTAATCCCGGGGGTGTATCTGCAATCCCCCATACATTGGTCAAGATCCCCCTTGAACAAGGCCAGTGAAGCGCTCTGCCTCACATGTACTGGGATGTTGTTCCACAGCATAGTGAGTGTCTGGGTGATGAATCTGTCCCTCCAACACATTCCATTAATGACCGTGTCAAGGTTCACGTCACCTGCCCCTGTGGTTCTGAGGGATGTAGATCCATTAGGTGAAGCATAGTCATCAAATATGGGTCGACATGGCCTTGTATGTCAGGCACAGGTCACCACTGAGCAAGTGGTATGTGACTGAATGGAGCAGGAGTCCTGTCAGTCGGGCAGCATAACACAAATTCCTGACACCCTGCATCCATTTGACAATGAACCTATGGGCCTTCCCAGCTGCTGCAGGTGTCGGGTCAGATATCCTCCGAACGGGGCAATGTACTCAATCATAGGTCTAATGAGTGATGAGTACAAGGAGACGATGACCTCCCCTGATCTAGATGTGAATCCCTGCACCATCAGGTGTGCAATGTAGAAGGTCTACCTAACTACGTTAGCAACGTGTGTGTCGAACGAATGGTGACTGACAACCTGGGTCCCCAGATCCCTGGTAACTCCCTCTGTGCTCAGTGGATTGCCACCTATATGGCAGCAAGGGGTAACCATGTTCTTCCCGAAGGGTATGACTATGCATTTCCCGGCATTTAGCTGTAGGCCATGTCCCTGGCACCAGATATCCATATCTCTGAGGCCCTTCTGAAGGATATCTGTGTCAGATGTCCGTCCCACTATGGCACCCAGTTCGCAGTCATCTGCAAACATTGTCAGCCATAACCCCCCTGTGATTGCTTGTACTTTGGAAATGTAGATGCAGAAAAAGAGTGGACCCAGGACTGAGCCCCGTGGGACACCGCCTGTGACCGGCTGTGAGTCTGACATGGTGCCAGCAACTATGACCATGTGGGTTGTGTCACCTAGCCAGTTTGCAACCGATCCTGCGATGTACGGGTTCACATCCAAGCCGATGGGTTTATCAATGATACCTGAGGGGGGTATTGTGTTGAAGGCCTTTGCCAGGTCGAGGTAGGCTGTATGGACTGCCCGACCCTCATCAATGGCCTCGGTGACTGTTCCTAAAACATCAACCAAGTTTTAAACGCATGATCTGCCTTTGACCAAGCCAAACTGGGTTGGATGCAAAGTATGCAAGTCCCCTATGTCGTCATCTATGAGTTCCATTATGATCCTTCCCCATGGCTTTGCAGATAAGGCTTGTCAAGCTAATGGGACGGTAATTACCAGGGTCAGTGGAGGCACTGCCCCTGTGAAGTGGGACTACAGTCGCCATGCGCCACAACTTGGGTACGTTACCTGAGGTGAGGCTAAGATGAAACAGCCGTCCTAACTGTGGGTCTTATCCCTCAATGAGTTCGTGGAGTACACAGCCGGGACACCATCTGGTCCCATGGATGCTGTGTTCACTGCCTTGGGGAGAGCATGTCCCACCTGTGCGTTACAGAAGTTTCGGGGGCCACAATCCTCTGGTACAGACATCTCTCCATGTGAGGGGGGAGGTGGGGGGAGATGTTTGCACCGAACCTGTCAGCCAGTATGTTGGCAATGTGTGTATGTTCAGTAACCTTCACATCATCCTGAACCCAGTCCGAGCATATCTGGGAGTGTCCTCCCGGGTGTCCAACATAGCTAAAGAAGGCCGTATGATTGTCCGTCGAGTCCTTGGTGATATATCTGTCGGATTTGCCCTGGATGATGTCATGAGAGCTTGTAGTTCTTCACATATAATGAGCAAGGGTGTCATACCTTACAAGGATTCTGCTCTGTTTTGTAGTAGCTACCTCCTTTCATTGTAGAGCTTTTGTGTGGCTGGGGTACACCAGACTGGATGCTTGGCATTGGTACAAAGACTCTCAGTTGTGTAAGGGATTGCCTGATCCATGCAGTCCTGTAGGTGCTGGTAGACCGGGCGAAAGTGCTCATGAACTACTTGTTTTGGTGGTGTTATTTTGACAATAAAGTGGCGATTCTTTCCTATTGGGATTTCTGAGGATGATTTAAAGCAGTTGCTAACCTGCATCTTTGGATGTACACCATTTGGTTTCAGTTCTGAAAAACCTGGTTTTCGTAGCACTACATAATATGGGTAGTCAAACAGACATCCGCGACTGGGGAACATACAGCAGCAGTCAAACCCACTGGCCAGATGGACACAGTCCAACAAGTTCTACACTTTACATATGCACATTGGTGTCCATTGTAGGACCCCAAAAATTGATCCGTACGCTATATTATCCAGCTGCTACCGTTCCACCCAGAAGAAGCGACAGCCGTGACTACGGCACAGCTAGACATATGCATCACCAGCGTGTGTAAGGTTGATGACAAGTGTCCATGAAATGCAGGACATATGACCAGAAATCCCCAGATTGTCGAGTCCATAGAAGTGCGTCCACATCCCAGTCCCGCACACATGAAGGATGTGTAATGGGTACCGTCGAGGGTTGCAGCCATGAGATCGTGGGTATGCAGAAATGGGGCTCTGTGTTGTTTGGCAGATAATCCGTTGTCCCGCCCCGTGGGAGGGATGTGGGTATAGCACATGCCTTACTCCCCACTAATAATGCAAAGCATCCAGCGGATAATGCTAAATGCAGGTGTGAAATGTGTACAGCCCTATACCAGTGTCCAGTAGGCAATTCCCATGGATGGACAAGCGTACGACCAAGATGGCACCCATAACTTCAAACCTGGTGGAATTACACAGCTGCAGTAAGGCATGACACAGGAAATACAGATAGGGACTACAGTAGACACTCCCCATACAAGGTTAGACTGCCGTGCGAATACCGGCGTACACAGCACTCAATCTGCCAGCATCAAAATGGGGATCACTCGCTGCCATACTGCGGAACAAATGGGCGACCTGTGGAACACATACTAATGGCACACCAACAACGTCAACTAGAAAGGTCAGTCAAAACCACCGGCCAGATGGACACAGTCCAACAAGTTCTACACTTTACACATGCACATTGGTGTCCATTGTAGGACCCAAAAATTGACACATGGAATATCATACAGCTGTTATCGTTCTACCAGAAGAAGTGACAGCCGTGACTATGGCACAGCTAGACATATGCACCACCAGCGTGTTTAAGGTTGATGACAAGTGTCCATGAAATGCAGGACATATGGACAGAAATCCCCAGAGTTCTGAGTCCATAGAAGTGCGTCCACATCCCAGTCCCGCACACATGAAGAATGTGTAATGGGTACCGTCGAGTGTTGCAGCCACGGGATCCTGGGTATGCAGAAATGGGGCTCGGTGTTGTTTGGCAGATAATCCGTTGTCCCGCCCTGTGGGAGGGATGTGGGTGTAGCACATGCCTTACTCCCCACTAATAATGCAAAGCACCCACCGGATAATGCTAAATGCAGGTGTGGAATGTGTATACAGATAGGGACTACAGTAGACACACCCCATACAAAGTCAGACCGCCGTGCGAATACCAGCGTACACAGCACCCTATCTGCCAGCAAGAAAATGGGGATCACACGCTTCCATACTGCGGAACAAATGGGCGACCTGTGGAACACATATTAATGGCACACCAACAACGTCAACTAGGAAGGTCATAGGATGGTTAAACTATGGCGTTCCCACTTATAAAGAACATCCTTCAATGAATTAGTAGGATCTACATGTTTTGGTGGTGTTAGTTTTGACAATACAGTGGCGGATATTTCCCATTGGGACCTCTGAGGTTTATTTAAACCAGTTGCTAACCTGCATCATCGGATATACACCATTTGGGTTCATTTCAGAAAAAACTGGTTTTCGTAGCACTACATAATATGTGTAGTCAAACAGTCATCCGCGATTGGGGAACATACAGCAGCAGTCAAACCCACTGGCCAGATGGACACAGTCCAACAAGTTCTACACTTTACATATGCACATCGGTGTCCATTGTAGGACCCCAAAAACTGATCCGTACACCACATCTACCAGCTGCAATCGAGCAACCTAGAAGGAGTGAACAGCCGTGACTACGGCACAGCTAGACATATGCACGACCAGCATGTTTAAGGTTGATGACAAGTGTCCATGAAATGCAGGACATATGAACAGAAATCCCCAGATTGTCGAGTCCATATAAGTGCGTCCACATCCCAGTCCCGCACACATGAAGGATGTGTAATGGGTACCGTCGAGGGTTGCAGCCATGGGATCCTGGGTATGCAGAAATGGGGCTTGGTGTTGTTTGGCAGATAATCCGTTGCCCCGCCCCTTGGGAGGGATGTGGGTATAGCACATGCCTTACTCCCCACTAATAATGGAAATCATCCACCGGAGAATGCTAAATGCAGCTGTGAAATGTGTACAGCCCTATACCAGTGTCCAGTAGGCAATTCCCATGGATGGACAAACGTACGACCAAGATGGCACCCATAACTGCAAACCTGGTGGAATTACACAGCTGCAGTAAGGCATAACACAGGAAATACAGATAGGGACTACAGCAGACACTCCCCATACAAAGTCAGACCGCCGTGCGAATACCGGCGTACACAGCACTCAATCTGCCAGCAAGAAAATGGGGATCACTCGCGTCCATACTGCGGAACAAATGGGCGACCTGCGGAACACATACTAATGGCACACCAACAACGTAAACTAGGAAGGTCATAGGATGTTTAAACTATGGCGTTCCCACTTATAAAGAACATCCTTCAATGAATTAATAGGATCTACATGTTTTGGTGGTGTTAATTTGACAAGACAGTGGCGGATATTTCCTATTGAGACTTCTGAGGATTAGTTAAAGCAGTTGCTAACCTGCATCATTAGATTAACACCATTTGGGTTCATTTTAGAAAAACCTGGTTTTCGTAGCACTACATAATATGGGTAGTCAAACAGACATCCGCGATTGGGGAACATACAGCAGCAGTCAAAACCACTGGCCAGATGGACACAGTCCAACAAGTTCTACACTTTACATATGCACATTGGTGTCCATTGTAGGACCCAAAAATTGATCCTTACGGAATACCATCCAGCTGCTATCGTACTACCAGAAGAAGCGACAGCCGTGACTATGGCACAGCTAGACATATGCACCACCAGCATGTTTAAGGTTGATGACAAGTGTCCATGAAATGCAGGACATATGGACAGAAATCCCCAGATTGACGAGTCCATAGAGGTGCGTCCACATCCCAGTCCCGCACACCTGAAGGATGTGTAATGGGTACCATCGAGGGTTGCAGCCATGGGATCCTGGGTATGCAGAAATGGGGCTCGGTGTTGTTTGGCAGATAATCTGTTGTCCCGCCCCATGGGAGGGATGTGGGTATAGCACATGCCTTACTCCCCACTAATAATGCAAATAATCCACCTGAGAATGCTAAATGCAGCTGTGAAATGTGTACAGCCCTATACCAGTGTCCAGTAGGCAATTCCCATGGATGGACAAACGTACGACCAAGATGGCACTCATAACTGCAAACCTGGTGGAATTACACAGCTGCAGTAAGGCATAACACAGGAAATACAGATAGGGACTACAGTAGACACTCCCCATACAAAGTCAGACCGCCGTGCGAATACCGGTGTACACAGCACTCAATCTGCCAGCAAGAAAATGGGGATCACTCGCTTCCATACTGCGGAACAAATGGGCGACCTGCGGAACACATACTAATGGCACACCAACAACGTCAACTAGGAAGGTCATAGGATGTTTAAACTATGGCATTCCCACTTATAAAGAACATCCTTCAATGAATTAATAGGATCTACATGTTTTGGTTGTGTTATTTTGACAATACAGTGGCGGAAATTTCCTAATGGGACATCTGAGGATTAGTTAAAGCAGTTGGTAGCCTGCATCATTGGATTTACACCATTTGGGTTCAGTTTAGAAAAACCTGGTTTACGTAGCACTACATAATATGGGTAGTCAAACAGACATCCGCGATTGGGGAACATACAGCAGCAGTCAAACCCACTAGCCAGATGGACACAGTCCAACAAGTTCTACACTTTACATATGCACATTGGTGTCCATTGTAGGACCCCAAAAATTTATCCGTATGCAATGTCAACCAGCTGCGATCGAGAGACCCAGAAGAACTGACAGCCGTGACTACAGCACAGCTAGACATATGCACCACCAGCGTGTTCAAGGTTGATGACAAGTGTCCATGAAATGCAGGACATATGAACAGAAATCCCCAGATTGTTGAGTCCATAGAAGTGCATCCACATCCCATTCCCGCACACATGAAGGATGTGTAATGGGTACCGTCGAGGGTTGCAGCCATGGGATCCTGGGTATGCAGAAATGGGGCTCGGTGTTGTTTGGCAGATAATCCATTGTCCTGCCCCGTGGGAGGCATGTGGGAGTAGTACATGCCTTACTCCCCACTAATAATGCAAAGCATCCACCGGATAATGCTAAATGCAGGTGTGAAATGTGTACAGCCCTATACCAGTGTCCAGTAGGCAATTCCCATGGATGGACAAGCGTACGACCAAGATGGCACCCATAACTGCAAACCTGGTGGAATTACACAGCTGCAGTAAGGCATAACACAGGAAATACAGATAGGGACTACAGTAGGCACTCCCCATACAAAGCCAGACCGCCGTGCGAATACCGGCGTACACAGCACTCTATCTGCCAGCACCAAAATGGGGATCACTCGCTGCCATACTGCAGAACAAATGGGCAACCTGCGGAACACATACTAATGGCACACCAACAACGTCAACTAGGAAGGTCATAGGATGGTTAAACTATGGCGTTCCCACTTATAAAGAACATCCTTCAATGAATTAATAGGATCTACATGTTATGGTGGTGTTATTTTGACAATACAGTGGCGGATATTTCCTATTGTGACTTCTGAGGATTATTTAAAGCAGTTGCTAACCTGCATCTTTGGATGTACACCATTTGGTTTCAGGTTTGAAAAACCTGGATGTCGTAGCACTACATAATATGGGTAGTCAAACAGACATCCGCTATTGGGGAACATACAGCAGCAGTCAAAACCACTGGCCAGATGGACACAGTCCAACAAGTTCTACACTTTACATATGCACATTGGTGTCCATTGTAGGACCCCAAAAATTTAACCCTATGCAATATCTATGAGATGTGAGCGAGCGACCCTGAAGGAGTAACAGCCGTGACTATGGCACAGCTAGACATTTGCACCACCAGCGTATTTAAGGTTGTTGACAAGTGTCCATGAAATGCAGGACATATGAGCAGAAATCCCCAGATGGTCAAGTCCATAGAAGTGCGTCCACATCCCAGTCCCGCACACATGAAGGATGTGTAATGGGTACCGTTGAGGGTTGCAGCCATGGGATCGTGGGTATGCAGAAATGGGGCTCGGTGTTGTTTGGCAGATAATCCGTTGTCCCGCCCCGTGGGAGGGATGTGGGTATAGCACATGCCTTACTCCCCACTAATAATGCAAAGCATCCACCGGATAATGCTAAATGCAGGTGTGAAATGTGTACTGCCCTATACCAGTGTCCAGTAGGCAATTCCCATGGATGGACAAGCGTACGACCAAGATGGCACCCATAATTGCAAACCTGGTGGAATCACACAGCTGCAGTAAGGCATAACACAGGAAATACAGATAGGGACTACAGTAGCCACTCCCCATACAAAGTCAGACCGCCGTGCGAATACCGGCATACACAGCACTCAATCTGCCAGCACCAAAATGGGGATCACTCGCTTCCATACCGTGGAACAAATGGGCGACCTGTGGAACACATACCAATGGCACAATAACAACTTCAGCTAGGAAGGTCATAGGATGGTTAAACTATGGCGTTCCCACTTATAAAGAACATCCTTCAGTGAATTAATAGGATTAATGTCAATTGACCATGGATTACACCTAATCAACATCAAAGAACCGCTGGCACCTTATGGCACACAATCCAAAACACACATAAGTAGATGAAACAGTCAACGTAGACATTGTCCAGGACAGGTCACAAATGGTATACAAAGGTTCCTTCATAGACATGTAAGTGCTTTCACCCGTAGGCTCCGTCAGACTTACACATAACATAAAAGCATCCAGGCTTTAAATATCCCCCCTTACACTTTCATTGGTCAATTTCTCAGCAAACAATGAACATTTAACCACAGCATATAAAGCACAGACGCAATGTTAACTACACACACATATATTAACATCTCCAAAAACATCCTATTAACACATGTATTATATGATATTGTACTATGCCTAATACCCATCAATCAAAGATCTAACAATATATATAGAAGATATGTATATCATATCAATGTAATACAGTGGTAAACAACTGAAAGAGTGGACTAATGTGTGTTAACTGTATATCTGTACCTAAACTACATTCCTGTTACGGGGGTTTAAGCCACCTGCTTCTCAAAAGAGGCTTCATCAGTGTTTCATCAGTCAGCCCTGGTGTGTGGTCAACCCTCCACCTAATAATCCATCTAAATCCGCATTCTAAAGCATAGTTGATGAGGTCCCCCCTCTGGTATTATAACCTAGCCTTTGTAAAACACTGAATGTAAACGTATGCCTTGTGATGTGCTCATAGCCGGCCGTAGGCATACGCCAATCCTAGGGCAGCGGTCGATCTAAGGCCGCTGCCGTAGGAGGGGTAGTACGGTCTGCAGGTATGTGCAGAAGTGGACATGAAACAGCGGTCCACAAGGATTACCCATAGTGGCGACACCTGCACAGATGGCTATAGCGGGACACACACACGACCATGCATACAGCACAGTTAGACATACACACACCATAAATAGGCAATTATACACAAGGTTTATGGCGTGTACGGGTACAGTGTCAGTACAGCAAGGATAACTGTCTGCCATGATATCCAGCAGATGTCTCTAGGGTGTTCTGGAATACGGACGTTGCATGGACAATGAGTGGATATGCATCGTACCACAGTTCTATGTGTCAGCCGTGCAAATATGCGATACATGGGACAGACAGCTGTCCATGCAAGAGCAGCGCTATGGGCACAACATAGGTATGTAGATATACAACGACAGAGATACAGACGGACACATGTGGCAAGGCCGTGAGTGTAATGTACACAGCACCACCCCACCACACCATAGCAGGGTGCACGTGGAGAACACGCTACGGAGGTCGCCAACCAGAGCAGGCACACAGGCAGTCCATGAGCTGCGTCTCACCATCCACAAACACAGGGATGGCGGCAGGATATGAGTGTTCTGCGGAAACTCTAAAGCCATACCCTATGAACCCATGCGGCTGGGAGCATAGACACACACACACATCTGGCAGGCATGGTGATTGACCACACCCCCACATACCCAACCGCACAACAGTATGACACAGGTATGGAACGCTCGTGGACCACCGAACACAGCACCGTCAGAGGCACATGTCCAGGTGGGTGACAACATCCGTAAAGGAATAGCCGCCGATAGCCAAGGTATGTGTTGCCAAGCGTCTAAAATAACTACACTCTACTAGGGAAGCTGTGAACACACACACCCCACACACACATGGGGAAGGGCCAGGAGTCAAACCTACGCCTACCTACATGTACTCACTACAGCATGATGCATTTACAGAACGCGCTACCGAGATTACTGAGCACAGCGCTGTCAGAGGCATACTTCTAGGCGGGTGACATCATCCATAAGGGAATAGCTGACAATAGCCAAGGTATGTGTTGCGAAGCGTCTAAAAGCATGTTCATCTGCAGAGGCAGCTGGAAACACACACACCTCACACACACACAGGGAAGGTCCTGGAGTCAAACCTACGCCTACCTACATGAACTCACTACAGCATGATGCATTTACAGAACGCGCTACCGAGATTACTGAGCACAGTGCTGTCAGAGGCATACTTCTAGGCGGGTGACATCATCCGTAAGGGAATAGCTGACAATAGCCAAGGTATGTGTTGCGAAGCGTCTAAAAGCATGTTCATCTGCAGAGGCAGCTGGAAACACACACACACACACACACACACACAGGGAAGGTCCGGGAGTCAAACCTACCCCTACCTACATGAACTCACTACAGCATGATGCATTTACAGAACGCGCTACCGAGATTACTGAGCACAGCGCTGTCAGAGGCATACTTCTAGGCAGGTGACATCATCCGTAAGGGAATAGTTGACAATAGCCAAGGTATGTGTTGCGAAGCGTCTAAAAGCATGTTCGACTGCAGAGGCAGCTGGAAACACACACACACCTCACACACACACGGGGAAGGTCCTGGAGTCGAACCTACGCCTACCTACATTAACTCACTACAGCATGATGCATTTACAGAACGCACTACCGAGATTACTGAGCACAGCGCTGTCAGAGGCATACTTCTAGGTGGGTGACATCATCCGTAAGGGAATAGCTGACAATAGCCAAGGTATGTGTTGCAAAGCGTCTAAAAGCATGTTCATCTGCAGAGGCAGCTGGAAACACACACACACACACACACACACACACACACACACAGGGAAGGTCCTGGAGTCGAACCTACACCTACCTACATGAACTCACTACAGCATGATGCATTTACAGAACGCTCTACCGAAACTACTGAGCACAGTGCTGTCAGAGGCATACTTCTAGACGGGTGACATCATCCATAAGGGAATAGCTGACAATAGCCAAGGTATGTGTTGCGAAGCGTCTAAAAGCATGTTCATCTGCAGAGGCAGCTGGAAACACACACACACACACACACACACACACACACACAGGGAAGGTCCTGGAGTCGAACCTATGCCTACCTACATGAACTCACTATAGCATGATGCATTTACAGAACACGCTACTGAGATTACTGAGCACAGCGCTGTCAGAGGCATACTTCTAGGCGGGTGACATCATCCGTAAGGGAATAGCTGACAATAGCCAAGGTATGTGTTGCAAAGCGTCTAAAAGCATGTTCATCTGCAGAGGCAGCTGGAAACACACACACACACCTCACACACACACAGGGAAGGTCCTGGAGTCGAACCTACGCCTACCTACATGAACTCACTACAGCATGATGCATTTACAGAACGCGCTACCGAGATTACTGAGCACAGCGCTGTCAGAGGCATACTTCTAGGCGGGTGACATCATCCGTAAGGGAATAGCTGACAATAGCCAAGGTATGTGTTGCGAAGCGTCTAAAAGCATGTTCATCTGCAGAGGCAGCTGGAAACACACACACACACACACACACACACACACACACACAGGGAAGGGCCGGGAGTCGAACTTACGCCTACCTACATGAACACACTACAGCATGATGCATTTACAGAACGCGCTACTGAGATTACTGAGCACAGCACTGTCAGGAGGCATACCCCTAGATGGGTGGTATCATCTGCAGAGGCAAGGCAGCCGATAGGGAATGAAGACAGAGTGCAGTCACACAGCATGTTACCATCCCAAGGTGGCCGTACAGTAACACGGTAGTGCTGCAGTCGGGAATACCAACTAACTACGGAGCAGTACATCACGACATGAATACGGGATGCACCACATACAGTATACCCTATGAGAGGGCATCCGGCGTGCAGGATGTAGGCAGCCATTGTGGCATAACAACCACATATGAGTCACCTGGATGGTCACCATGGCTATGCAGGATGTCATTGGCCATGGCTACACGCCTAGTAGCAGACATCGGTACCGACTGTAGTGTGTACCCCCGAATGGTGTACTGGCCATGCCTCTCACACCTAGCGGTTGCGAAGGGGAGACAGACATGCTCATGGGGTATCAACGCAGACAGGCGCTGTGTGCACTGTACTGTGTGTCCATCTACACAGCTGCTTACTGGGCATGCTCAGACACTTAGAATCGACACAGTGCAGACATGCATACACATGGGGTGACGGCATGAAAGGCAGAATGTGGACCGTCGTGTGTGTCCACCCACACAACAGCAACCCGGCCATGCCACAGATGTGGCAGTTGCGAAGGGGAAACAGGCATGCACATGGGGTATCAATGCAGACGGGCGCGGTGTGCACTGTATTGTGTGTCCATCTACACAGCTGCTTACTGGGCATGCTCAGACACTTAGAATCTGCACAGTGCAGACATGCATACACATGGGGCGATGGCATGGGAGGCAGAATGTGGACCATCGTGTGTGTCCACCCACACAACAGCAACCCAGCCATGCCACAGACGTGGCAGTTGCGAAGGGGAAACAGGCATGCACACGGGGTATCAATGCAGACGGGCGCGGTGTGTACTGTACTGTGTGTCCATCTACACAGCTGCTTACTGGGCATGCTCAGACACTTAGAATCTGCACAGTGCAGACATGCATACACATGGGGCGGCATGGGAGGCAGAATGTGGACCGTGTGTGTCCACCCACACAACAGAAACCGGCCATGCCACAGGCGTGGCAGTTGCGAAGAAACAGGCATGCACACAGGGTATCAATGCAGGCGGCGGTGTGCACTGTACTGTGTGTCCATCTACACAGCTGCTTACTGGGCATGCTCAGACACTTAGAATCTGCACAGTGCAGACATGCATACACATGGGGCGACGGCATGGGAGGCAGAATGTGGACCGTCGTGTGTCCACCCACACAACAGCAACCCAGCCATGCCACAGGCGTGGCAGTTGCGAAGGAAACAGGCATGCACCGGGTATCAATGCAGACAGGCGCGGTGTGCACTGTACTGTGTGTCCATCTACACAGCTGCTTACTGGGCATGCTCAGACACTTAGAATCGGCACAGTGCAGACATGCATACACATGGGGCAATAGCATGGGAAGCAGAATGTGGACCGTCGTGTGTGTCCACCCACACAACAGCAACCCGGCCATGCTCACACACGTAGTATGTGCTACGCACCGTCCGGCATGCAGACGGAGTGCACACACCGCAAGTCACGGCTAGGTAAACCCATACACACGCACAGGGTGGACACACATGCAGTCACACATACACACACAGATGACAGCACAGGCATCACGGGTGCAGGCTGAACATGTACACACTGTAGTGAACACTGTAGCTGCTATGCCAGCACCATGTCATTGGTGCAGCAGTATGCCTCACGGTCCAGCAACTGCATGTGACATATGTCCAGAAGACTATGTGGCAGTGTACGTCCGTCGTGCAGAGTACACATGTACTATCAATGATCCCACAGGTGTGATGTAGTCCACCCATACCGGTATACACGGACAGGCATGCTCCACACATACCATGGGCCTGACACAGATATGACACATGACTGCAGCTGTACCACAGTGAAACAATGTCCGGATATGTCACATATGTGATTTCCTGGCTGTGTGCATGGACTGCATGCAGGACACATACGAAGCCTGTGATGTACCACATGCATAACACAGGCGTGCGGTAATACACACACGAAGGGAAGGCGGACACATGTCTGTGGTATGCACCCCCTACAGGGTGTAGTGGTGTTCACTGGGACACATACCCTTGTACAGTTTGCCTGTGACAGCTGTGATACCATACCACAGTCCATGTTCCATGTATGTTGACACACATGTCACAACGTAGCAATGCATGCACACATGGCAACAGGGGATACATGTGACACGTGTACTGTGCACGGTGCAGCCGTGCATGAGCGGTGTCCGGTGTCCGTAACACAGTTGCAACCCCCTACCACATGCATACCCATCATGGGGGCCGTCATATGGTGGCATAGTAACAGCATGCATGGCAGTCTGTGTGTACACCATGTGTTTAAACACCTGTCCACATGCATGTGTTCAGGTGCTGGTCACAGGTGTGTCACACACCATCCTACCCTGCCATGTGCATACAGTCTGCTATGTCGCCTTTACATGACAAGCTGCCATGATGCATACCCATCGGCCATGCGTGATCGACCATATGTCACATTGCCACTGTAACCCCTACCACCTCCCAAGTGCAGATATTGGCACAGCTGCCAGATACAGTGGTAGTGCAGGATGCACCACATACCGCTGCACGCCTGCACAAATCCCATGTAGCGGGTGTGGCATTCCTAGCACCAACATGTGTGCAGCAATGTGTGCCCATGTATGCCACAGATCGGGGGGACTATGTGCCACGTGCCACACATCACTGTACACCATGGTAGAGATCTGTACCTACCTCAATGTGGGGTGCATCGATGTGGATGGTGCAGTACATGCAACACGTCATCCCTCCGTGTAGACATGTGTGGCCACCACCATGTCAGTGTGTCAACATGTGTGTATGTCTGCTGCCTGTTGAGAGGGTGTATGCAGATATAGTGTTGTGACTGGACACTGACCACACAGGGTGACCATCCCGTACTGGTGCTGCATTGTACAGCCCTGTCAATGCCATACCTGTGAGCCTTACTGGCCACCTGTGCAAGACCACCCCCTGTGACATGGCGCGTGGGTGCATTGTCTTGTGAGGGTGCTGACCACACAGACAGGTGTCCCCATCTGCACACAATGGTGTGTGTGCCATAGAGGTGTATGCACCACGAATGCGGGCATATTCCTGTACTGGTACAGCATCCGACTGCTGCACACAGCGCACCACAGCTGACAGGTGACACCTGCGGTCAGTAGCCAGCACACTGCGTACGACACCTGCAGAATGTCACCATACCTGTACTGTGTCATGCCATGTATGTGATGTCTCTGTCCACCGTAGCCTGTGGCACCGACCACAGGCGTCAGGTGCAGTATATGTGCGTCATGTACCGTGTAAGCAACGTTACACTGTATCCGGCTCCGTGCTCCGCAGGTTTATGTGTATGACCTCTCTTCTTGCAATCCCGACTGTCTGTTCTCTATATCACAAAAGCTCTGCACCTGCTCCCATAGTATTCCTACATAGGTAAAGTACATGTATACTAAATGGAGTACTACACTGGCCTAGAATCCCCTTGTGTACCCACTTCCCTATAGGTGCCTTCTGACCCGGTTACACAGCAAATGCATTCACATTCTCTGGCATGTCGAAGGGTCAATTGCTAGCGACCTCTCCTGTTCAGATGGTGAATCTGGGTGTCCTGGGCACTGTTACAGGTGCCTCATGGACACGGACAAGCCACACCTCCCCCAATGAACATAATACATGTGACAGACGCAACTATATAGCCAGACAGGGGGCTGTGCTCTCTCAAACCATGACCGGCAAGACCAAGCGGGAGGGGAAGGACACCATGCACACCACAAACCCAGTGTCACATGTGACTATCGCAAATGCTAATCAAACACATGAACACACTAAGACATACCTGGAGGCACTGTTAAAACATGTCACGAACCTAACGAGCCCTCTGAAGCAGACACACAAGCAACTGCCTCCACAAGACATAGGACATGCAACACATAGTTCTCAACGTCAGTGTGCTAAACTGTCAGAGCCCCAAAGGCAACACACACACTGCCAGACACACTTGTAATGGGTGGCGCCACTGTCAGACACACCGGCGTCCCACCTACCAGACTGAGCAGGGGAATGATCCCAGTAGGCTGCCTGCGGGCGCTGGAATATGCCACATAACACACGCACTCAGGTCACTCCGCAGCATGTACAGGTATGGCGGTCATTGCCCATGCTGGTGACAACAACTGGAGACATACCACCCTGGGATACATTAAAGGAGACATAGAGGGCCACTCAGATTGTGTAGCCCAGGCCGGCATGTCCCTGACCCTGGGCAGTATCCCACCCTCATCAAGTATGATGCCACTATACTGGCTCCAAGTGGTCACCCTTGATAATGTGCCTGGTTACTGGTGTCAGTCTGAGGGGATCCAGATTCCTCATACCTGGGATGACATGCTTGGCATGCCACGCCCCTTCGCAAGGTATGGCTTGCACCTGTTGACCCTGGTCTTCAAGGGTTTGGCTAAGGCACCTGCCACCCCCACAGTGCCCACTGCAGGCAAGGCTGGAATGATAAACCTACCACCCTACACTACAAACCTGGAGAACAGACAAGGTAATACTGCTCAGTGCCAGTGGTCTACGCCCAAGCTGCACACCCTCAAATGCCCTCCTCAGTATGGAGGACATCGATGTCAGTGCTGAGACTGAAACATTCATCAGGGCTGCTGAGAGCACCCCAGCACTATCGGGTCATACCCCATGTTACGCGTTCAGGACCATAACCCGGACCTAACACAGAAGGAGGGGGAGTCTCCATTTCCATGAAGGATACACACACCTCCAGGTTGGCAGAAATGCATGTAGCAGTGGGGAATATCCAGGTGCAATTAACCATGGGTAGGACTGCCCTACAGTTTGTTGCATGCTACAGACCACCCTCCCAAACCCAGGATACCTGCACAGCCTTCCTGAAGACACTGGTGAGTGTGAATGCTCTCACAACACCGTCATATTGGGTGACATCAACCACCCATACATAGACCGGGAACATTACCCAGGACACAACACCCTACACCAAAGGTCCCAGGTGTTCATACACCTGAATGCTGTGGAACAACCATGCACCATACCCACAAGGGGGGGACGTATACTAGTTCTGATCATCACACATGGGGACGATATGCTCCACACAGGATGTACATCCCTCAATGGTGATGTCAGACCATATAGTGAACTCACTGGAGATCCGCATCCTGCACCCAACACTGGCATGGGAGACCACAGTGATGACCTCTCCACAGCGAACCACACACGTCATACGACCGGTGTGGTACCCTACAAGGCCTCCATGCCAGTGGTAAACACAGGCCACACTGCTGAAACCCTTACAAATGCCTTCTATGAGCACCCCCAGGAATGTCTGCACCAAGCGATCCTGATAACATCAGGACCTTGTCCACCGAAGGCAGGCACATGGTCTGGTGGACCCCAGCCATTGACAAACCGTACAACAAGAGTTGAGAGCTAATACATGACAGAGCAATATCAGTACCAGGAAGGCATCACTGATTAATACCGGCGTTAACATATGATCACTCATACAATCATCCAAGGCCGCCTGTGGGAGTGGTACTGCAAAGGACACATAAGACAACCATAGGGCCTTCCTTAGCTATGGTAGGAACATGGGTGGAAGCACACAGTTATGCCGGAATTACCCCAGAATGGTACAATGACCCCTGACCCCACAGACATTGCCAACAACCCAGCGGACATGTCCCATGCATACATCTACCCTCCCCAAGAGGGACATATCCATCCACCAGAGTCTAGCCTCCCAAACATCCCGTATGCCCAGGAGAGCTGATATCTGTTAAGCAGTGAACACAGCATCAATGGGACCAGATGGTGTCCCTGGCTGTGTGCTACACAACCTCATTGAGGCCCTCACCCGCACATAAGGCTGCTGTTTCATCTCAGCCTTACTACGGGCTCGTCCCGATGGATGGCATATGGCAACTGTGGTCCCACTACACCAGGGTAGTGCTCTTATGGACTCTAGACATCCCTGCCCTATCAGCTTGACAAGCCTTGTCTGCAAAGCTGTGGGGAGGTCCATACTGGAGCCCATAAATAAAGACATTGGTGTACAGCCAATGCGGAACATACCCACATCGGCTTAGTCAAGGGCAGATCCTGCCTCCCAAACCTGGTCGACCTGTTTGGAGGAGTCACTAAGGCCATTGATGGGGTGCGTCGGTTTGCACAGACTACCATGACCTGGCGGAGCGTTCAAACCACACTCCACGTGGGCATCATAGAAAGGCTCACCAGCGTAGATGTGGAGACATATGTCACCACGATGGTTTGTCAACTGGATGGAGGTCACACCACACAGGGTTTGTGTTCCTGGTGCCATGTCAGACTCCAAGCTGGTCCCGAGTGGTGGCCCACAGGGCTCAGTCCTGGGCCCCTCCTGTTCGGCATTCAACTTTCCAATGTGCATGCAAACATAGGGGATTGTGGCAGACAAGGTATGCAGATGACTGCACACCGGCCACCATACTCAACACCCATCGAACACGGACATCCACCTGGGGTCTCATAGAAATGGATAACTGGTGCCAGAGCCATGGCCTGATGCTACATGCCAGGAAGGTGTAGACCTACCCTTTGGGAAAGACATGTTCACCCTGACTTACCATATAGGTGGTAATCCATTAAACATGGTGGACGTGATCAGGGACATGGGTACCAAACCTGTCGGTAACCTCTGTCGACACTCACATTGCCAATGTGGTTGGGAAGACATTCCACTGTGCCCACCTGGTCATGAAGGGATTCACATCCACATCAGGGGAGGTCATTGTACCCCTGTACTCTTCACACATCAGACCAATGATTGCGTACAACGCCACATTTGGAATGTACCTAACCTGACACCTGCAGCACTCGGAAGGACCTCAAACATTCCACAACACAGGGATAAAGGTGCTGAGACATATGTCACATGCTGCCCGACCGAGGGGACTCCGGCTGTATACCTTCTCAGCCCATCTGCTCTGTGGTGATCTGTGCCTGACATACACGGCCATGTCCGACCTGGGTGACATGGACATGTTCCACCTCCTAGGCTCCAAACAAACACGGGCACAGAAGCAACTGACAGAAACCTCAACACGGACATAAATAGGATGTGCTGGGGGGACAGGGTCATCGCCCAGAGACCCCCTACAACATGGAACGATTCCCAGCCCATGTGAAGCAGAGCCCCTGACTGAATTTGTCCAAGAGTAATCCTGACGTGTGGATGTGTGATCGTAGGTATGCGTCAGGCATCATCTCTGTGTCACTGCTGGACAGAGGGACAGCGGACCGATGGATGTAGTATCCTCATCCTAAGGGGTGGTGAAAGCCACACACACTCTGGCTAGGCTTACACATGCCATAGGGCACATAGCCTGGTATGTACCTATGCGCCTATGTACCTATGTAGGGGTCCATGCAGGTTGCGGGTACCTGTGGTATGCTGATATTGCCAGATGCACCTGTGGGTAACCCCCGTGGGGGACTGATAACAGTGCTCCCAGTAGGCACATGCAAGTACACCATATTTGGCATACAGGTTAACAGAACCAACATGGTGCTACACATGTAACCGTCACGCATACCGTGTACACAGATCAATGTATGCTGCACCTGCACTACATGGTATGTCTGCTGCATGATGTCAGTACACAACCCACGTCACATACGCACCTGTCACCTGTCATACACAACCACTGCAACATACACATCACGCACTATGCGGACACAGGTATCACATACACCTCTCACTATCTTGTCCACCCTGTGCATCAGAATATGTTTGCATAACCGTGCACCGATGGTGTGGATGACAGTGCTGCGGCAGAGGCTTCATCATATGCACAGGGTGATATGTGTGCCAGGGGCATAGGCTGTACCAATGGATGACATCATGTGTGTGTGTAAGGGAGCGTGCATTTACTGGGCATGACTGTGCAGAATGCATGTGGATGTGGTGGAGCCCTACAGTTGTGTCTGCTGTGTGTGGGTATGTGTGTACACAGTTCAGCCATCTGTGATGCCTACAGGGGTATACTTGGCAGCCCCAGACTGTACAGTGCAGGTTGTATGGCTCACTGTGTCCGCCTGCGGCCACGTGACCCGTGCCTGCCTGGGGTCGCACGGGCACTACCGGGTGGAGGTATGGGTGGCCACTCTCCGATGACACATGTCCACTGGAACCGTGTCCACGCTGGGACCGGCCAGGGCCACGTCCACGTGGCCTGCTGTGTCCTGGTGTGGTTGGTGTAGCACCAGCTGCACTGCTGCTGCTACCAGCACTGTGTGAGTGGGCATGAGAGGTGGCACGCACGTCGACCTGCACTATGTGGTGTTGCTGGCCTACCCACGTGTCCTACGCCTCACCCCTACCAGGTGTTCCAGCACAGACAGCTCACGCTCGCGGATTGACATGCCTCGGTCGAGGATTCCAACCATCTCACCTAATCGCCTATCCAGAACATCGGCAAGCTGCTGTTGAGCATTCGCCAATGACTGGATGTTCTCATTTAGGAATGGATTGCGGCCCTCTGCAGCCTCTGCCCTTCTTGGTTCTGCCATTCAGCACGTGCCTGTGCCGCCATTACAGTCTGGAACATGCGTCTGGTGATACCAGCTGCTGCACCCTGTACGGCAGGTGCATGTCTACCAGAGCTCCTCCTACGAGCAGCACCAGCCACATGCCTGTGTGGCACATCACCAGTCATTACACTGGCAACATGGTGTGTACCCGCACCTTCTGTAGCCACCACACATTCCTGCTCAATGCCAACAGGCCTGACTGTCCTTCCTCTATGGGCAGCGGTGATGTGGTATGTGTCGGCATCTGAACCATGTGCGGAGATGAAGGGGACATAGGTGGGATGTTAAACAATGGCACAGCTTCTGCCCGTGATGACCCTGCCTGTGCCTCATGCATATGGTCATCACCGCTAGTATCTGTGGGGACACTAGCATCAGATGGACCGCAGGAGGGAGCACCTACAGCACCTGTGAATACAAAGACATACTGTAAGATACATTACACACACACAGACACACACACAGACACACACACACACACACACACACACACACACACACACACACACACACACATGCAGACACACACGCAGACACACACACATGCAGACACATCATGCATGTGATATTGCAGATGGCATGCAGCATTCCCACACCACAGCTCAGTGAATGCAGGCCAGACATTAATAGTGGTAGTATGCATACTGCCCTGGGGTGCACACTACATCAAGCAGGTGTCATTTCAGTAGGCATGCAGTACACACATTCATGGTAGTTTGCATGCATCACCGTGATACACCGTGTGGCCACAGGCGGGTTAACAGTACACATGGCTGGCGTCACTTTGTCATGTACTCCGCCAACATGTGCGATAACATGTGGACATGTGACAATGGTGTCCCACCACATGCACCACATCAAACTGGACATCACAGTGCAGTGTTATGTGTACAGGCTACAGATAGAATGCATGTGTAACAAGGATGTCTGTGCAGGTGTGGTTGGTGTGAGCTGTGTACATAGCTGTACAGTGGGGAATACGGGCACTGTGCCACTGCATGGCAGCAAGACACAGGTATGTTTCTGTGCGATGCGTAACATGGGCGCATTGCATTGCCATGTCTGCAACACAGTCATGCTGTTCCACAGCACGTATATGGTAGACATTGGTGGCACCTCCAGTGGCTGCAGACAGGCATTTCGTTTGTCTGGTGTACCACATCAGATGTACAGGGGGTCCACTACAGCTATGATCGCACTATGTGTGGACAGGGTGCAGCGGTGACTACCCACTGCAGATGTACTGTGTGGCAACATGCCTGTGGGTATCACCCATGGCCATGTTTGACTGGGTCATGGACAATTGTGTGTGATGGGCATCGTGTACACATCCCTGTGGTGGCCCATGTGACATACACCCATACTAGTCTGAGGTGTCACAATCCCGAAGGCTATGCAGACATTGTGGATGTCTGCTATGTCGTGCGTGGGTCATGTCATGGTGTGACAATGTTGCAGACAGAACACCACGTGCATGGGACATGTCATGTGCCATGTCACAACGTGTGCACACAATGCAGGGGCATAGGTCACATTGGTAACACCTGTGTGCTGGCCAGATCACAGCTCACTATGTGGTACTGTGTGCATACCGCAAAGGCATTCTGATGCATACTACACATGCAGCCATTGTAGAACACCTCCACCATTGTATGCATAGCTGACTGCACATATCACACCGATGGGTTATGTGGTGTCATGCCGGTGTATACTAACGGTTGTATCTACTGTACATGGGTGGCGTGTGTGTCGGGTGGTGCAACCTGTATACCGTGACTGGAGCAGACCCAGGTGTGCATGTCATACCTGGACACATGGGGAATATCTATACACTGTAACATGCCTATTACTAGCAACAGTCTCACCTGCGACGGACCCATGGCTGTGCGACCGCCAGAGGTACCTGTATAGGGCGACACAACAGTATACACATTATCCATTACTGTAGCCACAGTAAGCACTGTGCATGTCACATCATGTACCTGTGTGGTAGCATGTGTTATGCACATGTCTGCAAACACAATGTAGCATACTGTAGTATGCAGCTTGTGTGGCCATATACCTGGCATGTGTTGGTACATTATGTGGTGTACTATGACACCCACACCTCGTCAGTTATCATACACACATGCAAGACTGACTTACCAGGCAGCTCCAGGCTCGTTGGTTGGGAGACACCCACCTCCACGATGGCAGCGAGTGTTTCTGCATGTTGTTCCCTGGGTGTCCCCAGACTGGCCAGGAGCTCCTCCGTGTGTGTGAGTGGGTGCTGGGTTGGTGGCCCACCACCTGTCCCACCTTGTTGTCTGGCGATTGCGGCACGCTGTTTCGCGTGCCGTTAGGTCTGTGCAATGTCGGCGGATCTGCTGGTAGGTGCGGTTGTTGCCACCCACGTTGTTCACCCTCCTGCGCATATCCTGCCACATCGTCCGCTGCTGTGCTTGTTGTGGCACATGGCTGAATAGTAGCTCGTGGTTGTCGTGGAGCAGCGGTATAATCACGTCATCCTCCTGGCGGCTGAAGGCTGGCGGCGGGAATGTGGCATTATCTGTAAGACATAATGATGGTGACAGGTCACATTTACACTGATGTACTGGCATACTGCTGGACATACATTGCTATGACATGTACAACATCTGCACAGTAATCTCTGCGATGCATCATGGCAGTGACACAGCTGACGTGTTGCCGTCACACCATTAAGCAGTGGGTTTCATATCATATCTGTGTGTCAACTCATCACACTGTACACACACCATGTTGATGGTAGCCTGCTGTGGACATGTGTACCTGCCTGCACCTGTGTTCATACCAGTTGGCACGTGTCCCAATGTGACAACAGTTCTACTGTTCACCTGGATGCTGTGTATATGTCACTAGGCATCACGTACGTGGCCATTATGAACGTCAGCGGTGGCACTGCACACATACACATGGACACCTGTACATGCATGTGTTGTGCCATGTACATCTACACAGCACTGTACGGGTGTTGGCCAACCTGCCACGGCTCACCTGTATTGCACATGTGATACACATGGGACATTGTGTAACCATGTGACATTAGCAGGAAAGGTCATGCATAGCATGTGTGCACGCACGTTGTTCACACCAACACACAGCACCTGTGACACCACAGGGTGCATCAGTGCCACATTACTGCTGTGGACGGTTGATAGTGCAAGTGCCATTTGTCCATCGCACCATGTAGGACTGTGATAGCACGTGCAGCCTTGCTGGGCAGGGCTGCATGGTATGGCAGGGTATGTCACATACATGGCACTGGGATGTGTCCCACCTGGGGGGTACTGATATTGGCAGGGTGGCTGTCCATTCCATATGTCATTGCTATGTGTATATGGACATTACACATGTCTATCATCATGGTGTGGACAATGGCCTTCTGCAAGGTAGGCTGCACGCTGCTTGGTGGGGGTGTGTATGGTGCATGCAGGTATCGCACATCCATGCATACACATTACCCTGACAGGTGCTATGTGCTGCGATATTGTTCAACACAGTGCTGTATGTGCCCACACACTGCTAT
Organism: Protopterus annectens; assembly: GCF_019279795.1. Taxonomy (NCBI): domain Eukaryota; kingdom Metazoa; phylum Chordata; order Ceratodontiformes; family Protopteridae; genus Protopterus; species Protopterus annectens. The sequence goes on along the minus strand of NC_056726.1, from coordinate 699,190,936 downwards.
CCCGTGCACATGGATGGTTGCCTGGCCTGACATGGGTACCACATATGTCTACATCCAGTGCCTGCTGCCACCCCATGTCAGCTGGTGCACCACACAGCGCCATCCCTCCCACAGGGAGCGTGGTGTTGGGCACAGCATAGGTATCCATGTATGGGGACAGGGATGTTCACATAGCAGGGGCACTGATGGTATCATCCATCGGACCATACACGTATGGCGCACACCTCACACACACAGCCCATTCAGTATGTTGTTCGCAACACTGACACAGCTATACTGCTAGGCCGGGGACATTCCCAGACGTACATACACAGATGCGTGAACATCTGTCTGTGGCATGGGCTACAATAATGGTGGGGTTCGACACATAACGTGTTTGAGTGTGGCTGGCGCAGACCTTCTGTGCACATGTCTACACAGTAAGCCTGTTCTACAGTAGCCAGCGGTGATGTGCTGTGCACATGTCAATTCTGCACATTGTGTTGGTGTCTGTCTGTCCACGGGCCAGTGGTGGGACACACAGGGGTATTAGTGAACATATATGCATGCCACCCTGTACTGCTGTACTGCTAGCTTCTCGGGTGCTAATGTGTCATGGACATGCACACCTTACCGAACAGGTGGTAGTGGGTTGCCACCCGTACCCATCTCCTCTTGTGGGTTGCTATGATCCAACACCCTCTTTGTATTGTATGTTCAGGCTATGCACCTGTGTGGGGCATGTGGGCATGCAATGCACTACTGCGTACCTTTGCACCCATTGCAGAACATGTCACACAGGTACACTGGCAGCCATACACTTCACAGCTTGATGGCGGTACAACACGTGTTGTACACACGTAACACATATCCTGTGGGACATGGTCATATGTACAGGCATGTCCAACAGTCACGTACCACTGCTACCCCTACATGACAGATATGCAGTACATGTGGCGGTACAGCAACTGTCACATGTAGTGCAATGCCCCCTACCTACATGGCGTGGTACTGCCTGTGGGGGATATGCGTCTGCATCCATGCTATGGCCATAGCTGACAGTTGTACATCGATATGTGCAACATACCTCATTTGGTGTTCTCATGGGTGCATGTTCAACATGGCTCCGCATTGTTTGTGTCTGTCACACAGTCATTGTTGTACATGGTTTACATGCCAGCCATGGCGTACTGTGTGTGATTCCATGTACTTCATTGGGATACCAGCATTATACATTATAACAGCATATTCCAGCCATCACATAGCCTTCCTAGATGACACTGTTAGCCAGCCAGTAGGAGGTGTTCCGCCATCTGCACATAGGTCACACAGTACGAGGCGGCTGACACCCATTCTGGGGACAGGGTTCTGACAGCTGTGGATGGGTGTGATGCTGTCGACAACCATGACTGCGCCTGATGGTCACATCTGGATGGGTAACATTCACAACACACACCTACCTTCACGTAGCAACACATCATCCACAACAATGGACATTCCTGCCAGAACAATGTGTGCAGTATGTCTGTATGACCACTGCAGGCACCACTGGTGGCCCCAGCATGGCAGCCAACAGCACCAGTGTATATCCCGTGGAACCATGGGTTACACCATTCACAACACACCTGTCTCAGATGACCCTGTTGTGGATCACAGTGCAGTTCCACACATCATGTTACACTAGGCATCATGCACTGATATGTTGCGGACGTGTGTTCGGCTGTGCAACTCAACATATGCACACATGACACATCACCTGGTACAACATGTCTGTCATACCACATGTTATTGTGACCACCCTGTGATGGCATTATACAGGCTACGTGTACTGGGACATGTGATGGCTCACCGGTATATTCACCCTCTGGGTGTGTGTCTAGCCAAGTGTACAGTAGGCAGTGGTCTGAACACAGGGACACTGTACATTGACCTACTCTGTCACTGCAACTGTTGACTATGCTCATACTGTACTTATACAGGCATGTGGTATCTGACCACTATGACAGTCCTGGTCGACCACACTGCTGTGGCACACATGACCTGCGGACATCTGCCTGGGGTGTGGAGCACACATGTACATCTTCACATGCTATACTGCCTCTGTGGCGGTGTCACATGACTGTCTCCAGCAGGGCTGTAACAGGCAGGCACGGCATGGGGTCATGTGGGACAATGCTTGCACCTTCCACTGTGCTGCACACAAGCAAGGCACACACACTAGTGCACGACTCACATTTATCTGCAGTGCCTGGGACCTGCCTCCATGCTCTGCACAGCACACCTGCAAGTACAGATTGTACACGGATCATACCTCCCAGGCACATACCTGGACTGCAACACACACAGGTGATCCCACATCACACAATGTTTTGCACACATACTGGATATTTGCCGAACACAATGCATCGTAGGTGCTCCATGTTCAGATACCCATGTTTGTGACCGCTAGACACATTGTAACATGCAACAGAGCTTACACTGTACACCACAGGTTACATGCTGTCTGTGTTGTCATACTGTACATTGGGCCTCGGACAGCTGCTACTGCCATGTGCTGACAGCAACCCACACTTCCCTAGAATGGACACCCATGTACCCACACATGCTTGGGCATGCACTCCACCTAGCTGGGTGACACATTACACAACACATACCATACCTACACTACCCTCAGCATGCACGATACCTCCATGTGTCTGGTGTGTTAAACCTGGGGTTATCCCCTCTTTGGTAGATGAACATATATGCTTCACGGCCCTGCTAGCCACACCCTGGACACACACCCATCGCAGCATACATGGTACATGTGTTCTACAGCCAGTACTACTGGCGTCTGCTGACAGGGGTTGTTAATGGCATGGCACCCGGCAGATGGACAGTGTACATAACTATGCTGACACATATCACAGTGCACTTCCGTAGCATGTACGCAATGGTAGGGACCATGCTATTCCACACAGAGACATGGCGGTACTGGCCTTTTCACAGATGCCACGGTGGTGGTCATGTTCCATGCACATCTGCTGTATGGGCACATGTGCAGGCTGTTGCACGGTGGGTATATTCACATGTGTGGGGTGCATCACTTGACAGCCATGGTGGGTCCTCGTGGTCCATCACATGCTCCAAGGCTAGCTACCTACACATGACTGCCGCACATTGCAGTGTGGGTCCTCAGGCAGTGTGGTGGTATGTCTGTGTTGTTTGGCTACATCCACATTCGATGTCGCGTACAACAGTCACCCAGGCATTGCTGACTGAGATAATGTTGGCAACATGCCAGGCAATGGTGTACCTACCAACAATACACACTCTCACTCACTACAGGGTTGCAATCCATACATGGACATCGTAGTGTCCCTGTGGACACATACATGGTACTGCCATGCACACGTTATGTCCTAAGACACTGTCCCAATGTCACCTTCCGATCTCCCTAGCTGTTATGTCCCGCCAACCTGTTTGGTATGTGTCTCCACACCAGCCCACTGAATTCACTGCTAGCCTGTTGTCGGACATTGTGTACCTTGACCGTCACACTGCCGCATCTATCGCACTACACATGGGTGGCACTGCATTGCACGTGTGGGACTGCATTCGTACACCCATGACTGGACCATTCTGTATGGCACTGGGGCACATCCTCACAAACGTGCTTCACGCACTCATTGATGACCTCCATGCCTTTACTGGCACCCTTGTTGGGCTTCTGTGTGCCACAGCACGCCACATACACATGCTGGCCACCTGTCATACCATTGCATGGGTGGTTGGTGTGGTACAGAGGGCAACAGATCAGACATTGTCCTCACATTGCCCTTCAGCACCATTCCACGTTCTGGTATTGGCAATGTACACATCCACCGTCACATCATACCCTGTGTCTCAGGATGTTAGGCTATATGACTCCTGGACAGGACACACAGTGGTGCAAGCATATCATGCTACCTACTACATGTCAGGTACATGTGGCATTACACAGTCCTCAGTCATGGGGCCCCTCATGTTCACTATTTGCTTACATACACAACATGCTGTCACAGAGTACTGTCCATGCCTAGATATCCCACATCTACATACCTGGCACCATTATAGCTCCACCAGCTCATACTGATAACAACCGTATGGGTGTCGGTGTGGCAGATACATCATGTGGGTGTCATGGCATCAGGATGCATGACACATGGTGCATGCACATCACCTTTGCATAGCAACATTCATCCACTGAGTATCACATGGATACTGTCCCGTACATGCATATCAAATTGTACATGGTTGCTGTACACACACATGCCCCACATGGTGCTGTGGTTGCCGTATTCCACTGTGGCATGGGTACACATCTGCAGGGCCACACCTATCTGTACTGTGTGTGATGCTGGTACATAGGTAGCCATTGTACCTGTGGCATACACACATCTACACACGGGCAGGGTTACAATACCACATTCGTGGTGTACCTTCCACAATGGCTACGACTTTACATGGCACAGCATTATCATGCCATGATGTGTACCAGGCTCAGACAGTTTACATATGCGGCTGACAGACAGGAAACACATCTGTACACATCTGCATACCACATACACAGGGGTGTCTTCTGCTCTGACATGGACCATGTCCTCCGCATTACTGATGCATGTAGTACTCATACATGGCAATTGCAGTGGGCAGTGTGAACGGACCACTCATGGATATGTGCACACATGCCACATTGCATGGGCTGGGCTTCTGTGTTACTTCCACAGACACAACACACACCATGCTGTGGAACATAGGTCCTGTGCACATCCCACAGGGACACACAGTGGCACTGTTCATGTGATAGCTCCCTTGCTGTTTGAGTGACACGTAGTCATGGTACCACCACAGCAGCAGTACTGTGTAGACATGCAGTTGACACCCACCTCTGCTGTTCACTGGACACTACCATGGGGAGGTGACACTACTGTGTACACTGCACATGTGTTTACACATGGACCTGCCGGACTTCATTGTTGCCCACATTGCACCTGCTACAGATCGTTTGGCCATGGTTGCTTGGTGTTCCTTCCATTTCGGATGGCTATTATGCTACTACTCTGTCCCATATGTACAGGCCATACGTATCCTGTTATTGTACATACCAATAGGCCATAACTCCATTATGCATGATATGCCTGTGATACTGTGTATGATGTCTGTCATATCCACCATGACAGCTTTACATTACACATAGTTGACATAGTATCCCCTACTGCAAGGCATACGTGCACGTCGTGCACACATTACAAATGACATCGACGGTATATGCCCATACACATGTGTGCTGTGACAGTATACATACATGTCCTATCCTATGCTATGGCACTTCCTTGTTGGACATCCACTGCCAGCATCGGCGTGTGGTGTGGCATTGTTCTGTGTTATGCCCCCCTGTGGCAGCCCTTGTGTTATCCCGGCTGTGTACATGATGTCCCACTGCTGTGCACACGGTGTCCACAGTCGTTGGTATGCTCAGCAGGATAGCACTACATAACCACCTTTCACCACTCTCTGCATTATGGACAAGTATCCTTACTTACAAACACCATTCACATACAGTACAGCTTTGTCATACACATCATGCGTTACACACCCGTACATATCGTGGGTTCTACATACCTTGTCTGTGTTTCCTTCCGTTTTTCGTTGCGTGTATCGCTATTCCGTTTTCTCACTCTATCCGTTTTTGAGTAGTAGTTCGGTATGAGCATACGGTTTGAATATCCTGGGAGTCATCCTTATATCCGTCGTTACCTGCAACATGTGGGTTCATCACACCAATAGCTGTTCCTCAGTGTGTACTTGTGCATATCACCTGTGCATCTACTCCATTCATACATTACACGTCGTAACTAGGGCATGGTTGCATTCCTCACCTGGGCGTTGGCTATTTGCCCTACCTTCGTGGAGATGGTCTGTATTGTGTTATGTTATGTGTAACTGCAGCCGCTATGTGTGGCGTCAGGTACATTTCGCAGTGGTGTTAGCCGTGGATTGTGTGTGTTGGGTATGGTATTATGTTCGACATGTGGGTGTCCCTGTCCTGGCGTCTGTTGATGGCGTTTTGCATTCGGATGTGTAACATAGCTGTTGTATTCCTTTAAACAACGGATGCAAGTATGCATCCGCTGTTGATAGTGTTTCCCACGCGAGATGTTGCGGTTATGCAGCTGTCATTGACTGCCTGTATGTTTGTGCTGCTATTACGGCTTGTATCCCTTTGATATGTGCGATGGGGAATATCGGAGGTTGTAGGTGACGGATACGGGTTGTGGGCCTTGCATCTCTACATACGGTATGCTTGTCTGTGTGCTCCATCCCTGCCTGGGGAGTTGGCAGTTACTTGTCTGTTGTTCTGGGAGTGTAGGTTGTGTTGTTGTCATGTGGTGTTGGTATCGCCTGCGTGTGTGCTTCCTGCATGTATTCCTCCGTCACATCGGTGGTATATCTGCGGTTGTTTGTATGTGGTGACTATCCCTTGTCATTCTGTCCCGGATATTTACAGTCATTGTGGTCCTGTACTTGGGATGGCCTGTTTGCTAGTGGTTGCCACCTATTCAGGTGGCGATTGCTTGTTTGACACTTGTAGAACACACAGCGGTGTTTACGGGCGATCGTGGCCACGATCAGTACCGGGGTAGCACATGCGTATTTCCGCGGTACATACCTATTGCTGTGTAACTTTGCCGACGTATCGTTTTGCAATTAGCATATCGGTGTCATACATACGGTCATGATTTGTACATACGTCCTTTCCATTTCATGTGGGGTATATTCCTGTGGTACATTCTGGGACATTTTCACTTTGCATCGTTATCGTCGCCACGCCTAGCCAGGAGGGGCTCTCAGTACTACTTTGGGAGTACTGGTGTACATACGCCTGAGGTTACTATACTGTATGCCTACACATGTTGTTCCACTCCACCTGTCACATGGCACCAACATACACATTTTACAGTGGCACACACATTACACTCGCACAGCGAAACACACAGCACCCTCACCGCACACATACACATACTGCGGCAGTCACAGGGACGGTTGCACACAGTACCTGCGTGGCCCGCATCACCGGCGGCAGTGTCTACCTCCCCCCTCATATCATCATAGTATTACCCGCACATGTACTGTTACTGTACTGTGGCCTGGCGATCATCCCGACTCGCGGTTATGCATTTTGGTATGTTGACCTTTCCATGGGTGGCGGTTTCCTGTTCTGTTAAACCTCCCGGATGCTCAGGTTGTCGTTCACTATGTTTACTATGTACAGATATCGCGTGTTACTTCTCTGTCACCTTACATCCCTCTGATTCCCTGTCTTACCTGTTGTACTTATATGTATATGTGTACATATATTTCTATGTGTGTAATTATATCTATCTCCATATCTGTATATGCACATATCTACATGTCTATATGTATACACCTTGTGGTGAACATGGCAGCATACAGCAACGCCGTCTGCTGTAGGACACACATACGGTTCAGGTGTTGGCGTTCCATGCTCCGCTGGCTGTTGGGTGTGCAGTGTTTGGGTGCTGCCTATGTTGGAGTCACACATGGGGCCACCCATACGGTACACTTTACGGGTGGCCATGTTTGTGTGCCATCCATTTCACTGTGTGTGCAGGTAGGGAGGTGTCAGTCCATGGGGCCTACGCTGTCAGAGTATGTGCTATACGTTCCCTCTTTGCCAGGGCATAGGCATATTGGGTACGCCTCCGTCTGCCTACTGGGGCTGGCACAGTGTGTTCATGGTCCTGAACCCTCTGTGCCTGTACTGGCCTTGGCAGTTGTGGTGGGCTTTGTGGCCCTTCACCATTATGTCCCTGCAGCAGCTGCTTCCACAGGATCATATTATGTAGCATGGCACATACTATGAATATGTGGGCACATGTGCCTGGAGAGTACTGCAGGGCTCCACGGATGTATCCAAGCACCGGAACCGTGATTTCAGCATCCCAAACACACGCTCTATGATTATTCTGGTTTGTGCGTGTGCCTCATTATGGCGTTCTTGCATGTGTGTGTGTGCATTTCTGATGGGAGTCATCATCCACGGCTCCAGTGCATAGCCAGCATCCCCCACAAGGTGGCCTTGTGGGATGTCCCCTGGCGAATACCTGGTACAGCTGTGAGGCATGCCAGATATGGGAGTCGTGGTAGCTTCCAGGGCTGCCAGCACACACATCCATGATAATGCCCTGCGCATTGCACACGACCTGGCAATTGATGGAGGAATCCCTTGCGGTTTATGTAGCGTCTACCCTGCTCCCCAGGTGGTGACTTGATTTGTATGTGCGTACAGTCTATCGCACCCAGTACCTCCGGTATTGTGCCACACGGTGGAAGTGGCGCATATTGCTAGCCAACTCCTCCTGAGATCTGGGGAAGTATATATGCTCATTGGCATGTGGTAACATGGCATCCAGAAACTGGTGTAGTACCCTGGATGCTGATGCCTGTGAGATGCCCATTATATCCCCAGTTGGCCTTTGAAAGGTACCTGTGGCCAGTATTCGCAAGCTTACACATACCTTTGTGTCCACTGGGATGGGCTCCCCTCTGTTGTTTCTTGTTCTCAGGCGTGGCGGCACAGCTCCGCTATTTGCTGTAAAGTGTCCCTATCCACCCTGTAACGCTCTACTATCTCCAGGTCTTGTAGCCCCTGGTAGGTTACCCTTGGTCTGAACACTCTCCTTCTCCTCTGAGGCCTACGGTGGTTGTCGGCACCCTCCTCCACAACTCCGTCTGTCTCTAACACATGCTGATGGATCACGGCCACGGCGGCACCCAACATGTACATTTTAAAAGTTCCCCATGTGTTTACACCTAGAGTGCGGCGTTTGGGAATACACGGCTGTGTGTTGTGTGCATTCACACTTTATACTGTTGTGCTGTACACTCGGTGATGTCATAGGGTGAGTCTGTGGCCGTATCTGTGGATTATCTTCCGTGTTTTACCGTTGGCACTGCAACGCTGTTGCCTTTGGTGTTGCATTACTCTTGCCTGCATTGGATTAGCTTTCGACCTTACCTTACTGTTTCTGCACATTGCACCTACTATTTCCTGGCATGCATCCTGCAGAGCCCTGTCATGTGTAGTTTCTGGGACATGGCATATCGTGCGTTTTGTGTGCCGCCATTATGCTGCCTGTCTACTTGGCTCTGCTGTGTCAGGTCTTCACTCTTTGTAATCTGATACCTCCCTACTTTCTTTGCATTCATATGCCTCCCCTATCCCGTTTTGCAGGTTTCTGCATACAGAGTTGTCAGCTGCCGCCAATTGGCCTTCGTGGGTTGATTACTGTTGATTGCTCATTACTACTCCGATTACACTGCTTCCGCATTTCCTCATATTCTCAACATCACCTTCCTGTATCCGATGTTGTTTGTGGGGCGAGCGTCACATGACTGGGTTAAGGGAATGTAGTCATCCTCGTGCACATGCACCTCTGCGCGCATTGTGTGCTCTCAGCTCAACTATTTCCACACACGCCGGTCCTGCAGCTGTGCTGTGCAATGTACAGCCCAGGTTTGCTGGGCTCCAATGTGCTTCCTCCTACAGTGGCACACCCCTCTGCAGGTGACATGTATTCCCTCTGAGCCACTCCTCGGTGTATTACCGCTGCGCCGTTTGGTACAGCCTTACGCTGGCGGGGGTTTTGCGATTCAGTATTATCTGCCTCATTTGCATGGCATTGACTGCTAATTCATAGTTACCGTGCCGAACACTGCCACGACTCCTTGGCAACCCTTGCACCGTGGATGTGGCTTTCCTTGCATACCATGGTGTATTGTGGCTGTGAAGCTGATGTGTATTACACTGCTGTTTTATGACATTGTCATATTATTTCATTGTTTAGCACCTTCCGCGGACATGTCCTGGGGTTCTGCTGTGAGTTTCTGTGGACATACCATTTATGTTATTATTTACATGTTGTGCATGTTTTCTTTTGACATTCTCTGTGTCTTTCACCATTGGCATATGGCAACAGTGTGATACCTGACGTTGACAGCCTTCCGTTACTCCTATGTTATGTTTCGGTAAATGTAAACCCTTTTTTTTGGTTTACATTGCCGTGCCCTTATGCTACGCCTGCGCCACTTCGTGGATTGCTATATGCCTTCATTTGCATGGTGCAACACCGCACATGGGGTGTTTAGCATACCTACGCCAGGGGCGGCGCAGATCTGGCGCACGCCGGTAGTGCACATGGGATTGGATCGTACCTGAATCGCTCACCGGCCATATTTGGCGTTGTAACACCTACGCTATGCGTCCGCCTGGCGCAACGTTCATGAATCCCGGGGCCTATCTATTTTTGAATAAGTTTTGTATCTGTTAGAAAAAAAGGTGTATGGTAATGATTTTGAATCTATGTGATTATTAATATCATTCAAATGATAAAAAATAGCAAAATCATTTAAATGTTTTGCATTAGATGTAATTCTTCTTTTTCCTATAGTGGTAGTATCACTTTCATGTAGTATACAATTAAAGTCACCAGCTAAAATAATATCTCCTATAGAGAATGATATGATCTTATCAATATGATGTTTCACTGTATTAATACCAATTCCAGGTATCCAATATACATTAATTAAAGTGTAAGTCTTCCCATTAATTTGTATTGTAACCATACAAAACATTCCTTTGTCATCCTGATAAGACTTAATGGTTTTAGGAATGGGCATACTTTTATTCCATAAAATAGCCACTCCTCTTTTTTCTGAGTGTGCTCTGAACTAACCAATACTGTATATTTGTTTGTGGCTAGTTTATCAATATCTTTTTTCAAGAGATGGGTTTCTTGCAGGAAGACTAAGTTGGCCTTATGTAAATTAATGTATCTTATTAGGCTTGCCGTTTTACACGGATTATTCAATCCATTAATGTTTAAAGAAATTCCTTTTAAAGATGTCATTTGGCATTTTAAAACTTAAGAATCTTATGATCAAAATAACAAATAACATAAGTAATGTTACATCTCCTCCTTTAGGTGTACCTTTAAATATAGCTGTATTTATTGAATCTCTTATGGGATTTTGTATAGGATTCAATTTTGTTTGTAGTGACAATGAGTGTACAAAATATATTGTGGATGTCAAAACTATATACATATAACAATGAGCAAGTGAAAATAATGTAAGGATTAAACCTTGCATCCAGCCTGGAGTTAAAACTCCAACTTAGAGTAGTATTTACCACTCAAGTTAACCCCTACCCTAAGCAGCAGTACCTCAGCTACCACCTTATCAATTTAATACTAGTTATATTTAACTTAAATTAACAGCTTTCAATTCAATTATCTAGCAAGACAAGACTACACATTTGATAAAACAGCATCATATAAACTAAAATAAACTTTTTTTTTTTTTTTTTAAACTATTCATACTACTATATACATCTATGTAATATAATACACTTGTATTCAAATAGCATTCAAATAATCTTGATATTAGGAACCAAGAGGAGAGAGAGAAATAAAAGACGTGAAAGAGGGAGAGAGAGTGAAAGAAAGAGAGAAAAAAAAGGAAGGCATATTTACATATTAATTTATTCAAAGTATGTAAAAATAAGTTCTAACATTCATTTAAATCAAAAACTTTGGCTAATATAGTTCAGACATTACATATATTAAGATGCATCTATTTTCTGTCATGTAAATGCAGTCAACAGCTTCCAAAAAAAAACCTTGAATTGCTTGTTTATGAGCATTTTACTCATACTCATTATTGTCAATAGAATAAAATATTAAATTTATAGAAATTGTTATAAATCATACTGCATAGTTATGCAATTTCTCAGAAACACTTGCATTATTGTAAAAAAAGCCATCTGTATTTTGCATGTCTATACTACTGCTTTAAAATATATCACATGACAATTTCTTCCAGAATAGAGTTATAAAGTTATTTATGATTGTCAATCAGATGAATTAAATGAGTTATAGTAATGTATATGTTTGGAACATAAGTTTTTAACACAGATTAGTATGCTGCAGTCAAGTAGATTTTCAAAAACACTTGAATAAATGTTTCATTTTCTATGCCTTCTAAAATAAGACATTTACTTACTACAAGAAACTGCATCATTTAAAATCATTATAACTGACATATTTTATGAATTATAACATAGATATTTAAGTAATTATATAAAATAACTCACATTTAGATGTTAAAGAGTTCATTTTCCTTCACATAGTCGCATTTGCATCAGTTATACTTCCTGGTAGAGTGTTCTTCCTGAATCTGCGATGTGTCAGTGTGATATCTGGGTCAAAGGTCAAGTTGACTGCTTTCAGCTTCTCTGTGAGAATTCTGAGAGTTGAAGCTTTTAAAACAACTCAAGGACACTGTTCATGAGGTAGCCCACATCCCAGATTGTCTCCCTTAACATTTTGGTGGGAAACTTGTTAAAAAATAGTGACAAACATTCATTTAGCAGTGTAAATGCATCTAAACATGACAAAACCTTTGCGATGTATTTTACAGGTTATTACAGCCTCTATGTAAGTGAAATTAAGCCCAAAGTTATTATTATTTATCCCAACTCAATTTTTATGCAAATCTTATTATTTACTGTGTCTATATGATCAAAAACATTTCTATATATTAAAAGGAAAAAAAAAATAAAGAGAAAGAATAAAGAAAAGAAAAAGAGAGTAGAAAATAAAAGAGTGTAAAGCAGAAATAAAACAAATGTAAGAGAAAGCTATAAGAAGTATATACAATGGAATATTACTTACTGTTTATATTAATAGAGTTAAAAATAAAACATATTATTTACTATTATTTAGTTCTAATTATTATTAGTTAAAGCATGACAGATTATTTACAAACAAGCATAAGCAGTATAATCAAGAAAGTATCATTAGGAATAGCATTTGAAGAACATATAAACTTTTTACAAGGAATAAATATGCTATTATTCTATTAATCATATTTTCATTGCTCTTCTCTCCCTGCCCTCCCCCACCCTTTACCCACTACATAATCTAAATAGAATGTCATTGTTTAAACAAAGAAAAGAAGAAAAGGAGAAAAAAAGAAAAAAAAATGTATCAAATTACTGACCTTACTTCTCTTTTTCAGAAAGAGAAACAAATTGAATAATAGCTTGTTATTAGTTCCTCAGATATTTTGACTGGTTATGAAACAAAACATTTCTTTGCACACAGAGAATAACTTTGATTAAATCTTTTTCAGAATATTTGTGGCTTTCTGGAAATGCAGGAACTATATTTAAAAAGATTAATAATGAAGTAAAATGATGAGAGAAAAAAAGAAAAAAAAACATAGAACAAATCATTTGTTTTTTAGTCTCTTCTTCTTCTCCTCTGAAGTCTTCCACAAAGTTTCAGTTGCCAGTCTCTTTAATGAAGGACTAGCCCATTCCATTTCCTTTATTTTATCCAAAATCTTATTTTTTTTGATAAACAGTAAAGCAGAGTCTAAGTCATCAAAAATTTTAGGACCATCAGGAAGGAAGATTTTTAGCTTGGCAGGAAACAGAAGGTATGTTTTAAACTGTGCTTTTTTAAGCTCCCTTATTAGTGGCAGAAAAACTTTTCTTTTAGCTATTACCAAGGAAGAATAGTCATTGTCAAAACGCACAGTTGTCTCATTAATCTTAACAGGAGCTTTAGCCCAAGCAGATTTAAGAACCATCTCTTTATCAAAAGATGATAGAAATCTAACTACAACTGATCTAGGATAGTTTTTGTTAGAGTTAGTATTAGCTATAGATCTATGTGCTCTTTCGATACCAAAAGAGAATGTTTCTGGTAAGTCTAAAGTTTTAGGGAGCCATGTTGTTAAAAAAGAAGTAATATTGTTATCTTCAATATTTTCTGGCAGTCCAAAAATCCTAATGTTATTAGCCTAGATCTATTTTCCAGGTCATCCAGCTTTGTTTGTAAATGTGTATTTTGTTTCAGCAGAAACTCAATGTTGATTTCCTCTTCTTGGATTCTATTTTCCATGTCATTCACAGCTTCTTCTATGCCTGTCATCTGGATCTTCTGTTGTTGCAGGTCTATATGTAACAAGTCTATTTGTTTTGTAGTTTTTTCTATGAAGGTATATATTTTAGTATCCATTTTATCCATCTTAGCAGTAAGTTGCTGGATTATAGTTATCAGAGACTGAAGTTCTTTCTTGATGCTGGAGTCTTGAGAATTTGTCGTACTGGAACTCATTTCAGACTGATAAACTGACAGGAAAATTTCCAAAGTGATTTCTGACAGGAATATTGTTAACATTTCCTTTCTTTTTTAGATATAGTTCAAGAACTATATAAAACAAACATATTTAGAAAGAAAATTACTTCAAAAATTAATTTTTTAAGTAATTAATTCCTGTCAGTGTAATGAAATTGGTGGAGCTGAAGAAATCTGCTGCTATCCTGTGTTCATCCTTGGCCACGCCCCCATAAAAAAAAAACTTTTGAAGTGCAAATCTATTAGGCTATGTGAAGTGCAGGAGAGAAAGAACTAGCAAGATTTAAGGGAAAAACCTGAAGGCAGAGTTTCTGGCACCTGTAACAATTTACCTCAGCTATGCAGTTTTCAGCACCTTTGGCCAGTTGTCAGACCTGTAAGCTCTGTAGCACATGTGATAACTGCATAACACTGTACTACAAATAACTAGATAGTTAGGGGTTCTAACCTCAATACTGGCAAGTGTGTGTGTTTGTGTGGGAATCATATACTTTGTGGGCTATCCCATTTTGAGTTGTGTACCACCCTGTAAACCTCCCATCACCCTACTTTACTAGGCCTGCTGATGTCATTCACCTTAGAAGTACATTGGTACTAGGTTAAATCATGCAAGCTCAGTGGTGCATCTGATAACAGTGTAACACTAAAGTAGAAATAACTAGATAGGTAGGGGTTCTAATCTCAATACTGGCAACTGTTTGTGTGTGTGTGTGTGTGTGTGTGTGTGTGTGTGTGTGTGTGTGTGTGAGAGAATCATATACTGTGTGGGTTATACCATTTTGAGTTGTGTACCACCCTGTAAACTCCCCATCACCCTAGTTTACTGGGCCTGCTGATGTCATTCACCTTTTAACTACATTGGGATGAGGTGAAATCATGTAAGCTCTGTGGTGTGTCTGAAAACTCCTTAACACTATAGTAGAAATAACTAGATAGAAAGGGGATCTAATCCCAATACTGTTAACTTTTTGTGTGAGAATCATATACTCTGTGGGTTATACCATTTTGAGCTGTGTACCATCCTGTAAACTTCCCATCACCCTACTTTACTAGGCCTGCTGATTTCATTCACCTCAGAAGTACCTTGGGACAAAGTGAAATCATGTAAGTTCCATGACGCATCTGATAACTGTGTAGCCCTATAGTAGAAATAACTAGATAGGCAGGGGTTCTAATCTCAATACTGGCAATTGTGTGTGTGTGTGTGTGTGTGTGTGTGTGTGTGTGTGTGTGTGTGTGTGTGTGCATGTGTGTGTGTGTATATATGAGTGTGTTTTTGTGTGAGAATCATAGCTTGTGTGGGTTATAACATTTTGAGTTGTGCACCATCCTGTAAACTTCCCATCACCCTACTTTACTAAGGCTGCTGGTGTCATTCACCTTAGAAGTACCTTGTGAGTCAATGAAATTATGTAAGCTCTGTGACATGTCTGCTATCTGCATACCACTGTAGTAGAAATCACTAGATAGTCAGAGGTTCTAATCTCAATACTAGCAACTGTGTATGTGGTGTGTCTTTGAGTGAAGATCATATCCTGTTTGGCTGATGCCATTTTGAGTTGTGTGCCATCCATGCCTGTTTACCATCTCTCAATGACATTACTTTATATAGCGTGGTAACAGCATCTGCCTCACATGCACCATGTTAAACCATTGTGCAGACCATACCAGTCCTCTGTACAGATGTCTATGGAATATCAAGATGTTTGCAACCTATATGTGGTCTGTGTCCCTTAACAATGCCCATGTGTGTGATATTATTGCAAAATTGGCCACAGTGAGTGTAGGGACACACATGCCAGCATCAGGCATCACACCTGATTGAAACCTCATGTTGATACAATGTCTGCTACACTGTCACTTGTCCAGGCTTGTAGGAGCAATACATGACTCCACATCCTATTTCTGGTGGGTTATCTCAGCATCCATGAAGGCATTCAGAACATTACATGTTGTACGAGGTAGTGTATTATGTCCCATGCATATAATCTATGCGGGGCATGTCATGTGTATGTAGTAGTACAGTATATCAAGGTGGCAGTGTAGGTTTACTAATCTGTCTACTGCCAACTGTGTTTATGTTACTCTGTGCACATCCCCTGTGTCAGACCATAGTGTGTGTATGCAAAGAATATACCATTTTGTCTCCCTGTTCCACCCGGTGAACTCTAAAATACATACCACAAACCTGTCATACACAGTATCATGCATGGCCTCATCAACTGCATCAGGGTTGAGTGTATGGGAAAGAAATGGCAGCGTCAACAGGTTTTGACAGCTGAATCTGTTGCAGTTAATGTAAAGGCTACGCTTATGAAGGACCTGCTGACAGTACTGCAGTAAACGGTTCTGTATGTATGAGCCTGTGGTACTACACAACACTGAGCTGACATATCTGAAGGCTACCTGCTTTGACAAGGGGTATGTATGCAAGGTCACACTGACAACAGTGTCCCTCACACACTGTTGCATGCATACACACCTGGTACATGTACATATAAAGCTGCACCTTGCCAATGACATGGTCAGTGTATTCCCACTCTGTCATACTCCCTCTTGGGAATGCCTGCAGGGCCACAGCCTGCAGACACACAGACACCTGGAACACAAACAGAATACAGCATGTCAGACTACATTCAGTCAGTAGTGCTAACAGCAATAATGCATCCTGGCTAATAAGGTACATATACCTGTATGTGTACCCATAACAAATGCAAGCAGACAGCACCTTACGTAGTATTACATAGCTACACTGTACTATATTCACCCTGTAGATCAGGTCCATATTAGCATGTCCCTGCATTGCTGGTATGGATGACAGGGATGTAGCACAGATGCCATCGTATGCACAGGGTGTGGTGTGGGCTTGCCATAGGCCTAGGCTGGGCCATACCATTGACATCATGTGTGTGTGTTTGGTGGGGTATCCAATAGATATTATGTGCAGAGGTGCTGTGTGTGTCTAGAGGTGACCTGCCTGTGATACAGATGTGTGTGTGTATGTATGCACACAGTCACACCATGTGGCTGCCCTACACAGGGGCATGTTGAACAGCTGTGGCACATACATGGCAGGGTGTCCAGTTTGCCATCTCCAGCCATGGGTATGGGAACTGGTCCTGCCAGGGTTATCACTGGTACCACCAGGCCCAAGGCCAGATGCAGTACTACTTCCTGATGGTGACTGCTGTCTGCTGGATCTGTATCCCTGATGGGACCGGACAGGACCACGTTCCCATGGCTTGCTCTGGTGTTATGTGGACAGCAACCCCCCTTTGATAGTGCTGGTGTCACTACCACTATGGGAGTGTGAAGGTGCATGGCCCCATAGACTCTAAGCTGTTGTTGGTGCTGACCTATGTCCACATGGTCAATGCCCATCTCCCACCACACGCTGTAGTACAGACATGCCATGGTTGAGGATTGCCAATGTCTCTCCTCACCGTCTTTTCATGACCTCAGTATTTTGACATGTGGCCTCAACAAGGTCATGTATGTCACCAGGTAAATCAGGAAAAGTTGCATCCACCACCCTGAGTAGTTGTCTGGTGTGGCATTCACTATGTGCCTGTGCATCCATGACAGCCTGAAACATGCGTCTGGTGACTCCTGCTGTGGCACTTGCGGCAGTGGCTTGATGAGCAGTGGTCCTCCTGTGAGCACCCCTGTCAATCTGCCTGTGTGAGACCGCACCTACACTCTGACTATGGCCAGTGTACACTCACCACTGCCATAGTCACCATTCTAGCCTGTTCAATGCCACTACCTGCCAACTAACCATCATCTGCGGCCACTGGTATGTGTGTCATTGTCACTATGTGCAGGGATGGTGTGGACAAGAATGGAATGCGAACCAATGACACAGATTCAGCCCCTGACAACCTCATTTGTACCTCACTATTCCTATCATCATTGTCAGAGCCAGCAGAGATAATGACATCAGTTTCCAAGCAGGAGGGACGTCGAGCCCCAACGCTGCCTGTGAGTTGAAGACAAAATATGTACATTAATACCTGCACTTTGAGGTTGGCTGGGAAACACATGCACACACACACACACACACACACACACACACACACGCACACACACACACACACACACACACACACACACGTACGCAAGTGCGCGCGCACACACACACACACACACACACACACACACACACACACACACACACACACACACACACACACACACAGGTGAGGTGGCACAAATCTGTTACACAGACCACATATTACCTAAATGGTGACACGCAGGACACACGGCCCTCAACATCACACATTGCAGCCAGTTTTACTACATGTAACTAACAATATAGAGCTCTGGGATATGTGATTAGTGTTAGTAGGTGATGGCCCTTTCCCAGCACAGACTGCACGCATGTACACATCATTGCTGTTCACCTGTATAGCACAGTGGCAGGTACTGCAGAACATACCTCACAACAGTACAGATCCTTGCAGGATGTGTAGATGTCTGGCTCATATGTTTGCTCTGTTTCTCATAACCTGTGTTTCTATGATATATAACTGGGATGATCTGAGGAGTGACATCACTGATTAATGACATACATTTGAGTCTCACACCTCCAAACCAGCAGTAAATGTATGGTCACACAGTTCCTGTTACACCACCAACCTTGTACTCTTACAGTGGATATGATAAGTGTACACAACCCTGTTAACATGCCCTTGTAACTGGGATGATCTGAGGAGTGACATCACTGATTAATGACATACATTTGAGTCTCACACCTCCAAACCAGCAGTAAATGTATGGTCACACAATTCCTGTTACACTACCAACCTTGTAAGCTTACAGTGGATATGATAAGTGTACACAACCCTGTTAACATGCCATGTTCTTGTAATATATGAGATGATACCGCAGTAATAAATTCAAATATGTTACCCACTTTTCATGTGATATATGATCTGTGCAATCCAATCAATAAAGAAACAAATGTGTTACGTGTAAAATATAATGACTGCAATATGTACACTATAGTGGTTACATAAGTGTGCACACCCTTAAAATGATACTTTGTTGAAGCACCTTGTAAGTAACTTACTGCATTCACTCTTCTCGTGAAGGTGTCTATTAGCATGGCACATCTTGACTTGGCATTATTTGGCCACACTTCCATGCATTGTCACCCAACTCTGTCAGATTACAAGGGCAGTTCATGTGCACAGCCCTCGTCAGGTCACACTGTGTTTTTTCTGTCTGGTGTAGGTATAGGCTCTGGCTGGGCCAATCCACAGCCATGAGTGTGTTCAGGTGGAGTCTTTCTTAGGTAGCTTTGGATGTATGCTTTGGGTCTTTGTCATGTTGAAGGCTGACACCCCTTTCCATCCTCAGTGCTCTTGCAGATGCCTGATGGATTTGGGCCAGACATGGGTGTTATTTGGAACTGTTCAGAATTTCCACCACCGTGACTACAGGCCCAGTTCTGGCTTTGGAACAGCATCCCCACTGCAGGCCACTGCCACCAGCATGATTCACTATGGGGATGTTGGTCTTCAGGTTAAGAGGGGGGTTGCTTGTGCACTACACATACCTTCTGATATTGTGGCTGTGAGGTTGATCCATAGCCTCATTACACCATAACATATTTTCACACATGCCTATGGGAGACTTGATGTGCTGTATTGCAAATTATATCCACCCCTGGATGTTTTTTTGGTGTAGGGAAATGCTTCCATCCTCTGACCATACCCCATAGGCCAGACGTATGCTGAATACAGGAGAGTGTTCTCACATGTAGTACACAACGCCAGTACTTGCAAAAGATTTGTGTAACTCCCTCTGTGTTGCTGTATGTCTCCTGGCAGTCTCCCTGACCAGGTTTTGACATGTCTTGTCATCATTCTTGTGGGGATGTCAGGTTCTTTTCAACAGCACTGTTGTCCCATATTCAATCCATCTTTTGACAACTGTCTCCACTGTGATCCATGGTGTATGCAGTGCTGTGGTAATGTTGTTGTACCCTACTCTTGACTGATACCTTTCAAATATGAGACCCCTTTGCTGCTTTGTAAGCTGTCTGCAAGCCATGGTTGCTGCTGTTGCAGGCAAATGAGCAAATGTCATGAATATCCTACTTGGACAGCAGACTGTTATTTGGTATTACTCAGAGTTCCTTTACTTGATGGCAGGTGTGTACCCAATCAGATTGAATATTGTCAGTAAATCACAAGCTCTTAAAATAAAATATTATTTGAAGGGTGTGCACACATATGCATCCAGCTTATTGTAAGGTTTGTATACCCCATATTTGGTGCCGGACAGATTGATTGGTTTTACAAGTGAATTGTTCATGCCATAGGTCACATTACAGGTTGGAAAAGGTGTGGACTGACATATTGTGGTCTCAATTTGTTTATATATCACAAACACCTGGCATCTTAACAGGGGTCTGTATACTGTTTATAATTACTGTATGAGAGTAATGTTTCACACATATCCCTACCTTAGGCCGTTTGCCCACACCCCCATTTTGTTCGTCTCTGTCCAGAAGTCTTGCACTGACAGGTTGTGAGGTATGCTACAGGGATGTTACATTCTCTTTAGATAGGCTCCAGTGGTGACCACTGTGATGCAATGCAGTTAACTCCACCATAAGTGAACATGCACATAAAGCAATATGGCTATGAGTGACAGTTTTGTGCATGGTACATTGCATAGCCTTCGCATGCCTGGGGTATTGGTAAACCACAACAGAACAATTCCATATCAGCTTCAGGCTGCCATCGTACATGCAGACTGTAGGGACCTAGGTAGCTGTGGGAGAGAAATATTGTCAGCAGACACACGTGGCATTGGTAGAGGATGGATGCAGTATGTCTGCACATTTACAGTACAACCCCCAATACTACACAATTTGCTGACCTTCACCATAGATGTGCACTTCTGTACATTAGAAAACCCCATCCACAACTGCAATCTGACCTGACAAATGCACATAAATGCTCCACAAATAGAAGTATGTCTGCTACACTAGTTTAGTAGTCTCAACTGGGGCCTTACCTGCACACTCCTCGTCCATTTTCTGGGTGCCACCCACCTCCAGCATGTAGGGGGTCTATATCCTGATGTTGTACTAGGATGGTTGCCCCAAGGTTGCCAAGGAGCTCCTCAGTGGGTGTTACTGGGGGCTGCCTGGCTGGGCCCCCACCTGTGGCTGTGCTGTCCCTGGCCACCGCAGCAACCTTTTGCCAGGCATGGCATATAAAGTCATTTGCACGATGCTGAACCTGTTCGTATGTATGTGCGTGCAGGCCGACATTGTTTACCCAGTGAACAAGGTCATCCCACAGGCTGGTCCTCTCCCACAGATGTTGCTGGCTCTGGCCAAACATTATGGCATGGTTCTATATAAGGCTTCTATGATTATATTTGTCTCAGCCACTGAGAAAGTAGAGCTTTGCTGATGCAACATTGCACCTGGAAGACATAAAAAGGGAAACACATCACAGGACAACATAAATTTGGCAACAGTATGTACAAAACCTGCACAGCTACATTGAATACAAGTAGCCACCACTCACAACCACAACATACCCCTGTAATCTATCAGCACTGCATCTGCTTACTTTGCACTGGTGGTCCTGATGTCTCATATTCCCCCCCAATGAAGGCTAGTTAATTTTGTAATCCTCTACTCCTCATTCATGTCTGTGTAGAGGGATGACATTGGCCATCTTCCATGTGGATGGGGTGTGGATGATGCCAAGGCTTGGTGTCACTACAGTGTGTAATGGAGCTGGGAGCACATGCCTGAGTTCATGTATGATGCAGACAGGGATGTTATCAGGTCCCATGAATACTTACATTTGTTAACTTTCAGTAGGCAATATGTACCTGCTCACTGGTGATGAGGGGAGGGGTGTGGGTTGTGTGCATATCCACCTATAGTGATGTTGAGCCAAGGGTTGATGTTTGCCCTAAACCTATCTGCAGCAGGTTGGCTATAGCTATGTCATGTGTGTATGTGGTCTGATTATCCACCATTACAGGGTGGATTGTTTTGTTGCCTCTGAGATTGTACACATATGTGAAGATGGCCTTGTGATTGGCCTTGGTGGATGTGTCCAATTTCTACTCATAGTTAGCCCTACAGTACTCCACCTGTGACCTTATATGCTTGATCAGACAAAGGCTTACTTGATGTCATCTCCTACTTTGCCCTGTACAGCCAATATAGGGACCAAGTATGTGGCTTGTGCATTGCTACTATCCAGCAAAAGGGATTACTCTACTTTGGTGGAGGCAGGTTTTACAAGTAAGGTATTGCTGAGTCCATACAGCTATGTTGGTGTTCATATAGCTGTTTGTAGTAGGCATGGACACACAGTCATAACACAGTTAGACACCTCTCCAATTTCAAACAGATAATCATGCTTATTGTAGTACCCATGGCTGCATCAGGGCAATGAAACAATCAGTAGCTGTAGAAATATCACTCTGTTGGATGCACACTAACTAAGATTACACGTGTACATGTACAGCTTATTTAACTGACATTTTGCATCCCATGTCTGTTATGAGGTGGCCAGATACACTTACTCATACTGAAATGTGCATAGGTAATACCTGATATACATTTCTGTTCTAGATCAGTTATGGCACACTGTATTCACACTTTTGCTGCCCAGTCATCCCTCTCAACCGATTAGAGCAGGACATCTGTAGGATGCCACACATACATGGGGGGAAATTGGACAAAATTAGTGACACTATCTTAATATTGCTGTAACACACTTGAGTCATTCAATAGCACAGTAGCCTTTGCATTGACATACATACCCTGGAGGATGTCCAGCACTCATATGGCAGGAAGAGAGGAGAAAGGCTAGGAGTGTGGTAGTGAGGGTAAAAACTTTTAACGCTGGCAGTATGACTGGTATAGGGACAGAGCTAGCTGATATGATGACCAGACGAAGGTGGATATTTTGTGTGTGCAAGAGACCAGATGGAAGGGGAGTACAGCTAGGTGTATTGGAAGCAGGTCACAATTGTGCTGTCAGGGTGTGGATGGGAGGGGAAGGGGATAGGGATTATCTTGAATGAATGGTATGCCAAGGGTGGTTTTGGAGGATAACAGGAGTGTCTGACAGAGTGATGTTTATGAATCTGTAAATGGATGGTGTAATGATGAATGTTGTTAGTGCATATGCTGCGCAAGTTGCTTGTGCACTGGATGAGAAAGAGAAATGTGAAGTCAGTTGGATGACATGGTGATGACTGCATCCAAGTGTGAGAGAGTGGTGATTGCAGCAGATTTCATTGGCCATGTTGGTGAAGGGAACAGAGTGGATGAGGAAGGGATGGGTATGTATGGTGTTAAGCAAAGGAATGCAGATGGTGAGATGGTAGTGGATTTTGCAAAAAGGATGGACATGGCTGTGGTGAATACATACTATAACAAGAGGGTGGAGCATAGGGTGACATACAACTGTGGAGGAAGATGCACACAGGTGGAATATATCCAGTGTAGGAGGGCCAGTTTGAAGGCGATTGGAGACTGTAAAGTGGTAACAGGGGAAAGTGTAGTTAGACAGCAGAGACTGTTGGTCTGTAAGATGACGTTGATAATCAAGAAAAGGAGGAGTGTGAGGGCAGCACCAAGGATAAAATGATGGGAACTGGAAAAGGGTGATTGTGAGGTGGAGTTCAGGAAGAGATAAGCAGGCACTGGGTGGCAGTGGCGATTTACCAAATATCTGGGTAAGTACAGCAGAGCTAGTAAGGGAGATGGCTAAAAGGTTCTTGATGTGGCATGTGGATGGAGGAATGAGTACAAGGGCATCATGACACCCATGCAGATGGGAACTGAAAGTTCGACTGCTGAATCCTACACTAAGTTACTGTGTGAGCACATCCACTCGTGAATGAATCGTGCCATCCCAAATAGAACCAAAATGCCCTCCTCCAAAAAAATGAAGCCAATCTGGTGGTCCCCTGCCATAAACAAACTTTACAACAAAAAGAAGAAACTGCTGCAGAAAAGAGGAAAATCCCAGGATGCAAAAAACTCCCTTACCAGCCTCAGTAAGAAGCTGAGAACCCTCATAAAATCCTCCAAAGCTAGTTACGAAAATAAAATTGCCAAAGATTCCAAAGACAACCACAAGGCATTCTACAGCTATGTCAAGAATCTAAATGGCAATACTGAGATCTGCTCTGAGCTACAACAGAATAGCATTAAATATACTGATCCCAAGGATATTGCCAGTATCCTGGCAGATTGATTCAGTGCCAGCTTCATCCTCCTCTCACCCGCTAAAGAGCCCATCTCAATACCAAAAGATTGCCAAATTCTGGTAATAACGGCCACGCATGTAAAAACCGCACTCTCCAAAGCTAAGAATACAGCATCCATGGGACCAGACAACATCCCGGGCTGTATACTACATGAACTACACCTCACCTAAGTGTCATGTTTAATCATAGCATCACCTCAGGCTTTGTGCCCACTGAGTGGTGCATCGCTACAGTTATCCCACTCCACAAGGGGGTTTCCACCTTGGATCCTGGGAACTACCGCCATATCAGTCTGACGAGCCTGATCTGCAAGGCCATGGAACATATTATCATGGAACTTATAAACAAAGACATTGGCAACCTTCAAACACTGGACCCCATGCAGTTTGGGTTCATGAAGGGCAGATCTTGTCTCCTGAACCTGATTGACTTCTTCATATCAGTCTCCAGAGCTGTGGACAGGTGTAAAGTGGTCCACACAGCCTATGTGGACTTGCTAAGGCCTTTGACACCATCCCCCACTCTGGAATCATAGATAAACATACTAAGCTGAGCATTAATCCCTACATCACTCGATGGATTGCCAACTGGCTTACTGACAGAACCCACACTGTAAAAGTAGCCTACTTCAAATCCAGCTCCAGACAAGTGACAAGTGGAGTACCTCAAGGTTCAGTGCTGGGACCACTCTTGTTTGTCATCTACTTTTTTGAAGTACAGGCCAACACTAAGGGACTCTGGCTAACAAAGCTCACAGATGACTGCAAACTGGGAGCCATTATTAAATCCCCAAATGACGTGGATATTCTACAAAAGGGCCTTACAGAAACAGATGCTTGGTGCCCCATGGGCTCAGGCTCAATGCCAAGAAATGTATAGTTATCCCCTTTGGCAAAAACATGTACCCGTGAATTACCACATAGGTGGCAGTACACTAAACACCGAAAGTGTAATAAGAGACTTAGGGACACAGGTTGAAAGTGGTCTCACCTTCAATAACCACATCGCCACAACAGTCAGGAAATCCTTCTATGTGGCACACCTCATCACTAAGGGCTTTTCATCCACAATAAAGGAGGTCATTGTCCCACTGTACTCATCCCTCATTAGACCCATTATAGAATACAATGCCTCGTTTGGTATGTACCTCTCAAGACATCTGCAACAACTGGAAAGACCACAGAAATACCTCACTAAAAGAATCACAGGCCTAAAGCAGATGCCCTATGCTGACCATCTAAAAAATTCCAGCTATACTCTCTTGCATATCGTCTACTCAGAGGCGATCTCTGCTTAACATACAAGGCCATGTCAAACCCAGAGCTGTTGGACATGCTACACTTAAAGAAATCCCAATCCCTCAGAGCCACACACTCCAGGGATCTAAACCTTGTCATCACAATGAGCAAACCATGTTGTAGGGATAGATTCCTGACCCAGAGACTCACCAGACTCTGGAATAGACTGCCCATACATGTCAAGCAGAGCACCTCTTTGGCCCTCTTCCAAAGGAACATTGAGGATTGGATGGGAGATAGGAAATTTACCCCGGGGATCACGTCAGTCACCCTGCTAGACAGGGGACCAGGGAAGTAAATACTGTGGGAAGAAATAGCCAGGGAATTGTTATGGCTTGGCTTGTATAGGCCCTAGAGCCGATAGCCTAGTACCAACCTATGAACCTTTGAACCAATGAACCCCTGGTGGTGGACTGAGGAAGTACAGAACAGTATACAGAGAAAGAGGTTGGGGATGAAGGAGTGGGATTATCGGAGAGATGAGAAAAGTAGACAGGAGTATAAGGAGATGAGGGGCATGGCAAAGAGAGAGGTGGCAAAGCCTAAGGATGAGGCATATGAAGACATGTATGACAGGCTGGACACTAAGGAGGGATGAAAGGACTTGTTGGCTAGAAAGGGGGACTGAGCTAGGACAGATGTGCAGCAGATAAGAGTGATAAAGGATAATGAGAGAAACGTAGTCACAAGTGAGGAGAGTTTGTTGAGCAGAGTACTTTGAGAGGCTGATTAATGAAGAGAATGAGAGAGAGATATTTGGATGATGTGGGTATGGTGAATCAGGAAGTGCAATGGCTTACCATGGAGGAAGTAAGGATAGCTATGAAGAGGATGAATACTGGAAAACCTGTTGGTCCACATGACATACCTGCGGTAGCATGAAGGTGGAAACAGCAGTGGTGCTTTTCACCAGATTAGTTAATGATATCTTGGAAAGTGAGAGGTTGCATGTGAAGTGGAGAGAGAGTGTTTGTGTACCGTTTTAAGAATAAGGTTGATCTGCAGAGCTGTAGTAACTACAGAGGGATAACATTAATCAGTCACAGCATGAAGTCATTGGAAAGAGTAGTGGAAGCTAGGTTAAGCAGGGCAGTGATGAGTAGTGGTCAGCAGTATATTTTCATGCCAGATTAGAGCACTACAGATGTGATGTTTGCTCTAAGAGTGTTGATGGGGTAGTACAGAGAAGGTCAGGAGTTGCTTTCTGTCTTTCTGGATGTAGAGAAAGCATATGACAAGGTGCCTAGAGGTGAGATTTGGTATTGTATGAGGAAGTCATGAGTGGCAGAGATATATGTAAGACTGGTACAGGATATGTACAAGGGTGGTTTGACAGCCATGAGGTCTGCTGCAGGAGTGATGGATGCATTTAAGGTGGAGGTGGGATGACACCAGGGATCAGCTGGAATCCCTATCTTATTTGCAATGGTGATGGACAGGTTGACAGACAAGATCATACAGGAGTCTCCATTGACTATGATGTTTGCAGATGACATTGTGAGCTGTACTGAGAGTAGGGTACAGATTTAGGAGACCCTGTAGAGGGAGAGATATGTTCTACAGAGGAGAGGAATGAAGGTTAGCAGGACTAAGACAGAATATCTGTGTGTGAATGACATGGAGGGTAGTGGAATGTTGAGGATGCAGGGAGTCATGTTGGCAAAGGTGGATGAGTATAAATGATTGGGATCAACATTTCAGAGTAATGACGACTGTGAAGGACAGGTGAAGAAGAGAGTACAGTCAAGATGGAGAGGGTGGAGAAGAGTGTCAGTACTGATTTGTGACAGACGAGTACCAGTAAAAGTGAAAGAGAAAGTCTACAACAGGGTAGTGAGACCAGCTATGTTATATGGGTTGGAGACAGTGTCAATGACAAAAAGGTAGGTGTCAGAGTTGGACATGGCAGAGTTACAGATGTTAGGATTTGCACTGGTTGTGACAAGGGGGGACAGGATTAGCAATGTGTATATAACAGTGTCAGCCCATGTTGGACGGTTTTAAGACAAAGCCAGAGAAACAAGATTACATCAGTTAGGACATGTGCTGTAGAGGGATACTGAGTATATTGGGAAAAGGATGGTAAGGATGAAGCTGCCAGGTAAGAGGAAAAGAGGAAGGCCTCAGATAAGGTTCCTGGATGTGGTGAGAGAGGGCATACAGGTGGTTGGTGTGACAGAGCAGGATGCAGAGGACAGGCAGAAATAGCAACAGATGATCCACTGTGGCGACCCCTAATGGGAACAGCCAGAAGAAAAAGGAGGAGATGTTGTGATGTCAGTCTTCATAGATTTGCCACTGATTTGCCTGACATAACACAACTGTATGAGTAAATGACTACAAATGTGGAGCACACATATGGTCAGTGTACATAATACTGGACAGTTTAATGGTATGAGCTCAGTAGGTCACATGCAGTTCAACACACTTGTGTGCAACAGTACTTTACTATGCAAATACCATGTATAAGTCTCTCACATGTCTGAGACAACCAAGTATATCATAGTTGTATTCACAAGTAAGATATGGATATGTACAACATCTCAGTAGCTGGCCTAGCATTGTCACAGTCAGTATTGTTCAACACACACTGCAGTAGTAGTTATATGTGAGCCATCCTTTCCTGGGGTGACTCAGGTCCCTGACCTGTGATCTGTGTCACTGCAGACAGACCCAGATGCTATGGCCATACGTTCTGATCAGCAATATGTCAGTACAGCAAGTCTTGTTGAGACATATATGTTACAGTTCCTATTTCCCATTCTTACATACCCTCTACTGCAGTCCATTACATGCTTACTTGTTTGACATACCTGTTTGTCTTATTCAAGTGTAGGTGGTTATGTCCTGCTTGGTTTTTATTTTCTTTTTGCTGTTTCTCTCTCTCTCTCTCTCTCTCAAGGATGGAGGGTGTACATCTGTTTTGCATAGGCAACAGCTTGCCTTTTGCACGTAATGCTGATGAGCAGCTGATGACCTATGCACCAATTGCTCTCCCCCACTTGATAATTGCATGCAGAACAGCTGTGTTGTTATTCATATAGCCAATGGCATGGCAAAAGACTCCTATCATTGAATACTTCATATGAGCATCGGCCCTTTTCCTTGCAAAGTGAGGGGCATGGCAAAGAGAGAGGTGGGAAAGCATCCAAAGTACCTCTTACAACCAAAACTGTGGAGACAGGCCAACAAAATGGGGGAGAATGTTCCAGACATAGGGACAGAATGTAAGTATTGATGTTATACATTTGGATTAACGCTAGTCTAACAGGGTTTGTGTGGACATGGATTCCAAAGTAAGAGAAACACCACCGGCCACAGACTGCTGGATTCCAAAAGTTTATTCCACTCCACAAACATGGTAAGCGCTTTCATCCAACACTTTTAGGACTTCATCAGAACTTGTGTGGACATGGCGTTTCTGGGTGATTTTAACTCTTGACAGTGTTATGTGTTTAACATAACTCTCACCTGTATGGCTGTCTGCAGAATGGCCAGAATTTGGACTCCTATGTTTGTTGTGTTCCTCAGACATTTTTTTGTCTTTGAAAAATCAGTAGCATACTCTGGGGATTGCAGTCAGTAACTGTTAACACCCATTTGTGTTTCTGATCTCATATCCCTCAGAAAATACATATTACAACTAACCCTGTTACAACAGCAACATTCTCAGTTTATAACAGCAATATTTCAAATATGGCCCTGTTTTTGGGCCTCTGTCCCACAATTATGTTAGGCTTTGTCCAGATGTCATGAAATAAGAGGTTGATAGGTATGGGATATGATTATTTAGTGCCTACATTCCTGACATTATCCCAGTGATATATCAGACTGCCAGACATATTATGTGGAAGGGCCTTATATATGAGGGGAAAGCCTGGACATTCTGTGGGACTCTGTACATTTGAGAGGTCTGTGTATTTCTGGCAATTGTTGACAGACTGTCAGGACTGTGTAGCAGTGTATTGTGTCAGTGTTATTTGGCCTGTGTAGGGAGGGGCGTGGATTTATGTGTTATGGCTCCTTTTCTATCTGCTTGTGCATGCTGCTCCTGTTTCTAGTGGTCTGTCAGCTGTATATGTTTGTAGGGGCATACTGAGACACGTCCCATACCATGGTCAGGCATCATAGTACACTATGAAGTGGGCCAGTACATGTGAGGGTAGTGTGTGAGTGGCAAACATGTTGAGATGTTTTTGTTCACACAATCCTTATACTATAATGTTCCTTTGGCTTACTGGTATGTGACTGTGACTGTGGGTATGCACTTTCACACTGGTGTCTGTTTTTCAGTGCTGTGACATCCCTGTAGTGCCTGATATATTTGCTAATACATGTGTAATTCCCGCTAGCAGATTTAGGTTAGTGTTGTATCAGTCTTACTGTAGTTTGGACAGTGCTTGGTGACGTGCTTAGCAGCTGAGTGTAGTTTCCCTACTGTGATGTTATGTCCAGATATTTGTAGGATGTAGTGTTGCCTGGTCCCCATAAGTGTTGTGTATTTCTGACACATCAGTGGACTGATGTGAGGACTTCAGTCACTTACTGGTGGGAAGTAATTGAGTGTTGGACTTGTACTTTTCAGTCAATATATGTTAGGACAGACATGAGAGTGTTACTGCAGCAACTGTGTCAGCTTATCTACTCCAGTATTTCAGATATGTCCCTAATTCCATGGCTTTCTCCCCCCATTTTGTCAGGCCTGGCCCAGGTTTGTTACACTAAGGGGTTCTGAGCCTACCTTGGGAATGTCTGGATTGTTGCAGTATGCCCAGATTTATTGCTGATATTTCTGGTCTGTTCCACAGATGCATTATTTCCATATCCCTGGTAAATCACTGTGATGATCCGAGGATTTCTGACAGTAAAGGAAGACATACATTTCAGTTTCAAAACACACATCCTTCAGGACATGTATGCTGAAACAAACCCTGTCACTCTGGCAACATTCTACATTTACTTGAAATTTATTTATTTGAAATATGTCCCTAGTTTTGTCCCATTGTCCCCCCATTTGGACAGCCTTGGGCTAGATTTCTTGTAGTAAGGGGTTGGTAGGCATGGCTCTGAGGTATGACTCCACTACATGTTATGGATATATATATATATATATATATATATATATATATATATATATATATATATATATATATATATATATATATATATATATATATATATATATTTATTTTTTATATGCATAGATTCTTTATATATATATATATATATATATATATATATATATATATATATACACACTATAGTTTTATAGTTTTATATATATATATATATATATATATATAAATATATATATATATATATATATATATATATATGTGTATATTTTCTATGTATATCACTATTTAAATTATGTATATATTTGTCTATATATATATATATACATATATACGTATATATATATATATATATATATATATATATATATATATATATATATCTATAGATATATATATACATATGTATATATATATATACATATATACAGCCTTGGACCAGATTTCTTGTAGTAACGGGATAGTAGGCATGGCTCTGAGGTATGACTCCACTACATGTTATGGGCATACATATTATATATATATATATATATATATATATATATATATATATATATATATATATATATATATATATATATATTTTTATATGTATAGTTTCTTGATATATATATATATATATATATATATATATATATATATATATATATATATATATATTTTTTTTAATATATGTATAGATTCCTTATATATATATATATATATATATATATATATATTTATGTATATGTGTATATTTTATATGTATATCACTATTTAAATTATGTATATATGTGTCTATATATATATATATATATATATATATATATATATATATATGCATCTCCATACATATATACATGTATATATGTATAAATACGACACCTGACTGATTCTATGGAATTTTTTCCCTACTTTTGAATGAGCATATGTTGGAAAAAGCATCAGCAGTTATTACAGCTGAAATGGTGTAGTGGTACATTGCTCTAACTATGGTGTAGTTCAAGACCTGGCAGGGCTGATAATTTTGTTGGTCTTACAACTGCTTACTCATGCTTACACCTGGTGGAAAGGGGCACACAGGGGGAAGAACAATATGAAAAATAGCTATGGATGTGCAGGACACGTGTACGGAAGATCTATAGATGTCCATTTCTTATACAGAAATAGCTGTACATTTGTACAGAATTTGGAATTGAATTTGGACACTCATACCCCAGAGAGAGGGGTGAGGACAACAGAAATGTGTTGTTAAACCTGCTAAGCATAGCTGATCTTTGCTAACCATTGCTTACAGTTCATTCTCATAATATACCACACTAATGACTTCATTTAGTAAGTGTATATGAGTTCCATTATGTGACATGGCTGTATGTGCTTTTATTACAGTAGCAAGGAGTGTAACTATACTGTATGGGACACGTGTATACATGGGTATTTTCACATGTTATATGAACTTACACATCCATTTACACCAGCTGCACTACCCTGGGTGACAAAAATAACTTACCACATATTTTAATATGAACATAGCACTTTTAACATTGCTTTCCCATGTAAATTTGGCTTGCGTGTTATATTACTCGAACTATGTACATCTTCATTCAAAGCTGGGACTCTGACCACTACACTATCTTGGTTTGGGGATTTGAGCTGTATATTTTTATTTATTGCCTATTGGATATTAATATTATATTACTTAAATGAACTTAAATGGATACTTAAATTGAGAGGCCATTACCCCCCAGGTCTGAACAACTACATCAGTATTAGATCTTTTCTTAATAATCGAAGATGAAATTATTTTAGAATGGATAAATTTGTTCAGTAGCCTGTAGTTACAATCCATGGTCGAAGATGAAAAAACACTTTTTATTTTGCATTTTATACATGCTTATTTCTTAGTTTATTTTCTTATACTGATTCATTTAGTATATAGTTTTTTGACATCTTTTTTAAATTTAATTACTTCATGTATAACAGATTTTATTAAAGAATTTATAATCGAATTTATATTTATATTAATTACTATTTATTGATTCATATTTATATTTACACATTTTTTAAATATAAACATACCCGCACTGCATTAAATTACCAAAGAAAACTAATATATCAATTATACATATTTAAATACATTCTTTCATCATCTTCTTATGTATTTATTTATATATTTATATACCCACATGCATATATACCTATTTATTTATTTATTTATTTAATCATATGGCGTTTTGATCATCAGTTTCATATATTTATATTTAACATTAATTTAATTTAATTGAGCTTTAGCATATACCAGCGAGACTATTTTAAAGCCTTTGAGAAGTATATTTTACACTAATATACCTTAAATGAATTGTAACTGTTCCAAAAGTTCTTCCATTGATTTATATCTGCAAGTTTTATATACAATATTTAGCTTGACTACACTCTTGCATTAATACATCTTAGAACTAAGAAACGCTAATATGGCTTTGATGAACTGTCAAATGTATTTACAGCCTCATACTTTAAATAAGAGATAGTTACTATGTTGTAGTGATTTTTGAACATGTTTCTTTGGAAGCATTATGAAGAATGTATGCTATTATTATCTTTTATTTATTATTTTTATATATGTACTCTTGATTCATATGATTTTATGGCATACATACACCTTTTAACTTGACTGTTTTAATTTTTTAAATTATCAGGTTTTAAGCACAGCTTCCTCTTTAAATTCTAAATGTTTTAAGCTCAGATGTTTTCTAAATGATTTTCTGTGGTTAATTGATTAATTTAATGCACCTGCTCATAGGCTAAGCCTCCCTATAAATTCTTTGATGTTAACATTTTCAAATTGTCTGATGAAGCGTATGGTAGCATACGCGAAAGCGCTTACCTTCTGTTTTGTTTTAATAATAAAAAATCATAAATCGTTACGTGGCAGAGTCGGAAGTTTTTATTATATAATATTATATTACTGTATTAAATGGAGAGTATTGAGGTTTTCGTCCATGACATTGAGGACTGCTGGCATGACATAATGGCATATATTTCAGTTTCAAACTTGTATCTTTCTGAACATTAATGGTAATGCATAACCTGTTTTCTATCAACTTTCTGTCTGTCTTCTGTGCAGATGGGATTACACCAGTGATCAGGGTGTGGTTGACTACACTGCAGAATGGGTCTGAAAGCCCACGGATACAGCCAGGAATGGTATCAGACCTATGGAGACCGCTATGTGTTTCCTTTGAGAAGGCATTACAGACCTGCTTCCTGATCATTAAGAGAGGGGGCAGGTGCTGTACATGCACATGTGAACCTATGGGGGGAATGGAGGGTGATGTTTACACTTCATCTGTCTGCAGCCGGTTGCCTATATCCATGGCATATGTTTATGTGGTGTTAT
Source organism: Protopterus annectens (assembly GCF_019279795.1). Lineage (NCBI taxonomy): Eukaryota > Metazoa > Chordata > Ceratodontiformes > Protopteridae > Protopterus > Protopterus annectens. Next base: position 699,156,693 of record NC_056726.1, on the reverse strand, counting down.
TGACCACTACTACAGAGCAGATATGTGTGTATTGCCTCTGGAATTTCCGGCACATGTCTGGATGACCTAGTGACTGGCCTTGGTGGATGTCTCCAATTTGCACTCAAAGACAGCCTTAGGGTACATCACCTGTGACCTTATTTGCTTGTGCAGAACAAGGTGAGATGGCTTCCAATGAGGTACCTATTCCTTCTTGGCCCATCCTGGATTATTTCCACCTATGACCAGGCATTCAGCCTACCTTGAGGGAGTTGGTGTTGTCCTGTCAGGTATTGCTGAGACCATAAAGCTATGTAGGTGCCCACATAGTACTGTGGTGTGGGCCTGGACACTGCTGCTAGTTCTAACATATGGAATGCCCTTCATGTGGGCCTTGCCCATTTTCCTTGCCTGTGCAGGGGACATTACAGATGTGTGGGGGCTACAGGTTCACAGACAGTAGGTGGAAATACCTCACAGGACATGTTGAGACAGCCCAACAACATGGGTGGCAAAGGTCCAGAAAAGGGTACAGATTTTATGTCATTAGTGCTGTTATACACATGGGGGGATGCTAAATTAACAGGGTTTGTCTGGACATGCAGTTACTTGGTGACTTCACATCTGGCAGTGATATGCCTCTGATATACCTCTCAACTTTCCACAGACTGGCCAGATGTTTGCCTGTTATGTTTGGTCTGTTCCTCGAACAACATCTGATTTTGTGGGGTTGGTAGGATAATATGAGGATTGTAGTCAGTAACTGTTGACATCCATTGGTGTTCCAGACATCATATCCTTCATGGATGTTATGTTACAACAATACGTATAACACCAGCTAGTGTTTCAGATTATAACACCATTGTGTGTGATATATCACTCTTTCCAGCCCTCTTTCCTTCAAGTACATCATGTGTTGTCCAGATGTCCTGCACTACAAAGTTCAGGTGTATGGTATATAACTAATTACCAACTGCACTCCAGTTATCATGCCAATGACCTGGCAGACTCCTGGCCATGGTATGCAGCAATGGCCAGGATTATGGTTCCACACCCTGGTAATTCTGTGGAAATCTGTACATATGACAGTTATGTATGACTGGCCATTGTGAACAGACTGACAAGATTGTGTAGCAGTGTTCTGTGTAGATGTTTGTTGGGCTGGTTAGTGAGAGTAACAGATGTGAGTGCCATACATCCTTTACCTGTCTGACTCTGTATGCTGCTAGAGCTGCTGGCTGTCTATCAGGTCTGTATGCTTGTAGGGGCTGACTGTACAATGTCTTATAACACCTCAGGATTCCCAGTATACTGTGAATTGGGCCAGTATATGTTGGTGTAGTGTGTGACTGGCAATCAGGATTTGTTTGCTCAGACAGCAGTTCTACTCTAGAGTTAATTTTGAGTACTGGTATGTTGTTGCGACTGTGGTGCAAATGTTTTTGGGTGGACATTTGCACAGCTCTCTGCTTTTCATTACAGTTCTATCCCTGTAGTGCATGCTATATTTTAATATACATGGGTAATTGCCCAGAGATGATGTGGGGGGAGTGTCGTGTTGGTCTTACCGTGTTTCATAAGGTGCTGGGAGACATGTTTGGCAGCTGTCAGCTGATTTCCATTCTGTTACATCACTGCGGTCATACCTCTACACTGTCCAGAGGCCTAGAAACTATCCAGATTTGTGGGACATATGTTTGGTCTGTTCCCCAGACAGTTGTTGTCCTTGGCTAATCAGTAGGATACTCTGGGGAATGCAGTCAGTAAATGCTAACATCCATTGATGTTACTGACTTCCTGTCCCTCAGAAAAGATATGTTACAACAAAGCAGGTAACACCAGCAACTGTCTACATTTATAGGTTCATAGGTTCATAGGTAGATACAAGGCTATCTGCCCTAGGGCATTTATAAGCCTAGCCAGAGTGTATTTGGTTTCCGCCTCCCTATTAGATTAGCCTACTGTGCCTCTGTAAAGTAGGTCACAGAAGGTACCCTTTTAAGATTAGTTTACTGTGCCTCTGTCTAGCAGGGACACAGAAGAGATCCTAGGGGTGAATTTGCGATTTCCCATCCACGTGTCCAGATTTCGCTTGAAGAGGTTCAGTAAGGGGCTATGTCTAACATGAATTGGGATTCTATTCCAGAGTGAGGGGAGCCTCTGGGAAATGAATCTGTCCCTCCAGCATGTCCTATTTATTTTTGTGCTGAGGTTTATGTCCCTGGAGCGTGTAGCTCTAAGGGACTTGGAGTTTTTGAGGTGGAGCATGTCCATTAATTCTGGGTTTGACATGGCTTTGTACGTCAGGCATAGATTGCCTCTGAGTAGGCGGTAAGCAACTGAGTAGAGCTGGAGTTTCTTTAGTCGAGCTGCATAGGACATCTGTTTGTAGCCCATGATCCTCTTGGTGAGGTACTTTTGGGGTCTCTCCAGTTGCTGCAGGTGTTAGGTAAGGTACATCCCAAAAGGGGCATTGTATTCAATTATGGGCCTGATAAGTGACGAGTAGAGGGGCACAATGACCTCTCTTGATCTTGATGCGAACCCTTTCATGATAAGGTGGGCTATATAGAAGGTCTTTCTAACCACTTTGGCAACGTGATTATCAAAGGAGAGATTACTATGTATGTTGGTCCCCAAATCTCTAATTACTTCTTCCATACTTAATGGATTACCACCTATGTGGTAATTTGTGGGCACCTTGTTTTTCCCAAAGGGGATGACTATGCACTTTTTAGCATTTAGCTTGAGGCCGTGGCTCTGGCACCAAACATCCGTCTCTGTGAGACCCTTTTGGAGGATGCTTGTGTCAGCTGGAGATTCGATTATGGCCCCCAGTTTGCAGTCATCTGCGAATGTTGTCAGCCATAATCCCCCTGTGTTCACCTGAACCTCAGAGAAGTATATACCGAACAAGAGAGGTCCCAGAACTGAGCCCTGTGGGACGCCACTTGTAACTGGTTTGGATTCGGACATGGCACCTGCGATTCTGACCATGTGGGTTCTATCTCTGAGCCAGTTTGCAACCCATCTTGTGATATAGGGGTTGATATTTAAGCTGATAAGCTTATTTATGATGCCCGAGTGGGGTATTGTGTCGAAGGCTTTTGCAAGGTCCAGATAGGCTGTGTGGACTACCTTGCCCTCATCTATGGCTTTGGAAACTGTTTCAAAGAAATCAACTAGGTTTAAGAGGCAAGATCTGCCCTTAACAAAGTCGAACTGGGTAGGGTCCAGTGTCTGGAGGCTCCCAATGTCTATGTTTATGAGTTCCATGATAATATGCTCCATAGCTTTACAGACCAGACTAGTCAGGCTTATGGGGCGTTAGTTTCTGGGGTCTGTTGTGCCACCACCTTTGTGGAGTGGGACTTGTGGAGTGGGACCACTGTAGCTGTATGCCATTCTTTGAGTACATGTCTTGTAGTAAGGCTAAGTTTGAACAGTGACTTAATGTGAGGGTTCAGTTCTTCTTGGAGCTCGTGTAAGACACAGCCTGGGACACCGTCCGGTCCCATAGATGCTGTGTTTTTTGCTTTGGAGGGGGCAGCTTTCACCTGTGCATCTGTGATTTCAGGGAGGTTACATTCAGTTGGGATAGGCATTTGCTCCTTTGTGGGGGAAGGGGGGGGGTTTGCGCTGAATCTGTCTGCCAGGATGTTGGCTATGTCTGTAGGTTCAGTATATTTTGTACCGTTATACAACAATTCAGAGAATTTCTGGGAGTTTCCACCCATGTTCCTGACATAACTAAAGAAGGCCTTGTGATTATCTTTAGTGTCTAGGGTAATTTTTCTTTCGAAACTGGCCTTTGATGATTTTATGAGAGATCGAAGTTTCTTGCTAATACTGATCAGAGATGCCTTCCCTTTTTGGGATTTTGCTCTGTCATGTAGTAGCTTCCTCCTTCTGTTGTATAGTTTATTTATGGCCAGGGTCCACCAGACCGGTCTCCTGTTTTTGGAGGAGTGAGTCTTGGTTTTATTTGGGATAGCACGATCCATACATTCCTGCAGGTGCTCATAGAATGCATTTGTAAAGGATTCTGTGGATTGGGCTGTATTATCCTCTGGCCCAGGGGCTTTGAAGGATTCCACCTCAGTCTTGAGAAGTGCAAAGTTGGCTTTTGAGAAATTCTTTACAGTGATTTCCTTGGCTGGGGGTGGGGACGGGATATGGATGTCCAGGGAAATTTGTTTATGGTCTGATCTTACCAATGAGGGGTTTACCTCTGGTGTGGAACATAGAGTCCCCACCAGGACCAATATGTTGTTCCCTCTTGTGGGAGTGGTGACCAGTTGTTCCATTGCGTTAGAGTTTATAAATTCAAGGAACCGTTGGGCGAGGGTGTTTGGGCTTGAGTAGTTTTCCCTGTCAATGTTTGGGTAATTTAAGTCACCCAGTAACATAGTGTTTGGAGAGACCTTCATATTCTCCAGTGTTCTCAAGAAAGCCAAGTGGGGTTCCTGTAATAGGGAGGGTGTTCTGTAGCAGGCGACAAACTGAAAGGCAGTTTTGCCCGTTGTTAATTGCACATGGATGGTTTCCGATGCTTCGTGCAGTGCCACTAACCTGGAGGTGTAGGTATCTTTTTTTAATATAGATCCTCCCCCTCCTTTTGTGTTTTGGTCCGAGTTTTGGGGCCAAAACGCATGGTATGAGTTATAACCTGGTAGTACTGGGGTGCTCTCAGGAGCCTTGAACCAGGTTTCTGTTACTGCACAGACATCGATTTTCTCCATACTGAGGAGAGCCTTGAGTGCGTGCATCTTGAAGTTTAGACTTCTGGCATTGAGTAGCATTACCTTTAGTTTTTTTATCCTTGGGTTGTCTATGGAGGTGGGTTTGTCCTTTGAGCCTTGCCTAAAAAAGGCACTATGGGGGTGGCAAGAGCCTTGGCCAGTATACGAAAGCCTAAGGGTGACAGGTGCAAGCCGTCCCTAGCAAAACAGCGTGGCTTGTTGAGCATATCATCCCAGGCTGACAGACACTGGATCCCCTTTGAATGACACCAATACTTTAGCCAATTGTTGAAACTGATAATTTTGTCTTTATACTGTGGCATCATTCTTGGTGAGGGCAAGATGCTACTCAAGGTCAGGGTCATACCAGCCTGGGCTACCTGGTCAGAGAGCTCCTCTATTTCTCTTTTCATGTAGTCCAGGGAGGTACGTCTCAGGTTATTCACACCAGCATGGACAATGACGGAGTCATACTTGTACTTGCTTTGGAGTGACCTGAGTGCTTGTGTTATGTGGTGGATCCTGGCACCCGACAGGCAGCTTACAGTGACCTTCTGCTTGTTCAGTCTGGTGAGCGGGACGTCAGTGTGCCGGACAATAGAGTCCCCTATAACAAGTGTATTTGGTGTGTTGTTTGGCCTTAAGGGCTGTGACTGTGAGGCACACTGATTTTGTGAGATATGTAATTCGTGGGTATTGTTGAGGGGTGGCTGTTGCTTGGATATCTGCTTAGGAGGTCTTTGCTGTTTAGGCAGATTTTTATTTAGAGCCTCCGAGTATGTTTTTGTGTGTTTATGTGTTGGGTATGCAGATGCAATAGGTCTGTGTGAGACTGGATTTGTGGTGTGGGTGGTTACCTTTTCCTCTTGACTGACTGTGCCAGTCTTGGGTTGAGAGAGCTCTGCCTCCAGTTTGGCTGTGTAACTGCATCTCTCACATGTATTAGAGTTTGTTGGAAGGAGGAGATGGTTGTCTATGTACATAAGGCAATTGTAACATTGCCTCAAAATTCCCAGATTCACCAGCTGGACTGGAGAGTAACCTTGAAACTGACTCTTGGACATACCAGATTAGTATAGGGAACTGTTTTTTTACTGAACAGATTAGGGAAGGGAACTGATTTTTCACTTGATCAGGAAGGACCAATCGGGAGCCTAATACTTATGAGAAGTCAAGGAGGGTGTAGTGCTTTAGTTAGTTAGTGTTTCCTTATAAGAGCTGAGCAAGTGCAGGGCTTTAGAAAGAGAATAGAGTGATTACTTTGAGAGTTTGAACAGTTCTAAGGGAAAAAGTGAAGAGCAGACTTTGTGGAGCCTGGAATAGTTTAAACCTGTTTAGGCGGCGCTGCCTGACGCTGCTTAGTGTGCAAAACCGCGCAAAAAGAGAGTTGTAGGGTTTTAAGAGAGAGAGATCAAGGAGTTTAGAATTGACCCAAAATGGCCAATAAACTACAGCTTCTAGGTAGTAACCACTCCTCCAGGGACAGGAAGGCTGTTCAGTGTTAACCACTCCCACTGGTGAACACAGAGACTTCCCTTTAGCCCAAGTAAGCACTGGCCTTCTAGAAACGTCCAAACAGTTCAGAACAGCAAATCTGTAACTGAACTTTCTTAACTTTCAGAAAGTGGGAACAAAGCAAGATTTTTTTGTTTTCTTTTTCTTTTTGTTGTAGTTTAAAGGTAGCAGAGATACACAAGCAGCAAAATAATCACAACAGTGCAATAAATGACCCCACACTTGAGTGCTAGGCCAAAATCAGGTAAAATGCAGTTTTTAGAAAAAAAAAACGATTTTAAATTAAGTGCAACACAGGAAATGCAGTAAACAGGCTCTAGATGTGTTCCAAGTACTGTTACTGTTATGGATATAAACTTTAGCAAGCTGGAAAATGCCAAAAAGTAGGCAGCAAAGCAGTAAAACTTAACAAAAATTAGATGAAAATACTTTATAACAGCAATATGTCCAAAATACACCTATATTTCGGCCTCTATCCCCCAATTATGTCAGGCTTTGTCCAGATGTCATGCACTAAGAGGTTCAGAGGTATGTAATATTATTATTGATTACATTCATTCCTGCTACTATCCCAGTAATGTCATAGACCCCCAGACATGTAACAAGGAAACTGCCATAGATATGAGTCCTGTGCCTATACATTCTGTGGGAACTGTACATTTGAGAGGTCTGTGTGCATTGTTAAAAGACTGTCAGGATTGTGTAGCAGTGTAGTGTGTACATGTTATTTGGGCCATGTAGGGAGGGGGTATATGTGAGTGTCATGGGCCCTTTCTATCTGACTGTGCATGCAGCTCCAGTTTCTGGTTCCCTGTTGCCTGTATATGTTTGTACATGCAGACCGTGACATATCTCCTAACACCTCAAAATTCCCTCTACACTGTGACTTGGGGTAGTATATGTAGGGGTAATGTGTGAGTGGCAAACGGGATTTTGTTCCTCACACTGTCATTATATTGTAGTGTTCAGTTTGTTTACTGGCATGTTGCTGTGACTGTGGTGCAATTGTTTGGGGGTATGCACTTTCACACCAGTGTCTGTTTTCCACTACTGTTACATCACTGTAGTGCCTCTTACATTTGCTAATGCATGTGTACAGCCCCAGAGCTGGACTTGGGAAGTGTTATGTCAGTCGGATTGTAGTTTGGACATTGCTCGGTAGCTCAGTGTAGTTTCCCTAATGTTGTGTTATGTCCACATATTTGTAGGATGTACAGTTGTCTGGTCAATATCTTTGGTCTGGTCAACATAACTGTTGTGTATTCCTGACACATCAGTGGGATGATGTGGGGATTAAGGTCACTAACTAATGAGAAGCAATTGAGTCCTGGAATTGTGATATTTCAGTCAATATATGTTAGGACATACAGTGTTACTACATCAACTTTCTCAGCTTATCTACAGACGTATTTTGAATATGTCCCTATTTTCAGGCCTTTGTCCACTACTTTGTCAGGCTTGGTCTGGATTCATTGCACTAAGGGGTTCTGAGCATACCTCTCCACTGTCAGGATTTTCACAGAATGACCGGATGTTTGGCCCATACTTTTGTTCAGTTCCACAATTTATTTGTATTTGTCTGGTAAATCACAGTGATGATCCAATGATTTATGTCAGTAAATAATGACATAACATTTTAGTTTAGTTTCCAGCCTCATATCCTTCAGTAATTGTGTGCTGAAATGCACCCCGTTGCTGTAGCAAATGTCTTCATTTGTAACAGCAATATTTGAAATATGTCCCTATATGTGGCCCAACACCCCCCCCCCCCCTTTACAGTCTTTGTACAGGTTTCTTGCACTAACAGGTTGAGAGGGATGGTTCGGAGGTATAACTCACTGCATGTTATATACATACATATGTATATATATTTATATATTTTTTTTCCCTTTATATTTTATATATGTGTATCCATATTATGACTCTACTTTTTCATATATGTTTCATCAGACATATATATATATATATATATATATATATATATATATATATATATGAAATATTTAAATGTGTCTCTATAGAACACATGAATGATTACACAAATGTTATATGCCTCTATTGCATGATATGTTTGAAAAAGCAACATTAATTCTTATAGCTCAGATGGTATAGTGATGTGTTTCTCTGACTATACTGTTCAGAGTCATGGCTTTGACACTTGGGACTGTGTTTTTTTTCATTAATGTTAAATTACTAGAATGTATGATATATTTGTTAAAAGGCTACACATTCTCACAGCTCAGATGGTGTAGTGGTACTTTACTGTGATTGTAGAGGACAGCATCCCGGGTTCAAGACTTGGCAGGGTGACTATTTTGTTGCTGGGCAGAACAAGGTCTGATGGATACAGAGTGATTATGGCACATTTAAGCATATTATACTTATAATTTTAAATTATAAAAAAAGAAGTTATGTACTCATCATAATGTTCCATGTTTGTTGTCCATAATCTTGCCTTCATTCTTGACGGTTGAGTTCAGAACCAAGCATTGGTTCTGACTTGGCTGTATACTAAAGCTCGAGAGCTATCACTGGCTCGAGGCTACATACTATCCCAAGGTGCCTAGCAACTGTTACCCAGATGTCATTTGAGATAACTAATCATTAGACTATGCAACCCACTACAACTACTACAACAGATCCTCTGCCCATAATTCCTAAGGCATGAAGAAAATCAGGAGCGTATAGCCAATTTTAGAAAAGGTCCTCTCAATCCTCCATGAAGGGGGAGGGATGGTGGGATTCAAGAATGAAGGCAAGATTATGGACAACAAACATGGAGCATTATGTGGAGTACATAACTTCTTTATGTTATGTTGTCCTATCTTGCCTTCATTCTTGACAGTTGGGACAGTGTCCGTAGCACCTTCTTACTCGGGCAGCTCAAAAAGGAATAACTCTGCAGAACAGTGGAACCAAAGGATGCCCTTTTCTGGGAGGCCACATCTACTTTGTAATGAGTGATAAAGGTATAAGGGTTAACCCATGTGGCTGCAGCACAAATTGAATCCAAAGGGAGCCTGGCTTGAAAGGCAGTGGAAGTCGATGTTGCTCTAGTTGAATCCCCTCAAATTTTTTCCCACCAGCTCTTTATTCTGAGAATTATAGGCATAAGTAATGATGTCTGTAAGCCATTTTGGTAGGGTCACTTTTGAAACTGAAGTTCCTTTTCTATTTTCTGAGAAAGAAACAAACAGTTGGTCAGATTTTCTAAAGTCCTTTGTCCTATGCAAGTAGAGACGTAGCTGCCTATATACATCCAATTGGTGAAGCTCATATTCTGCCTTGTTGCCATAATTGGGGAAAAACCCAGGTAGCTCAACAGACTGATTTAAATTGGCCTCAGAACAAACTTTTGGCAGAAAGGAAGGATTTGTCCTGAGAGACACTCTCTCATTGTAGAAAATTAGATAGGGGGATGAACAGACAGAGCTTGCCGTTCTGAAACCCTTCTAGCGGAAGTAATGGCTATCAAAAAGATTGTCTTCCAAGATAAGAACTTTAGTGGGCAAGAGGAGGCTGGTTTGAATGTAGGAAGAATTAAGGAGGATAGCACCAAATTTAGATCACAAGGAGGTGGTGGTTCTCTTATGGGAGGTCTTAAAAGGAATGTACCCCTCAGAAAGGCTTTGCCGGTCCCATATTTTCTCCACTTTTTGATGACTGTCTTCACTGTGTTCCATGGTATAACCAACGATGTGGAAATTTTTTTGTACACTTCTCCTGACTGATATGTTTCAATAATGAGATCCCTTTGATGCTTTATAAGCTCTCTGCAAACCGTGGCTTTTGCTGTGGCAGGCAACTGAGTAAATGTCAGAAAATCCTACTAGGACTGCTGAACTTTATTTGGGGTTAATCAAAGTCTCTTTAATTGATGGCAGGTGTGTAACCAAGAAGACTGAATGCTGTAATTAAATCAGGAGGTGCTTCAACAAAGTTTTAGTTTAAGGGTGTGCACACACAACAAAGTATTTGTTTAAGGGTGTGCACACTTATGCAACCAGCGTATTGTAGGTTTTTTATTTTTTATATTTTTTTCCCTAACAGATTTGTTTGTTTTTCAATTGAATTGTACAGGTTATAGGTCACATTAAAGGTGCGAAAAGTTTTGAAATGATTTACTGTGGTCTCGTGATTTTTATATCTCAAAAACCTTGCATTTTAACAGGGGTGTGTAAACTTTTTATATCCACTGTATGTGTATATGTATATATATGTATATGTATATATATATATATATATATATATATATATATATATATATATATATATATAAAAACATTGTTGACTTTGTGAATTTGACCTTCTTTGTGGACAATATAATGAATGTCAATGTGGTTCATCATTGATGTAGTGTATTAGTCACATATAAATATACATATATATATATATATATATATATATATATATATATATATATATATATATCTATGTGTGTGTGTGTGTGTGTGTGTGTGTGTGGGTCCCCTTTGTAATCTCGAAATACTGAAATCCCGATTTTCAGTATTTCGAGACCTCAATCATGAACGCACATAACACCTAAAATGCATAATCACGTTATACCAGAATACCGAAAAAGTGTATAAATATCTCCAATAATTGTTATGGCTAGGTTTGTATAGGCCCTAGGGCCAATAGCCTAGTACCAACCTATGAACCTATGAACCAATACCCTTAAAAGGGCATACATAGTACAAGAAACAATGGCATCCACTACGTAACTCCCACCAGGAAGTATTGGCGACATTTACAAAACCACGGTATTGCAAAAAGGGAAGAAAGTCCTAATAGTGGAGGGCTATGTATTTCATTTAGAGCTTACAGTACATGAAAAAAAGTACTGGTGCAATAAATGGAAGACAGCTGAGAAGTGTTAAGGTAGGCTAATTGTTATCACTGTACCTACCAGTGAGAAGCTTAGCAAAAGTGTTCCACATAATCATAGTGGTAATCCAGCTTGAATTTGAGAAACACAAGCTATGTAGCGAGCTAAAACAAAGGTCTGAAGTCTGTAGAGATACTCCATGTCTGTTAGTGTAAGACGCCCTAGCTTCCACATCAGCAGATTTAGTACCTGACCTGCCCAGTAGATGAGCTCTTCTGCAACAGATTGGAAGAGTCCATAGAAAGCAAACAGCAAAAAGTCTTAACCCAGACCTGTCCCTACGTCCTCTCAATTTGCAGGACTACCCTATTAAAACAGGCAATTTTGTAGAAAAGAGGGTAGTAGACGTGGCTAGTGATACTGTGGGGATAGCATTCACTACAGTTAACAATCTGTCTGATCTAAGCCGTACAATGATCTGGTTAATGGATGACACATTTCTCTACAAAGGGGTAATATGTAGACAGCTGTACAGGATCCATGGGCTGGTGTGCTATGGTGGATACAGCAAGTCAGTTCCCTTACTCTATTTCTTAATGAGTAAGAAATGTTTTAAATCATACAGTGCAATGTGTGGACTGTGCATTTCAGTTACTGGCAGAGCAAGGGTTTGAAAGCACATTGCAATATGTGTTATGTGACTTTGAAATTGCCACGATAAAAAGCATTTGTGTAAACATCAGTGGGGTCATGTCTAAAGGCTGCCTGTTACACTTTGGAAGAAATGTGTGGCAAAAGGTGCAGCAGCTTGGCTTAGCTACATTATGTAATACGCATCTGCAATTTCAACTGGCTGTCAAATCACTCATAGCTTTAACATTTCTGCCCGAAGAAGAGGTTTTACAGGCCTATTACACTTTGAAGGAGACATTTCCTGTGGAGGGGAGGGACTTGGTGAAATACTTCGGAGACTGGTATGTGTTGGGAAGGAAAAGGAAATTTACAACTAGAACCACTTCTTTTAGTGGGTTCTCCTCTTTTTCCCAATTTTAATTTGGAATATTCATAATCTGAACTCATTATTCCATCCAAGAACACAGAATTCGGTGGAGGCATGGCACCGCCACCTCACCTGTTTACTGGGTGCCAAGGCAACAGATCTCTCTCTACTAATTAGGACTTTGGCAAGGGAACAGGATAGGGTTAAGGACCTGAGGAACTGCCTAGGTAGTTGATGTCCCCCCTTCCCTAAGAGGCATCGATTGGTGAAGAGGCACAGCCAGTTTGAGAGGATCCTCACAAGTAAGGATACATATAACACATCTGAGTTTCTGAAAGCAGTAGCTACAATGCTACAAATGTAATTGCAAGAGTCTCTGACTACTATCTATGTGTTTGTATTTTATGCACTATTCTTGTTTAATACACTGTCGGTTTTGCGATATACAAATGTGGAGGATGCAACTACAAAGCTGGAAATTCACAAACTAAATAAATAAAATCACAACACTCATTTTCATGATTTCAAGCTTTTGGTGAAGTCAGTTTCAGATTAGTTGTTTTTCGGTATTGTGTGCATTTGTGATTCTTCTACTTTCGGCTTTTCCCGGTTAGGGGTCGCCACAGCGGATCATCTTCCTCTGCATCTTGCTCTGTCACACCAACCAACTGCATGTCCTCTCTCACCACATCCATAAACCTTATCTTAGGCCTTCCTCATTTCCTCTTACCTGGCAGCTCCATCCTTAGCATCCTTTTCCCAATATACCCAGCATCCATCCTCAGTACATGTCCAAACCAACACAATCTCGCCTCTTTGGCTTTGTCTCCAAACTGTCCATCCTGGGCTGACTCTCTAATATATTTATTCCTAATCCAGTCTATCGTCGTCATACCCAGTGCAAATCTTAACATCTTTAACTCTGCCACATCCAGCTCTGACTCCTGCCTTTTTGTCAATGCCACTGTCTCCAACCCATATAACATAGCTGGTCTCACTATCCTTTTGTAGACCTTCCCTTTCACTCTTACTGGTACTCATCTGTCACAAATCACTCCATCAATTCCACCCTGCCTGTACTCTCTTCTTCTCCTCTCTTCCACACTCGCCATTACTCTGAACTGTTGCTCCCAAGTATTTAAATTCATCCACCTTCAACAGCTCTACTTCCTGCATCCTCACCATTCCTCTATCCTCCCTTTCATTCACACACATATATTCTGTCTTAGTCAGGCTGACCTTCATTCCTCTCCTCTCTAGAGCATATCTGCACCTCTCCAGGGTCTTCTCAACCTGTTCCCTACTCTCACTACATATCACAATGTCATCTGCAAACATCATAGTCCACGGAGCCTTCTTTCTGATCTCATCTGTCAACCTGTCCATCACCAGTGCAAATAAGAAAGGGCTCAGAACTGATCCTTGATGTAATCCCACTACCACCTTAAATGCATCTGTCACTCCCACTGCAGATCTCACCACTGTCATACTATCCTTGTACATATCCTGTACCACTCTTACAAAGTGTGTGTGTGTGTGTTTGTGTGTGTGTGTGTAAATATATATATATATAAATATATATATATATATATATATATATATATATATATATATATATATATAGCATATGTGTATATTTTCAACAGGCAGAAAGGCACCAACTCCAGGATATAATGAGTCTTCTGACAGGTGTCGCCTTGAAGAATGTTATAGTCTGTAGACCATTGGTATGTCCAATTTAGGTATAAAGCAAGGACATCTCCAGTGTTAGAAGTATGTGTCCTCACTCTGCATGATATCCCTGACCTGTTAAAGGAAATGGGGAGGAAAATTTTCTTGTGTAGGAAGTCAGTTTAATGACATATTAATGGAATTGTTTAATATAAACAGCAGCAATGTTTTATAAACATCTACAGTATCGCAATATAGTTGGTTTTCTTGGAGTTTTAGAGATAGCTTTTGTAGCCTCTGTAAACAGTAAAACATTGTGAAGTGTGTTTTTTTCCTGCAATAATATCTTTTCAAGTATGTTTTCTGCAAAGCAAACTAAGTCGAAACCCTTCTTTAAAAGATTTTTTCACTGTATGGATGCATTCCATGTATATATATATATATATATATATATATATATATATATATATATGTATATGTGCATGTGCATGTGTGTTTATACATACATTTATGTGTGTATGCACATACATTCCTGCACAAATGTGCACATATAAATGGTATTCATTTTATTTTTATTTCTGTATTATTTTTATTTGTTTTCTGGGTTAGAGCATTGATCTTACTGGACCTTTTTCAGACTCAGCCTGACAGTGGTATCTGGTTAAGTGACTTGCTCAGAGTCACTTAATTAGGCAATGGAGGATGAGGGAATACAAACCTATTAATTATAGTGGTGTTCATGGTTACCCTTAAAATTGTCCATGGAGCAGTCCACATGCCCACTTACTAAATAATAAATAAATATGCCTTCTGTTCTCCTCCGCTAATGTTTATATCTTTGTAGTTCAAATAGTGCACAACGTTAGGCAATGTTCAGCAAATTCTGGGCATGGTTTCTGTAGAATTTACTTTGGAGTTTTTTTTTCTGTTGGCATAGCAGCTGGCTTCATGTGCCAGTGTACACTATTTAAATTGTATTTTTTTATTTTTTTAGAAAATTCTGTCTCTCTATTTTAATGACACTTTGATGTGCTGGCTGATTAATCGATGGGAAGTGAAGAGTTCACCCGGGGATCAGTCCAGTGGCTCTGCTCGACAGAGGCACTGGGAACTAAGGCTGGGTGGCATGATGCCAGGGTAATTCTATGGGCTGGGCTTGTAGAGGCTCCAGAGCCATTAGCCTAGTACACAACTATGAACCTATGAACAATAAAAACTTGTGCATATAATTCTCAAGTTGCATATGGGTTTGTGTGCACATTATGATCACTACCACAGATTTATTCACTTCATTATCAGTTTTAAGCACTGTATAGGTGAAATATCATTAAGAAGTCGTATATAAATTCTGTTGTATGTTTATAAAATTGTACTGTAAGTAATAAGCAAAAGTACACAGAGGTTAAACATTTGTAACATTTACTATTTATTTATTTATTTTATTTTATTTTATTTTTTTTTTATTTTACATTTGTTAACCAGGCTAGTCCAACTGGATACATGTCCATTTTCAGTGGAGGCCCGGGGAGAAAAGCTCCTCTACAATACTACTATAGTAAGACTAAACAAACAATTTATCATAATATATCAGCATATACAAATAAAATCTAAAAACATGTACTTTAAACCTTCTGATAGAATTAAAAGCATTTGAGTACAATATGAGGTAAAGTACTTAGTTTCTCAATTACATAGAAAAGTGTACAGTATAAAAATATGAGTAATGTACATAGTTACTCTATTACATCTTTGTAAGAAGTTGGAAAGTAGAGATTTTGCGCCTTTGTTAGAAATGACTAAACAGAAACAGTTTTGTAGAGAGTAATGTAGAGTGTTATATGTAAGAAAAGAGAGGGTGGAAAGAGTCCTATTGCAGGGAGGTACAAAAGGTTAGTCTGGGTTATTGCAAGAGCAAAGCCAATGGTTGGAAAAGAAGAGTTTAAGTTTAGTTTTAAATAGTGGAGTTGAAGTTTGAGTAGTGAGGTCTTGAGGTAATTGATTCCATATTTTCCCAACTGAGTTTGAAAATGTGGAGTCACCTGCTGAGTTCTTAGATAGAGAAGTATGAATCAGTAGTTTTTTAGAGGAGCGCAGGCTCTTCAGATTGTTATAGGGTTTTATGAGGGTGGAGAGCATTGGAGAATTGTCTGCGTGGTAGAGGGCTTTATGGGAAATTGTAAATTGGTTAAAATGTATTAGGTTGGGTAATTCTAGCCACCCTAGTTTTTTAAGATTAGAACAATGATGAGTCCTGTATGGAGAGGCTGTAGCAAATCTGGCAATATTGTGATAAGATGTAGTTAGTTTGTTAAGATTATATTTAGAAAGATTTGTATAGATTGGGGAGGGATATAATAGGGAAGAGATTAAGTGGGTTCTAGCTATTGTAGTTCTGGCTTCTGGAGTAAGGAAAGATTTAGTTCTGTACAGAGAGCCTAGTTTTCTGTTTGTTGATTTTATTGTAGAGTCAATGTGCGTGTCAAATTTAAGTTGGTTGTCAATTGTAATGCCTAGAAGTTTGGTGTTATTGTCTGGAGAGATAAGGATGCCATTGTTGGCTGTGAGTGAGAAATTAATGGAGGTAGACAAGAGAGTGGGTGTAAAAATCAGGAGTTTGGTTTTCTTTGGGTTAAGGAGGGGACAGTGGTTAGAGAACCATTGCTCTATGGTAGTGAAAGTATGTTGTGTGAGAGAATACAGTTCAGACTGTGTTGGGGCTGAGCAAATGATAGTTGTATCATCTGCATATTGAATGCAAGTTGATAGGGGAGTAGCTAGGTGAAGGTCATTTATAAAGATGGAAAATAGTAGAGGGCCTAAGTTAGAGCCCTGAGGGACTCCTATAGAGGTGGGAAGGAGATCAGAGAGATGGTTATGCCAGAGTACAGCCTGTTTTCGGTTATCCAGATAGGATGTGAACCAATTTAAGGCTGTATTGTCAAAAGAGAGGGACTTCAGATGATGGAGGAGAAGTTTGTGGTTGACCATATCAAAGGCTTTGGATAGGTCAATGAAGAAGGCTGAAGAAGGTATGTTATTGTTGCGGTTTTTATTAATTGAGTCGATAAAGGATAGTAAGGCTGTAGTAGTACTATGGAAAGGGCGAAAACCATGTTGGCACTTAGCTAGGAGGTTATTATTTAGTAGGTGATTTAGTAACTGTTTGTGGATGCATTTCTCCATTATTTTTGCAAGTGGTGATAATAATGCTATGGGATGAAAGTTGGAGTACTCAGTAGAGTCACCTCCTCTGAACAGTGGGATGATATATGAGATTTTCCATAATGATGGAATAGTGCTTTCTTTTAAGGTCCTATTAATCAGTATGGAGATTGGGTAAGCTATGGCTTTTGCACCAATTTTGAGGAATTCTGCTGGTAATTTGTCAGCTGAGGGGGTTGTGGGTTTTAATTTTTGAAGTAAGGATGATATATATGTGGTGGGTATGGGTTTGAGGTGGAATGTAGGGGGAGTGGGGCCTTGGGCTAGTAGTTTGGAGGTGTCAGGGCTTTGTTGGTTAGCTAGCTTTAGAATGGCAGAGGTAAAGAAAGTATTAAAGGCGTTTGCTGTTTGTAATGGGCAGTCGGGGTTTGAATCAATAGGATTTGGTGTGGCAACTTTCCCAGGTGATAACAGTGTATTAATGGTGGTCCAGAATTTATGTGGTTGGTGTAGGGATGTTTGTTGTAGCTGAGTATAATAGTTCTTTTTGTCTTGTAGGATGGCTTTCTTTGTTAAATTTCTTTGTTCTCTGAAAATAAGGCGATCAGTTGTGTTTTTTGAGGTACGCCATTTAGTCCAGGCTTTGTTTCTAGTAAGGATTAGATTCCTAGTAGTATTTGAAAGCCATTGGGCTGTTTTAGATTTAATTCTTCTAGAACGCATTGGAGCATGATGTTCTAGGATTGTCAGAAAAGTTTGATTGAAGTAGTTAATGGCTTCATCTATAGTGAGAGATTTAAGAGATGACCAATTGACTTGCATAAGTTCATTTTGGAACAGAATGGGATCAAAGAATTTTTTGCTACGGGATGTTATGACTTGGGTGGGGATAGTTAAACTTGTTTATGCCTGATGATATATGTTAGTGAGTGGTCGCTGAGGTCATCTGGGAGAGTTCCTGTTGTATACTTTTGCTGAGGACTGTTTATAAGTATCCAGTCAAGTATACTTTCTTTGTTATTTTGTTTGTTTGTTCTTGTTGGGGAGTTAATGGTTTGAGAGAAGCCATGCAGGTTAATAAGGGTGGGTGGATAGGTGTGTTGACATAAATTCCAGTCAATATTAAAGTCTCCTAAAAGTATTGTTTCTTGAGAGAGATTTAGTGAAAGCCAATTTAATAGGTCTTCTAAAATAGTGGGATTTTTTCCTGGGGGAAGATAAGTGCAGATAATGTTAACTGTTTTGTGAGGGTTGAGCTGAAGTCTGGAAATAATTATTTCAACATTATTGTCAGATGGAAGGATATGATTTACTTTGCTTATTTGCAGTTCGGTTTTATAGAGAATTGCCACCACACCACCTTTTTTGTTTAAGCGGTCTTGTCTGAGTATGTTATAGCCAGGGGGGATGATTTAATTATCTTTAATTGTAGGTTTGAGCCAAGTTTCGGTTAGACAGAGGATATCAAACTGTTGGACATCTAGAAGGGCATGAATATGTGGTATTTTGTTACAGATGCTACATATATTTAATTGAGCAATTGAGAGTGATTTGGGGGGTTTGGTAGATGGTGTTGGTATTGTATTAAGTTGGTGGCTTTTAGAGGATGGTAGGGGTGAGTTAGGGCAAGGGTTGGGGTGGATGTCGCCGGCTATTAATGAGCAGATTAATATAGGGTTGTAAAATTGAGAAATTTTGTAGTAGTAGTAAAAATGTTTTTTAAGGCCATGAGTAGGATATTTAATGTGAGAAAGTCGGTGATATTTAGCTTGAAGGTAGGAAGTTTTGTGGATGGTATTGAGCTAGGTTATTGTTAGAGCTAGGGAGGATGTTAGGGTTTGTTTGCGTGGAATTATTTGAGTATAAGGAAGGGCTTGTTCGTATGAGGTAGAGAGATAGGTAGAGATGACGATAGTTAGGAAGGTTATAAGTAGCAAAGGTTGGTACTGATTAGACATGTTTAGAGAATCTGTAACTGAAATAGAGTGGGAGGATAGTGAGAAGAGTAGGAAGGAGAGAAGGTAAGTGGAGTAGGGAGGGGCTGGTTCTAGAAGGTAGATTAGGCAGGTAGGTGGAGTAGGGAGGGGCCAGGTCTAGAAGGGGAGGAGATAGATCTTGAAGGGTGTGTTTATGAGGGTATAAATGTAGAGGTGCTAGGGGCGGGTGGTATTTGGGGACAGGGAGGGGAGCGGGAAGAGCCAAAGGAGTGGTGTGGCACAGAGAAAACAATCTGTAAGATGGAGAAAACAGCAGATAGGTAAGTAAATAAGTATATATTGATAAGGTATGCAAAGGGTAGAGTCTAACCTATGAATATGTTCAGGTTTGGAGCACAGGGGAGTAATGGGAGTTGGTAAGGCAGGGTAAGAAAACAAGTAAAAAGGATAGGGAGAAGGTACAGACACCAATCAAAAAGATATAGGGGTGTGTGTAACAATAAATCAAGAGGGAGCAGATTTGAAAGAACAAAGGATGCCACCTAGTGGCCTAAGGGAATAAATAACACAGATATACACGTAGGTGGATGTTAATGGAGGAAAGGTGAGAGGGAAAAGAGATAGAAGTATAAAATAGTAGTCGAGAGTCTAGAGTAGTGTAGTGAATGGGGCAGGGCCTATTGGCTGCTGGCAGTCCTGTGCAGGTAGCTAGACTGGTTCACACAGTTCAGGTGATGAGGGTTAAACATGTATGAATAACATACTTTCACAGTCTGTCTGGTAGATATCACCGATGCCAGGAGGTTTGGAGTTTAGCAGACAATAGGATTTGGTCTTCCAGGAGGGTAGAGGCAAATTGTATAGGTATTTGCAGGGTCCACTTATTCAAACTATTTCACAGTCTGTCCGGTAGATATCACCAATGCCAGGAGGGTTGGAGTTTAGCAGACAATAGGATTTGGTCTTCCAGGAGGGTAGAGGCAAATTGTATAGGTATTTGCAGGGTCCACTTATTCAAACTATTTCACAGTCTGTCTGGTAGATATCACCGATGCCACGAGGGTTGGAGTTTAGCAGACAATAGGATTTGGTCTTCCAGGAGGGTAGAGGCAAATTGTATAGGTATTTGCAGGGTCCACTTATTCAAACTAATTAAGTTTCCGTCAAGCTCCAGGTTCGGGACACACAGCAGCCAGGCAGGTAGGTGGAAAGAAAGATGTATTTGCAGGGTCCACTTATTCAAACTAATTAAGTTTCCGTCAAGCTCCAGGTTCGGGACACACAGCAGCCAGGCAGGTAGGTGGAAAGAAAGATAGCATCCAGGGAGGTGGGGATGTATTTATAGGGTAGGTAGATGGCTTGGGGGAGGGTGCAGAGGGAGGAACACTGATACAGTTCCTAGGCGGGAAATATCCAAGAAGGAGAGTAGTTGGTAAGAAAACAGGGGTGGATTGGTAATGTGGGCGGGGTATAGTGTTGTGGAAGTAGGTGGAGTATGAGGGCGGAGGGGAAAGAGAGAAGATAGTGTGAGGAGACTAAGGGAGGGAAAGAGATAGAGGTGGATAGGTGAGCAACTGGAGATAGTACTAGACTATGAAGGAGAGGACAGTAATAATGGGAGAGAGACACAAAGAAGTGGTGTGGCACAGAGAAAACAATCTGTAAGATGGGGAAAACAGCAGGTAGGTAAGTAAATGAGTATATATTGATAAGGTATGTAAAGGGTAGAGTCTAACCTATGAATATATTCAGGTTTGGAGCACAATTGGACTATTGGTATGTAATTCTTTTTCTGACTGTCTTTTTACATCATTCTTTGCTGACCATAAGAGCAGCTTTCCTCCCTGGCCATCCTAATCATCCATTCATTCCCTTGGTGGAAGCTTTCTGGTTTAATCACTCCTGGGGCATTGATGGGGAAAACAAGGAATTGGACCATTTGTGCTTATGAATAGGGCTTTTACTGCTAGCCTTAACAGCTCCCTCTTCTTGCTGGCAGCATCCAAGGGATGAAACGAAATGGACTTTAGAAAGTATGAGCTCACCTCTAAGAGCATATAATCAGATGGATCCATCCTCTTTGTAAAAAAGACCTTGGCATAATCATCATTAAATAATAATATGAATGTATGACTTGATGGAAGCATTCTGTGTAGTTCATTTACATCCTTTATAGGGGAGGGAAACTGTTGTGATGGTTGGCAAAGGATGGCTCAAAAAGAGAGTCAGAAAAAAGAATTACATAACCGTGATTCTAGCACTGAGAGTTTTGCCAGGCATATGCCTCAGTCCCTCCCTCATGAGGGCAGTGAGCAGGATCTACCCCCTCCTTCCTCCCTCACCCCATCCAGTTCCAATAGTGCTGAGACCAGTGCTCAAACCTTGTTTCTCTGGGTCATAGTCAAGAGTTCTTTCCCCGTATGCCCCCAGCTAGATATGGGTATATAATTCTGCATATTTTGATAGTGATGTAGAGAACTGTATTTTTTAGGTGATTTTTGACTTTTGCTTCTCTCTTTATGCAACTGTCTTTGTTTTCTTGTTTACACACATATTTTATAGTTTTCCCCATAGTTCTCTATGGAAACTTGATTATACTTAGCTATATATGTATGTGTATATGTATCAGTGTTTATAAGCATGTTTGTATGTGCATTATATATATGTTAATTATGTGAGATAAATAGGTTTTGGGTGGTAGAGATGCACCATTGTTATCATTATGGCACCACTCGTTCAGCTTTAAGTTGTGGTGTCTTCTGTACAGCATATTTACATCTTTTATAGCTTCATGCACATTTTCACTTTTCCCCAGGTGTTGCTTTTTTCCCTTGCATCCCAAACATATGACAAATGTGAATTGACAATACCACTAATTAACTATAGGGATACCCCTCAACCTCTTAGTGCAAGAAATCTGTACAAAGCCAAAAATAATGGAGGGACAAAGGCCTCAAAATAGGGACAGATTTTAAATATCATTATTATAAACTTAGAAAGTAATTACAACAACAGGATTAGTGTTAGCATTCATGTTTTTGAAGAATATGAAGTCTGAAGTTCAAATGCATGTCATTATTTAGTGACTTCAATCCTCAGTGGTTAGCCAGAAAACCACAATTGCTATGAGGAACAGACAGAAAATATGAGAGGAAAATTTGGACATTTCAGATGTATGACCATAGATGTCCATGGTGTGTATGAGTGACTGCTTATGTGTATCCTGCAATAGGTTATTAATCCCTTTCTGTATTAGCTTATCCATATTTTGCCAACTTATCTCTGAGATATGCTTCAGCATCTTAGTGACCCTGAATGGATTAAGCAAGTAATCAGACAATGCTTGAGTAAATATGTTGTATGCATAATGTTGTAGTGTTTGTTTGGGGCACATTTTGGGATGAAATCACACATTTATCCACTATAGTATATATCCACTATAGAGTGTGTGTGTGTGTGTGTGTGTGTGTGTGTGTGTGTGTGTGTGTGTGTGTGTGTGTGTGTGTGCGCGTGTGTGTGTGTTGATTATCTCTTCTATGCATTTTCTGTATGTATTTGTACTTGCTTTTAGACACCTTTTTAATGTGTTAGCACTACGACATAGTACTAACAAGTATTAACAATGCATTCAGTGCATTAAATGGACCCAGCTGTTCACAATCATAGTACATAAAAGTGTAAATTAATCTTGTGCACTGTGTTTAGTAGAGCAACATGAGTTGCTATGATTCATACCCAGAGATTTTGGTAGTCTAAGGCAGCAAACAAAAGACATACTATGTTGTTGCATAGTGCATAGGCATGCATACTGCAGCATTATCTGTTATGTATTCATTTGCTCAGGAGAAGCACTGTGTAGTATGAATGCAATACAGGACATACAATACTGTACTAAGTACTGACATGCTGCAGCTGAGTAAGGCATACAGTACCGTACTAAGTAGAGAGGTGCTGAAGCTCAGTAAGGCATACAGTACTGTACTAAGCAGTGATGTTCTGCAGCTCGGTAAGGCAATACTAAGTAGAGAGGTGCTGCAGCTCAGTAAGGCATACAGTACCATACTAAGCAGTGATGTGCTGCAGCTCAGTAAGGCATGCAGTACCGTACTAAGTAGTGATGTCCTGCAGCTCAGTAAAGCCTACAGTACTGTACTAAGTAGTGATGTGCTGCAGCTCAGTAAGGCATACAGTACTGTACTAAGTAGTGATGTGCTGCAGCTCAGTAAGGCATACAGTACTGTACTAAGTAGTGATGTGCTGCAGCTCAGTAAGGCATACAGTACTGTACTAAGTAGTGATGTGCTGCAGCTCAGTAAGGCATACAGTACTGTACTAAGTAGTGATGTGCTGCAGCTCAGTAAGGCATACAGTACTGTACTAAGTAGTGATGTGCTGCAGCTCAGTAAGGCATACAGTACTGTACTAAGCAGTGATGTGCAGCAGCTCAGTAAGGCATATATTACAAACAGTACCATACTAAGTAGTGATGTGCTGCAACTCAGTAAGGCATACAGTACCATACTAAGTAGCGATATACTGCAGCACAGTAAGGCAAACAGTACTGTACTAAGTAGTGATGTGCTGCAGCTCAGTAAGGCATACAGTACCATACTAAGTAGTGATGTGAAGCAGCTCAGTAAGGGGTCTATATTACAACCGCAAAAGTCCTAAACAGCGAATACAGAATCATCAACACATATTACCCGAACCGCGAATACACCGAACACCCTAAACTGCAAAATTCAAAATCTCGAAACGTCATAGTTGTCCAACCCCACCACATGCTACATACTACCTACCCAAACAAAATAAATAAACCACATATCGCACACTTACCTTACGGAGCTATACCCAAACAAAATAAATAACCCACACACATACACTTAACAAAACCCTACTTCTAACCCTACACTAAATCTTGCATACATTACTATCTATGCACTTACCTTAACCCACACCCTAACCCTAAGGTCCGTTACTATCGCACACTATTACTATCTATACATTTACCTTAATCTGCACCATAACCCTAAGGTCCATAACTATTGCACATGTACCTTATGGAGGTATACCGCGGAAGGGCCAACCATTATGATTCGACATTTTGGATTTCGCTCTTCAGGACGATCAGTGTTTTCGCATTTCAACATATACGTGTCGACGTTTCCATATTCAGGTAAGTGGACCTTCGCGGTTTTAATAGGGAACCCACAGTAAGGCATACAGTACCATACTAAGTAGTGATGCACTGCAGCTCATTAAGGCACATTATACCTAACTAAGCTGCATTTCCCTGTTATGCTGTTTTGCACCATCATGCTTAGGAGTGAGTCATAAAAACATTTCACCTCATAGGCATGATGGTGAAGCAAGGGTCATTAGCATAATATGGTAATACAGGGATCTATTTCACCTCATAGGCATGATGGTGAAGCAAGGGTCATTAGCATAATATGGTAATACAGGGATCTGGTGATGGACAATCTCCTTCTGGCAGGAGCTCAGCAGCATCACTGTGTGAGGATGAGACATGTGGCTGGGGTAAGAACTTTGCCTGTACTTCAGGGAATTAATTTTCTGTTAGGGATTTGCATGCCATGAAAAGGTAGATTTACATTGCTCAGCATTTTATGTGGAACAGAAATTAGTTGGGAAGAAATAATTCTGTGCTTTTAGGTGCAGTACAATCAATGAGTACACCGTTATGCTCCTGTACTTCTTTAAATGAGCCTGTTTACTGATGTTGTTCTGTCTGTGGATCACGGCATAATTTGCATTTCTACTCCATACATGGAATAGTGTGACTGTCCAGTGCAGTAAGAATGCATACATTGTCTTACTCCATTTTGTACCAGTGTTATGTATTCCAGAGTGCTTTGGTACTTCTCCATCATGTGTAATGTTTATCAACAGCACCACATATTTATTCCACTGAAGTATATATATATATTTCCATTCTGGGGAGGATTTCTGTTGCTTATTATTTTATTGATTTCTTTTGACTAGTTGTGGTATGTGGCTAATTTTTTTTTTTGCTTTTTATTATGTTTTGGCTAGGCTTTTATTTTTGATTGCTTGGGGATGTGGTTTTATGGGAAAATAATTTTTGTCATGTATGGCCTCATAGCCTGTGGCTGCAAGATAAGAGGAGTTTAGGCCATTTGTTTTAGTTTTCTAGTTAGATGTTTAGATATTTTTTTAGAATTACTTTAGCCATCTGCCCCATCCTCAGTTAACTCTCTTTCAAATTGATTGTTTATCTTAGTACAAAGATTTCTAAAACCCAACTCTCTTTCTATTAGCCATTTATTTTTATAGTGATACCTTGGGGTAGATTATCTTACCTATTTGCTGCCTTGCTAGTTTCTTCCTTGTAAGTTAATTTCTTTCATCTGCTCATAAAAGACACTGCTCTGTCCCATTGACAATGCTCGTTCCTACATTACATTTCTTAGTATTCCACATTAGCTTTCCAAATTGTTTTTCTCCTAAATCTTGTAACCATCTAACCCCTATTTCCCCAGTTTGACCCATTTATTTCCACTTCATTCCTTTAAAACATCCATAGTGATGGCAGAGAGATAAACAAGATTCAGTGGCTGTGGACATTTTCCAGTATCAACCACAAACCACCAGAAAAATCCAAAATGATAGAAACAACAAAAGTCCTGTGTTGTAACACAGCCAGCCAGAACCAATAGGTAATTGTCCAAACCCATATTAAAATGTATTCCTGTTAAGTGCTTTCATTCCAACAACTATCACCGACCTTCCTGAGAACTAAAACCCCCTTCAAAACACCCCATTAAATAGTAATCCTTTATCACATGACCCAGCTTAAAGGATTACTATTTAATGGGGTGTTTTGAAGGGTGTTTTGCTTCCAAGGAAGTTCTGTGATAATTGTTGGAATGAAAGCGCTTAACAGGAATACATTTTAATAAAGGTTGGACAATTACCTATTGGTTCAGGCTGGTTGTGGCACACTACAGGAATTTTGTAATTTGCCAGTGTCAGTGGTGGTTCAGTTCATTGTGGACTAGCCCCTCCCCATGCATTTTTGACTTGTGGCTTTCCATAGCAAAGGCCCAAGGGCGCCCGCAGGCAGGTGCAAGGGGGTGCACTTGCACCCCCCTGGAATTGGCTGGCGAGGAGATTATTATTATTTATTTATTTTTTTTCAATTAGAAGTAAATTAAGGGTGTTCTTCTTTAAGAACTCCCTTTGCGTCCGGTCGTACAAATGGAAGTGTTTGCGACTGGTTTTCGTCTTTGCCATACATGTGGATGGTTTACGTCTTTATCTTCCGCATTCGCGCGTGTAATTTGAATTATAGATGGGCGCCAGCAGTGATGCCGTGTTGTGTCCAGGAAGAGGGTATTGCCATTAAAATCGGAGCAAGCAAGCTGTTTCAGGAACAGAGAGGGATTCCACAAAGGTAGGAGTGATGTGAAATATTTTACTTTATACTATTTGGCTACCTCAGACAGCTAAATTAGTTTGGGGGTGGTTAAGGGTGAACCATAGTCTCTTGCTTGGCTTGTGTTTATATGGGCTTTGTTCTTCATTAAAAAAATCTTTATTGGTTCACTTGCATGTATGCTTTACTTGCGGATTAGCAGTCTCCAGGTGCAAACAATTAACAGAGTCCCCTAATGACTGTGCTGACAGAGGTGTACCAGCTATACTGTAATTAGCATTTTAAAAGTACACTCGTAAGCAGTTCAGTGAAAAATAAAAAGTCGGAAACTGAGGGAAGCAAACAAGTTATACAAGTGCCACCCTAGTAGCCTTAATACATTAATGGATTCAATATAAAACTGTACAACTTTGTTTAAAGTCAACCAGCTCGCTTTTACTTAAGATTAAAAGTTAATGTTTATTGAAAGCATCCACAATGTTTTTCATATCTGGGAGGGGACTACAGATATGAATAAAAGACAAGAGCAACAGGCTGTAACATGCTTTAAGAAAGGGGAACCTCAGTTTTAGAACAGGAAATGCCTGTGGGGGCAAGCAGTCAATTTGAGTTAACTGTAGTGTTCCCATACAGAAGGATAAACTTAATTTTTGACACTGTACATAGTTGTATGTTTACTACAAGTTAAAAGAGGATAGGAGCTTCTGAAAATCTATTTATTTTGTGAGTATTTTCATTGAAGCAGAAAGCCTTGAAAAATGGGACAGGTTCAAATGGAGGAGAGAAAAAAACTGTGTAGGAGCTCTGCCTGTCAAACGTTAGTGCATACAAGCTAAAAAAAATGGAAACACATTAAAGAACTAGTAACAGCTTTTGATCATAATGGCTACTCTTGTCCATAATATCATGGAATGTAAACAGCCATATAGCTAGAGGAAAAGTATTGAATTATGTTAACAAATGCAGGGTGCAAACTGCAGTGTCACTGGAGACGCATTTAGATAGAAATGAGTACGTGAATTTGACAAAAAGGATTTCAGGGTAGACATTCAACAAAATATCAAGGGCAAAATAAAAGGGGAGTAATGCTGCTTGGTACAGAGACTTCACTACTGATATAAGACAGGAAAAAAACACGGCAGATTTGTGCTTGAGCTACTGACGGGAAGAAGAATTCCACTGGGATGTATTTATATAACACGTAAAACTGCCTGCAGTTCTGAAACTTTCTACTCATTCTCTCTAACTCTACTTGCGAATAACACTTTCTTCTTCTTTCAGCTTTTCCTGGTTAGGGGTTGCCATAGCGTATCACCTGTCCCTTGTGATTGGCAGTGGAGTTTTACGGTGTTGAGTTGCCAGCCTAGCACCCAACCTTCCACAGAAGGCACACACATGCACACACTCACGCCTAGGGCCAATTTAGTGTCCATTCCACCTACAGCATGTCTTTGGAATGTGGGAGGAAGCTGGAGCACCCGGAGGAAACCCACATGACCACAGGGAGGACATGCAGACTCTACACAGAAGGCACCCCAGCTGAGGATTTAACTGGAGAACCTCTTGCTGTGAGGCAGCAATGCTAACTACTGTACCACCATGGCTGCCCCTACTTGTGAATAACACACAACACTTAAATTCTGCTACTTGACATAGTTACATCCCCTGTCTCCACACACAGAGAAAAATCTATAGTTTTAGATAAGAGAGCAGTGACCTCAGATTTAGAGGTGTTTACTGTTATACCACCTACTCCAGGGCACAAAGGGCATCAAAGTCATTGAAAGCTAAAGAGGAGCTTCGTCTGCATACAATGAAAGTATGACCCTCATGATCCCAAGTGGGATAGTCTTCAGATTTTGTCTAAACCTTGATATTCTGTGCATGAAAATCATACCATAGAGTGTATATGAAACACAGCCTTGCTGAAATATTGTGCCCACCTGTAATACATTATTCTCAGTACTCTGAATATGGTTATAATACTTTCTCCTGAAACACAGATGCTGAAACTCATAAAGGAGCAGTCTTGGGAGTCTGTATTTTCGCAGTAACTCCCAGAAGACATACTAGTTTAAATGGAAGTATGCCTTTTACCAGTCCACTGTACCTTTGTGAACAAATTGTGGTAAACTCTCATGCTCTTTCAATATCTGTGTAAATGGAAAGAGCTGACCCACTGTCTCAAAGACAAGATAGTCTGCATTGCTCATTATAAAACAATGACATGGCTATTAGACAAATTCGAGTCCTGTTCCACAAAATTTAATTCCCTTACCAAAAGGTGATAAAGTATTGCTGAAATCCATTTCATCTGTGTGCTTCAGATTACTAGCATCATCAGTAATAACCTATTCATACACCTCAGTCAAGCTGGACAGTTGAGTCCTTTACAGAATTCAGTTCTGCTGCTGCATGTTTGTAGAAAATAAGAACTTGGTGTGTCCTGCAGACTGTTTATAAACATTTTCTCTTTCATGACCCTGCCCGCACACACAAACACACAAATTGCTCATGCAGACCTCTTCCACCATTTTGTACTCTACAGTGCATTTCTGGTTTCCAAGAAGAGACTACAGTTTTAATAGTGATACACAACGCATTATAGATGTTCTTCATTCCACATTGCTGCAGTCCTAACCATTGGGTAGTCCGCTGTCCAGTCGGCCCGAATACCAAAGTATATGGCTGACGTCGGTCAAGGCGCATTAGACTGATGTCAGGACGTCAGGGTACTAATGCGCATGACCGACGTCATATCCTCAGTCTTTTTTGCCGCATGGTCCGATGCAGAAGCAGTTTTGCGAGTGCAGGTTGGCGTTCTGAAATATTTCCGAAGTCGGAGTTTCAGACCGAATCAAAGTTGGCTAAGTACCCCGTTGGGGAACATTTTTGTTTTTTCTTGCCTCAGTATTTAACCGGATGTCAGAAAAAGTGAATAATTGTATTTCTTGTGGGAAGCAGATACCTCATAGGGATTACCATACTTTGTGTATACCTTGTTTAGGGCCTGAGCACGACGTTGTTGGTTGCCGCTCTTGTGCTAGATTTAACAAACGCACTATTAAGAGAAGGTTAGACTGTGCCAGGTTAGTGTTTGGGAAGCGTTGTAATTACAAAATGCCGCCGGATGCTCCGGCGCCGCTTCGTCCAAAAAGCGCAAGGACAAAACAGCAAAGCCTAGGGTTGATGAACCGGCAGTCCCGGCCGTCGGTTCTTTAGAAGGCTCAGTGGAGCCAGAGGTTTTGACAGGAGTTTCTTTGGAGTCTCAGGCAGAGACTTTACTGTTACAGGATGTGCCCTCTCAGGAGGTAGGCCAGGCTGAGGGGGCTTCTCAGGTAACTGTTCTTCCCTCTCTTCCCAAGGTAGTTAGAGCTTCTCCTACTGTTTCCAAAACTTCTTTGAGAGGTAGGCCCAGTTCAGCTTCAGTGGGGGCTTCTCCTAGCACTTCAGGTTCTGTGCCTAAGAAACATATGCTTAAAATGGCAGAAGATTTAATTACTATGATAAGAGGCTCTATGCCCCCTCCTGATAAGAGGCCTAGGGTGGAACCTGAGTTTGAGAGTTTTGAACGGTGTTCAGAGGCTTCTGAGTCTTCTGTGGAAGACTTGCAGGAGTATCCTCCTTATTCTGATTCTGATGTGGATGATTCCACTCCTACCGCTTCTCCTCCTGAGGATTTCTCATTTTCAGAGACTCTGCATTCCATGAGGGAGCACTTTAAATGGGAAGGCCAAGATTACTCTGATTCCAGGAAAAGGCTTAGGGAATTCTTATTTTTACCCCAGCATAGGCCCTTAGCTATACCTCCTGTGTTGAATGTGGTGGAAGATGTTTTGCAGAGGCTTCCCTGAACCCTGATTCTTTGCCTCCTGCCCCTGTTAAGCCTGATAGGTACTATAGGGTGCCTGAAGCTCATAAGTATCTGTTTAAGAGTCCTAGGGCAGACCCGAAACTGTTTCTCAGGGGCCTAAGGGTGTTAAGGCCTCTGTTGTTAAAAATCCTGTTCCCACTGATAAAGAGGCAAGGGCTTTGGATAGGTGGGGAAAGAAAGTGTATACTTCTTCCACTTTAGCCATGAGAGCGTTGAATTGTCAGTTTCACGTGCTAAAATATCAAAATTATCTCCTTTCACAATTGAAATCTAAGGTGGATGCTTTGGCGGAAGGTATAGAGTGTAAAGAGTTGCTGGATTTAGTTCATGTGTCTGAACAAGTGGGTAAGCATTCTTTGCAATGTGGTTTTGATGCTGTGCAGGCCTCCTCGAGGGTGGCTGCCACTAGTTCTGTTCTTCGCAGGCATGCCTGGTTGAGGGATCAGAATTTAGCAGAGCATGTTAAGACTAGGATTTTGGATGCTCCTTTACAGTCTGATGTGTTATTTGGTTCGCCTGTGGAAGCAGTTTTAAAGAAAATGGAGGACAAAGCTAAGTCTATGCAAACTGTTAAAGATTTTTGCAGGTGCAGCCACCGAAGTTTAGTAGAAATTGGCCTACTAAGGGATGGACATATCCTGCTTATGATTCCCAGTCTAGGGGTAGGTCTAGATGGGGTAGGGGCAGAGCTCAAGGTTCTTTTAGGCCTAGAACAGGGGGTTCACCTGCTCAGACTTCTGGTGAGGGCAGGGGTCAGTCCTTTCGTAAACAGACCCAATGACCTGCCTTTTCAGCTGCCAGTAGATTCTCGTCTGGCAGCTCCTTTGGGAGGAAGACTGTCTCTTTTCAAAGAAAATTGGGATTTAATCACTCAAGACAGATGGGTGTTGGATATCATTCACCACGGTTACAGGTTTTATTTCCATACATTGCCCCCTTTCAAAGGCATGCCAGACGTTCCCCTCCACAAAGGAAAGAGGCTCACAAGCAAATTTCTTTGTTACTCCAAATAGGGGCTATTCAGCCAGTCCCTGTACCAGAAAGGGGCCTAGGATTTTATTCTCGCCTGTTCCTAGTTCCAAAGAAGGGGAACACGTGGAGACCAATTTTGGATTTGTCTATCCTCAACACTTATCTGGACATTCCCAAGTTCAAGATGTTGACGTTACAACAGCTTTTACCTCTGCTGGGCAAAGATCATTGGATGGTAACTTTAGATCTCAAGGAAGCTTACCTTCATGTGCCTATAAGACTAAGTTGCAGGAAGTATCTGTGTTTTCGAGCTGGAAATTCTCATTATCAGTTCTCTGCATTGCCCTTTGGCTTATCTACTGCGCCCAGAGTATTCACAAAGGTTCTGGCTCCAGTGATAGCTTACTTCAGGCTGAAAGGAATTCCAATCTATCCTTACTTGGACGACTGCCTGATTCTGGCTCAAGAAAAGGAAGACCTTCTACAGCATCTGGAATATGTCATAGCAGTGCTAAGATGCCTAGGGTATTCTGTGAACGAAATAAAGTCCAGTCTAGTACCCTCTCAAGACATGTGCTTTCTGGGTGTGAGACTGAATACAGCAGCCCAGATGGCCTTTTTAACCCCGGACAAACAAAAGAATCTTTTCAATTACTTCCATCAACTATCTCTTCAGTCCGGGCTGACTGCAAGGACAGTCCTTCAAGCCTTAGGGTTCATGGCATCTTGTATTCTGGTGCTTCCCAATGCCAAACTGCATATGAGGAAGCTGCAATGGTATCTCAAAACTGTGTGGACACAGCACTGCCAGGATTTGGACACTGTCATTCAAATAATACCTTGCATTCAAAAAGAATTTTTGTGGTGGGCTCAGGAATGTCACCTAAACAAGGGACTGTCTGTGACCCGGCCAGAGGCGAGTCAGATTTTAACGACAGATGCCTCGGACATTGCTTGGGAGCTCATCTAAATGGAAAGTGGATACAAGACAAGTGGCCTGCCAGACTACAGCATCTACATATCAACATGAAGGAGATGTTAGCAGTCCAGTTTGCATTAATGGCTTTCAAGGAGTTACTTCTTCCTGGGCAGGTGTTGATTCTAACAGACAACACAACTGTCATGTGGTACATCAACAAACAAGGGGGAACACATTCTTATCCTCTATGCAGGCAAGCAATGATTTTATGGGAGACTGCGCTCAGCTTGCAACTAACTCTTCAGGCAAGGTTTCTGCCGGGAGCACAGAACTCCTTAGCAGATGTGTTAAGCAGGCAAATCATGGATCCCCACGAGTGGAAACTGGATCTTCATGTGTTTCAGAAATTGACAGTGTCATGGGGAACTCCAGACATAGATCTGTTCGCTTCTCCACTAAACCACCAGCTGCCAAAGTTTTGCACAAAGGGGTTTCATCACACAGCTTGGAAAGTGGACGCTCTTTCTTTCAGTTGGAAAAATCTTCATGTGTATGCCTTTCCACCTCTGCCTCTTCTCCCAAAGGTGCTCCTAAAGATCAGACAAGACAAGCCAAGGATGATTCTAATAGCTCCAGATTGGCCTCGGCAACACTGGTACCCACTTCTAAGGAGTCTGGTAAGGAAGCCTCCATGGCCTTTACCTTTGATTCCACACCTGTTATCTCAGAGGGACGGTCACCTGCTCAATGTCAAGCTTCAATCTCTTCATCTAACAGCCTGGCATATTCTGTTTTGAAACACAGCAGGTCTCAACTTCCTCAACAAGTTTTAAATGTGATTATGGAAGCCAGAAGACCTAGTACAAGGAAAGTGTACGCAGAAAAATGGAAGAGATTTTTATTTTGGAGTGCAGCAAAGAATTTGGAGATTTCTGAGCCTAATTTGAGTGTGGCTCTTCAATATCTTACTGAGTTATTAGACAAAGGTTTGTCCTTCTCTTCCATTAAAATTCATGCTGCAGCAATTTCAGCTCACTATGATTGTGACCCACCATTATTTTCACATCCTTTGTTCAAGCAGTTTCTTAGAGGGGCAAAGAATATAAGACCCCCACGTAGAGCTCCTACTCCTGCTTGGGATCTCAATTTTGTGTTGGAAAAACTTACTCTACAACCTTTTGAGCCTGCGGCTACTGCTGAGTTAAAATACTTGTCATGGAAGACTGCTTTTTTGTTGGCCATTACTTCTGCATGACGGGTTTCTGAGTTGCAGGCCCTTATGGCAGTAGAGCCCTTTTTGATTTTCCATAAGGATAGAGTATCATTACGTACTAATCCTTCCTTTATGCCTAAGGTGGTTTCTAGTGTGGCTTTAAACCAAACTATTCATTTGCCTACTTTCTATGCAGATCCCCAAAACAAGGGAGAAAAGATTTTGCACACTTTAGATGTACATAGGCAGTTACGTTATTATTTAAGCAGGACTAAGGATTTCAGGCAGTCTCAGCAGTTGTTTGTTTCTTTTGCCTTGACTTCTCAGGGCAAGCCTGTGTCTAAGCAAACTATTTCTAAGTGGATTGGGTTTTGCATTTCATTTTGTTATTCCCATCATGGCAAGGAGATTCCAGCTGGGATTAGGCCTCATTCCACAAGGGCTACTGCCACTTCAACAGCATTTCTCAGGGGGGTGGCAACTAAGGATATTTTGGAGGCAGCTACTTGGAGTTCAGTGCATACTTTCTCTAAGCATTACCACCTTCCTCTCTACTCTAAATCTAGGGCTGGTTTTGCCACAGCTATTTTGCAAGGCATGTTGACAGCTCCTGCTTCCTTATGATTTGCCAGCCTCCCTTACCTCTGCTTTGGGATTCTACCCAATGGTTAGGAATGCAGCAATGTGGAATGAAGAACATAGTACAGTTTTGTACCTACCATAAATGTAGATGTTCGAGGATCCACATTGCTGCAGTCCAATTTACCCTCCCTCCTTCCCCTCTGTTTTTAGGGGTTGTGGTGTGGGTTAGGCTATATTCTTGTGCATTTGTATATATTGTATATATGTTTGGTGCAGGGTTTTTGTTGGTGTTTTGGTTTGGGACTTGTCTTTTTAGGGCCTTCTGACATCTGGGGCAAGAAAAGACTGAGGATATGACGTCGGTCATGCGCATTAGTACCCTGACGTCCTGACGTCAGTCTAATGCGCCTTGACCGACGTCAGCCATATACTTTGGTATTCGGGCCGACTGGACAGCGGACTACCCAATGGTTAGGACTGCAGCAATGTGGATCCTCGAACATCTACATTTATGGTAGGTACAAAACTGTACTTTATAGGTTCCTAAATTGTTACTAGCCTAATGACCACTAGGGCACTTACACGCCTAGCTGCACACCTCAATTAATTTGTATTGCAAGTATCATCATTGTATATGGGAGGGGCATTAATAGCAAGGTAACTAAGGAATTTTGGGGGGGGGGGTGTTAGTTAGGATAATACTTTGCTTATTGATGGCCTTTGTCCATAAGGACATGGGGCCAGACTGGGGGCAAATTTACAAGTTTCCATCCAGTTGTTAAGGTTTTCTTTGAATGGGGTCAGGGATGAACTCTGTTTTATATGGATGGGGAGCCTAGTCCATATTGCAAGGATCCTTTGGGACACACAACTGTCTCCAGTACATCCTGTTTATATCAAAAAAAAGTTCAGATGCTTGGATATAGTGTTTTAGTGTTTCTCCTGTTTGTTTTGCACATGTTACACAGATCCATCAAGGCTGGGTCTAAGGAAGTCCTGTAAGCCAGGCAAAGATCCTTTGTCAGCAGCCTGTAGGAGACTGAATACACAGATATGGCCTTCAGGTAATCCGTGCTGGACAGGGGTATTTATGCCCTAGATTCTCATGTTGAGGAACCTCTGTGTGGTCTCCCCAGCTGCTGCATGTGCTTTGTAAAGTACATTCTGAAGGGGCATTGTACTCAGTAATTGGCCTTATAAGAAAAGAATACAGGGATGTTATGACCTCCTTGTCCCTGGATGAGATACCCTTACTTATGAGGTGGGCCATGTAGAAAGCTTTCCATACAACGGAAGCAACATGGTGGTCAAAAGTCAGGTTGCTATCAACCTGGGTGCCCAAATCCTCACAACTGATTGCATGCTTAGGACGTTGTTATTAATGTGATCTGTGGTGACGTCACTTTCCCCAAAGGGATGATGATACATTTTTTGGCATTCAGCCTGAGACAATGTTTCTGGCACCAGTCATTTGTTTGGGTGAGACCCTCTTGGAGGACATCCACATCACTTGGGGAATTGATAACTGCTCCCAGCTTGCAGTCATCAGCAAACTTGGTCAGCCACAGCCCACTGGTTTTGGTCTACATCTCAGAGAATTATATCCCAAATAACAGAGGCCCCAAGACCAATACCCTGGGGTATGCTGCTCATTTCAGGTCTACTGCTTGAGGTGGCTTCCCCTATTTTGATTAGGTGGGTTCTATCAGTGAGCCAGTTTACTACCCATCTGGTAACATACGGAATGATGCCTAGTTGAGAGAGTTTATCTATTATGCTCGAGTGGGGAATAGTGTCAAAGGCTTTGGCCAGGTCAAGGTAGGTGGTGTGCACCATCTTCCTCTTATCCAATGCTTTAGTGACTGTTTCAAAGTCAACCAGATTTAACAGACATGACCTCCCCTTGACAATGCCAAACTGTGTGGGGTTGAGTGTTTGGAGGTTGGCAATGTCCCTGTTAATGAGGTCCATGATAATCCATTCCATGATCTTGCAGATCAGGCTAGTTAGGCTGTTGGGGCTATAATTTCCCGGATCGATGGACACTTCACCTTTGTGTAAAGGGATGACAGTGGCAGTCCTCCACTCGGCCTCCACCAGTTATGAACAGATCTGGGTGCTTCCTTTGAGATTGCGGACATATGTGAAGAAGGCCTTATGATTGTCTCTAGTAGATGTGGCCAATTTGGAGTCTTAAGTTGGCTTTACAGGATTTCACTAGTGTTCTTATTTGCTTGTTCAGGCTAAGGAGAGATTGCTTCCAATTGGGCACCTGCTCCTTCTTGGTCCTAGACTGCAATTTTTTCATTTTGTTATATACTTTATTGCAGATGTCCACCAGACAGGTTTACTCTTCCTTGCAAAGGATGATTTTGTCCTGTTGGGTATTCCTGATTCCATGCGTCTATATAAATGCTCATATAGTACTTTGGTATAGATTTGGATATTGGTGCCAGTTCCTACAGAGGGGAAGGAGGCTGTGAAACTGTTTATACATTCCTCAGGAGATTGTAATCAGCTTTGGAGAATTTTTTTGTTTGACCCTAGCTAGAGGGGGCCAGGGGAGATGGTGACTTCGAAAGTGACTGCTTTATGGTTGGATCTTGCCAGGGAGGATGATACTGCAGGGGGTGCTACAGTGGTTACTCATGCTGGTTAATACCAAGTCCAAGATAGTATCACCTCTTATTGGGGTATTGACTAGCTGTTCCAAAGCATTTGCATTGATAAAACCGAGTAATCTCGGGGCATTTGTGTTCTGGCATGAGTAATTTTTCCAATCTATGGTTGGGTAGTTAGTCACCCAAAATCAGGGTAAAAGGTTGAATCATGATAGATTTGAAGAGGTGTAGATAGGTAGAGTGGGCATCTTGAGTCAAATTTGGGGCTTGTAGCTAGCTATGATTTGAATAGGGGTCTTGTCAATGGTTAACTGCACCTGGAGTGTCTCCTGTGTGTCATACTTAATATATATATATATATATATATATATATATATATATATATATATATATATATATATATGTATAATATATATTGAAACTCCACTTCCTTTGGCTTTGCTGCCCACAGTTTGGGGTCTGAATGTATGATAGGTTGAGAAACCGGGTAAGGCTGGGTTGCTCTTCGCAGCTTTGAATCAGGTTTCTGTGACTGCACAGATGTCAGCATCTTCCAGGGTTAAGAATGTTTGCAATAAGTGCAGTTTCATGTTTAGACTCCTAGCATTTAGCAGCATGACCTTTAATTTGCATTTTGTTGAAATGTTTTATGTTGGTAGCATCAACCTCATGACTTTTCCTAAAAAAGGCACTATAGGGAGACAAGGGCCTTTGCCAGAAGCCTGAAGCCCAAGTGGGACAGATGCAGGCCATCTCTAGCAAAGCATTGTGGTCTGTCAGTCATATATTCCCCGGCTGACAGGTACTGGATCCCCCTGGAATGACACCAGAAACTAAGCCAACTGTTAAAATCAATCATTTTCTGTTTGTATCGAGGCATCATTCTGGGTGACGGTAGAATGCTGCTTAAGGCTAGGGTCATACCTGCCTGGGACACATATTCAGCGAGCTCAATCATGTCTCTCTTCAATAGTCTAGGATGGTACATCTCAAGTCGTTCACGCCAACATGGACTATGATAGTCATAACAGTACTTGTTGTTGAGAGACATGAGTGCATGTGTGATATGGCAGATTCTGACACCTGACAAACAACTAACCATGACTTTCTCCTTATCCAGCCTGGTGAGAGGCGCATCTTTGTGTCTCACAATGGAGTCTCATATGACTAATATGTTGGGTTTATGGTTAGGCCTTAGTGGTTGCGAGACACAGGTGTGTGGAATATGCATGGTATTTGGTGTGGAGGGATGTGGAGTTGGTGTGTTTTTGCCTCCGACATCTCCTTTGTTTGGGTTTGTTTATGTTGAGAACCTTTGCATATGTTGGTGTGTGTTGTGTAGTTGTGGGTGGTGTTTGAGGTGAGCTGATTGTACTGACAACCTTCTCAGTGCCAGATATACTGGCATGTGAGGGAGAGAACATACACTCTAGGTTCTTAATGTAATTACATCTCTCATAAATTGTGTCCTTGGGTGGTAGCAGTAGATGGTTGTCCATATACATGAGGCAGTTGCTACACTGTCTCAGGATGCCCATACCAACCAGGCTAGCGGGAGAAACCATAAGAAATTGTCCATCCATATTTGTCAGAATTTGAGGGAGAAAGGCCAGGGAGACCTAACAGGTAGGCCTAAAGCCCAAGTGCTTAAACCAAAACTAAGAGGCTTAGATTAACACTTGCATTCAGGCTATAAACATGCAGTAATAAATGCAACAGAAAAGATGTAATTGCACACTTTAGAGAACAAGTAGCAGCAAGTAGCAGAAGAAAAAAGATGAAGTAATAGAGTAGGAGGATGAAACACAAATAGTGTATAAGCAGTTGAATAAAGTGTTTTTTTTTGTTTATTTTCGGTCTGTTCCTCATAAAAATTCTTATTTTGACAAATCACTGGGATGAGCCAAGGATTAAAGTTATTAAATAAATGACATGCATTTGAGTTTCAGACTTGATATCCTCAGACTTGATATCCTTCAGAAAATATATTCTAACACAAATCCTGTTATTCTAGCAACTTTCTGTGTGTGTGTGTGTGTGTGTGTGTGTGTGTGTGTGTGTGTGTGTGTGTGTGTGTTTGTGTCAGAGAGAAAAATGCCCTAGTTAGATCTAGCAGGTGGAATTTATTGTCAAGTGCATTTTCAAGGAATTGTGAGCTTCAAGGGAAGCAAAGGTTACTGCTGCTCATGCTGAGTCTGCTTAAAATGTACAACTGTTTTGTTTAGCAAATGGTTTTATTGTGGTATAGAATTTTAAAGCAGTGTTAGCACAGCAGGTAGCATACTTGCATCTTGATGCAAAGGGCTGTAGGTTCCATTTGTATTTTAAGGGGGGTATGGTACTGCAGTTCTTAGTATGTCCTCCTTTGGATGAGACACCTAATAACTATGAACCTGTTTTTCAGCTTGCCACTCATTCCCTATTGCAATATACCAGCTTACCCATTTCTTTTAATATAACCTAGTCAATTTATTCTTCAAGGGCAACAGACACTGAATTTGTAAATGAAACACTGAAATAAAGTTTTTTCTAGCAACAACCTCTTCATTGGTTTCAGATCTCTTTAATGTGGAATTATTCAGATGACTTTTACTTCTGCAGAGATTCTGCACATTGATTGATATTGGTGGATTGTATGACAGAAGTTTGAGTGGCCCTTTATGGTTGAAATGTTTTGAATTGGGCAGGTTGTCATTATTGGTTCATATGATTTGTTTCCTTGCTTAAATGAAAAATGCTCAGAACTATAAATTTAAAACACACTCTAAGAAGTGGTGCTGTATTATACAAGGGATATAATTCAATTATGTAGTATAATTAATACAGTCAGGAAGGTGAATCAAAGAACTTTTGCACGGTTCTAAAAATGTGTGCAAGGAGCCTATGATTTGGAAACAGGCCAAAGGTAAACTTACCCTGTCACTGGCCAGATGCATGTTCATTGAATGTGGGTTTCGATGCTGTTTCAGTGAATGTGGGTTTCAAAGTTAGAGAAGTTTTAATGCTAAGTCTGTTTTCATTGTAAGACTATTGCTTTGTTTAGGTTTAGTAAATGTCTATCAGTGTTTGTGCTATAAAATTTGAAATAAAAGTTGTAAATGAAATCCAGATATCTGTAATCATTGTAGAAGTAAAGCATAAAACAGTATGCACACTGAGAGATTTGAACAGTGTCTATGACAAATGGGGAGAAATAGCCAAGTAACGGGACACTGGAATGGCGGTGTGGGCGGGGTCGAGTGGGTGGGGCTGCAGAGGGGGTGGGGCTGCATGGGCGGGGCTTGGGTTTGCACCCCCCTGCAAAAAAATCCTGCGGGCTCCCTTGCAAAAGGCCTCCTATGTCTTCCCCATTCCCCAAAGTGTATGCATGCTATCACACGTGCTGAAAACAGAGTTATGAACATGTCTCTAGCCCATGCAACCATTCTTATGGTGGGGGGTATCATCCTCCTTTTTTGACTTTTCCAGTTCTGAGTTGACAATTAATCTTGGACTGTCAAGTCTGAGTTTTAGTTCTATTTGCCATGGTCCTGTTCCGTAAGTGCACTTTGTTTTCAGTCAGCTACACATTACAAACAATATGTCATATTTTACTCTTGTCATTTTTCTCACCTTATTGCTGTTTTATTATCTGAGGTTGCATAGAATGGTTTGATGCAGTCCATAAAAAAAACAGAAACAGTGTAGTTTACTTTCTAATACAAGGAATGGAGAACCTCCCAACAACAAGCAGGTCTGGCAAATTCTACACTTACTTTGTATGTCCAAGTGCTGTCTAAACATGTGAAACATTTGTGTGTGAAATATTTTACATGCATTCACTTTAGTCTGGCCTAGGATATATGAGGGTTTATTTTTATTGGCCTAGCCATCATTAGTTATTATGTTTACACACCGGAGTTTGGTGTTGCCACAAGAGGGACATCAGGTAGCCTGATTCCACAGGAAAACAAGAAAAAAAATGTATGACATGCAGAAAAACAAGGATCTGTGTGCAAACAAAACCTTTATTAAAAAAGTTGTATGTTAAAATGTGTGGGTCTTTAAGGGAGTAAGTTTTTTATGGGGGTTGGGTCTTGACACTGTATGACCACTTAGATATTTTGGGGCAAGGGTTTTACTTTTGTTTTGGGATGTGAGTGCTGCAAACACTCTCCTAAAACTGATTTTTACTTTTTCTCATCAGAGCCTTCCAGGTTCATTAAGGCTAACCTGCAGGATTTGATTATGCGAGAGCTATGTTACCTTTATTAATTTCCTTTACATTCAAAATGAACTGTTCATTTCTTCAGGCCAATTGAGTTTGTGCTAACCTGATATTAACCTTGTATCACTCTTTTTTTTAAAAGAAGGCTTTTGGCGTAGTGGGCATGCTCTACTTACATACCAAATTTTATATAAACTTGCATAAATCATAGAGGTAGTGAATCTGTTCAGTATGTAATAGGGAGAACTTCATTGTAGTAATGTAGTTAATAATCTAACATTAATACCTTTAGTTAAGTTCGTAAGAAACAAAATGATGCACTAACTGCTGTTATTAACTTTGTGTATTTTTTTACAGTGTCTCCTATGCAGTGCATGTTTCTGAGGATTATCCAGGTACAGTTTTCTTTTCTTTTCTTTTTTCTTTATCACTTAAAGGACAAAATGCTATTTTATAAACTGAAAGATTCTAAATGAGAGTATGATGTATTTTTGTTTACTGCGCTGTGATGTGCACTTGATCTGATACATGCTATGCTCTGCTTAAGAAGGAACTGGTAATCAGCCCACCCACCTACCTGGATGTCAAACGAGTAAACAAAATAAATTACTATGAATAGTTAAATTATGTATCTTTACCATTTTACAGTATTAACAATCTGACTGTTCATTTTTAGAAAACAGTTCTGACTGAGTTATGTAAAAAAAAATAAAACAAATAAAATCAACACCTTTTTAGGCAGTGTTCCAAAGACCAAATTACCATTGTAACAGCTACAAACAAATGCGATCTGAGGGCCATATTGGTCAACGCTAGAAGTCTAAATCTCAAAATGCACTTGCTCGAGGCACTCCTTAAAATGGAGAACATTGACATTTGTGCTGTAACAGAGATCTGGTTCAAGGCAGCAGAAAGCACCTCTGCACTACCAGGCTATAATTCATTCCACACCTTTCAGCCCCAGAACTTAGACCGAAGCTCCAAAGGCGATGGTGTCTCCATATTCATAAAGGATGCACACACCTCCAGACTGGTAGCCC
Source organism: Protopterus annectens (assembly GCF_019279795.1). Lineage (NCBI taxonomy): Eukaryota > Metazoa > Chordata > Ceratodontiformes > Protopteridae > Protopterus > Protopterus annectens. The sequence continues at coordinate 699,115,011 of NC_056726.1, read as the reverse complement.
AACATAATGCATCAGAGATACTTCAGGTATAGCTAACATTGGGTAAGACAGCGATTCAGGTTGTAGCCTGCTATAGGTCCCCAACCATGTCCCAAGACTCGCACTCCACGTTCCTAAGCACCCTGGAGAATATTAGGGTCCAACCTAACACTCTCTTACCAGGCAACTTCAACTATCCCTCCATTAACTGGGTAAACTACTCATGTACCAATACACTTGCCCAATGTTTCCTGGAGTCCATTAATTCCAATGCCCTGGACCAGCTCGTTCTTACCCCCACTAGAGTTAGCAACATCCTTGACCTGGTCATTACTAACATGGGCGACTGTTGCTCTACACCAGTTGTCAGCTCTTCCCTGGTTAGATCCAACCACAAACTAATCACCTTGGAAATCCACATCCCTCCCACCCCCCCAGCAAAGGTAACCAGCATGGAAAACTTCTCCAAAGCTAGCTTTGGGATCCTAAAAACAGAGGTGGCTAACTTCACGGCATCCATGCAAATGGAGAATAATTGCGTGACTGCAGAATCATACACCAATGCACTGTACAAACACGTACAGAAATGCATGGATCTTGCCATACCCAATAGACCCAAGACACTGTCCTCCAAAAAAAGGAAGCTGATCTGGTGATCCCCTGCCATAAACAAACTCTAGAACAGAAGGAGGAAACTGATGCGGGATAAGGTGAAGTCCCAAGACTGGAAAGACTCCCTTATCTGCCTCAACAAAAACTTGAGATCCCTCATCAAATCCTCTAAAGCTAGCTATGAAAACAGAATTGCAGAAGATAGTAAAGACAACCACAAGGCCTTCTATAGTTATGTAAAGAATCTCCATGGCAATACCCAGATTTGCTCTGAGCTACTGCACAATGGTACCTCCTATACACAGCCAACAGATATTGCCAGTATACTGGCCGATGGATTCAGTGCCAACTTTACCCCCCCCCCAAAGGACCAATCACAATACCAGTAGATTGCCAGGCACCCAGTATTACTACTGCACAGGTTAAAACAGCACTGTCCAAGGCCAAGAATACAGCTTCTATGGGACCTGACAATATCCCTGGTTGTGTTATACATGAACTAAAGAGTAAACTGGCACCTCACCTGTGTGTCCTGTTCAATCACAGCCTCACCTTAGGCTTTGTCCCTGCCGAATGGCTCGCTGCAACAGTCATCCCTCTCCACAAAGGAGGAGCGCCTACAGACCCTGGGAATTATCGCCCCATTAGCCTGGCCAGTCTAATATGCAAAGCTATGGAACACATCATCATGGACCTAATAAACAAGGATATAGGGAATCTCTAAACTCTGGATCCCACACAGTTTGTTTTGTGAAGGGTAGATCATGCCTGCTTAACTTGGTCGACTTCTGTGGATGAAGGCAAGGTGGTTCATACAGCCTACCTTGATCTGGCTAAGGCTTTTGATACCATTCCCCACTCAGGAATCACAGAAAAACTCACTAAGCTTGGCATCAACCCCTGTATCACTAGGTGGGTTGCAAACTGGCTCACAGATAGAACCCACAGTGCGAAAGTAGCTGACTCCATGTCAGACTGTCAATTAGTCACGGTTGGAGTCCCACAGGGTTCGGTCCTGGGTCCTCTTCTGTTTGGTATCTACTTCTCAGAAGTCTAGGCCAACACAAAGAGACTTTGGCTGACAAAGTTCGCAGACAATTGCAAGTTGGGAGCTATTATTAACTCCCCAAGTGATGTTGACATCCTACAGAATGGCCTCACTGTGACCAATGACTGGTGTCAGAACCATAGCCTTATGCTCAATGCCAAAAAATGTGTCGCCATCCCCTTTCAGAAAAACCTGGTTCCCATGAATTACCACATTGATGGTAGTCCACTGAACACAGAAGATTTTATAAGAGATCTAAGAACACAGGTTGGCAGTGACCACATTGCCACTGTGGTCAGAAAGTCCTTCTGTGTAGCACATCTCATTACTAAGGGTTTGCATCCAGGAAGAAAGAGGTCATTGTCTCCCTCTACTCTTCCCTCATTAGGCCAATCATCGAGTACAATGACCCATTTGGCATGTACCTCACTAGACACCTGCAACAACTAGAGAGGCCGGAAAAGTGCCTCACAAAGAGGATCCTAGGCCTTAAACACTTGTCTTATATGGATAGACTCAAAAAACTCCAACTACTCTCTGTCTCATATCGCCTACTTAGAGGCAATCTCTGCTTGACTTACAAAGCTATGTCTGACCCAGCTCTGTTAGAAATGCTACATCTAAAGAAATCCCAATCCCTCTGCACCACATGCTCCAGAGACCTCAACCTTATTACCATAATTAACAGAACATGCTAGAGGGACAGGTATAAAACCCCAGAGACTGCCCATGCTATGGAACAGATTTACCATACATGGCAAGCAGAGCACCTCGCTGACTCTCTTCAAGACAAATCTTGATGAGTGGATGGGAAACAGAAAATTCACCCCGGGGATAACACCAGTGGCTCTGCTCAACAGAGGCACTGGGAACTAAGGTCGGGTGGCACTATGCCAGGGTAATCCTATGGCAATGCTTGCAAAGGCCCCCCTAGTACACAACTATGAACCTATGAATCATAAATAAAGCAGTTCACAATGTTTCACATTATCAGTTGTAATACTGCTTTTAGAAGTGATTGTACAATTATTTGAGTTATTTACATCACCTGATGACTGGTTATAGATTATAACTGTGGCTGCTTTTAATTGATTTTATTCTGAAGAAGTCTGGATGAAAGTACTTAATATTTCTTTTCTGTCTAGTATTCTTTGTTATTATCTGATTACTTTGTTTGTATTCTGATAGTATGGCTGCTGACGTCATGCTGGGTATCTGTTTGTTTGATTGCTTATTCCTGGTATCGTCAAACATTTGTAAGCTTGACATGATTTTTATCATCTTTATTTAAAAAAGTCTAAAAGAAAACAATGTGGCATTCTGTTTAATAATATCAGAGCCCAAAGCTATAACATCAGACTGTAAACATAGAAAACCTGCAATCCAATATACGGTCTGTGACTTCCATTGCTGCTGTGACAAGCTAGTCGCTTCCTTTTGATTTTGTCTTGTCACTATGTAAAAAGTCATCACTCCGTTGGCTGTAAACCACAGACGATTGTAAGTAATTCAGTTGAGTATCTGTCCTAGCATAACCAAAGTAATCTAATTAACATTAATGTAGCAAAAGGGAAAACAGAATTGTTGTCATTTTGGATTAGTGACAATGATTACAGGTACATTTCCTGTACAGAGGTACTGTATTATGTCATCACTGAGGTTCAGTAAAGATACACCACCTGTTGGTTATGTGTAATGAAACTTAAGTCATTGTACCAACTACAATAACAAACTGATGTTGTTATAATTAATTTAAAAATCTATTTTACCTTATTGCATGATACAACAGGTGAGAAAGGGAAGAATTACAAAGTCATCTAGTATTTCAAGGGGCGCAGCAACTGATTTATGTTATGTAGAATCAGCAGATTGGGCAGGTAATGAGAAACATGTGCCATTGCTTTAGCAATGACTTGAAACGTGAAAGCTTTGAACATTGTTCTCATAGTAAATGTTGAAATCCAGATAATAAGAGAAGGGGTACACTGGTAAATATGACAGTCTTTAAGATGACATCTTGTCATTACTAAAAACTGGATGTTGCTAAAAACGTGTTTTTCTGTATTTAAACATTGTGCCTGATTTTCGGCTCTTGTCCCCCATTATTTTTACCTTTGTCCAGAATTCTTGATCAAAGAAGTTGAGAAATATAGAATGATATTTTTGTGTGCTTTTCATATGAAATTAAATGTGAGCTCTAGAAGGATTATTAAAACTGGCCAGAGTCATAATGTATCTAGGTGCTAAGGTTTAAGATGTAAGGCTGAGTGCAAGGAGATAAGTTATGGTGTATAAATAAGTCTTTAGTTTGAGAGACAGTAGATGCTATCCTAGGGGGAAATCACAGTGCCTTCAGATTCACCTACCAGAAGAAGATGTTGCCATTACAAAATGTATATCTCTCATTTATAGACTAGGAAAAAAGGAGTGCATGGATAGAGTTTATGGTGAATAACATATGATGTTATGTAGTCCAATCTCGCCTACATTCTTACCCGTGGGTTTGGATTGGCCATACTCTAGCTCAAAGTCTTCAGTTGGCTCGTGGCTAAGAGGTATCCCATGCTGCAAAGCGCCTATCCCCAGATCTCATTTGCCATTCATACAGCTCGGACGTGGTCTCGCTCTTGGCCGTGGCTAAGTACAATTTTTCTATTTATATTTCAACTTAGTAGCTCCAAAAAGCTATTTTCATAGCTAGTGTGTGTGTTTTGCTTCTGACCAGTTCAGTTGAACCTTTCTTGGTATCCCGTTTCCTTCTTTGGTGTTTACGGGCTAGGCCCATTTCAGTTAGAGGACCTAGTCCTCCCCTATTTTTGTGTAGCAGACCTGTTAGCGGGTTCTTTGTTGTGTGACTGTTTTTTGTTCCCTTATTCCCTGGGCTAGACCCATTTAACTTAGAGGACCTAGTCCTCCCTGTGGTTATCCCGCGGTCTCTAGGCCATTTAGGTTAGAGGCCCTAGTTTCCCATGCTCTGTTTGGTTATTGTGGTGAAGGTGTCCCTACTGTTTTCCCATGTGTGTGTGTGTGTGTGTGTGTGTGTGTGTGTGTGTGTGTGTGTGTGTTCTTGTCATCAACATGTCTAAGGATTCTAAAGAGCACAGGCCTTTGGGTTTTAAAAAGTGTGTCAAGTGTAAAAACAAGATGTCTTTGATGGATGGGCACTCTGTGTGCGTGTATTGCTTGAGGGCTATTCATCTCCAGTAATCCTGCTTGTTCTGTCACACTTTCAGCCCCCGTGTGTTGCAAGAGAGGAAGAACAAGCTAATATTAAGGGGATGGCTGAAACCTTCCTTTGAAGAGGATTTGGAGAGGTCTTCCAGTTCCAGGTCCTCTCCTTCCAAACCAGACAAAAATGACGGACAAAAAATCCTCTAAGGAATACTGTTCGGCTCCGTCAGTTTCCTCGGTGCCGCTGGAGAAAATCATTAGAACCACAGTTGCTTCTTTGGCTCCACTGGCTTCAGGGCTGACATAAGAGTGATGATGTTGACATCAGCTCCTAGTTTATTGGAGCCGGTGACAGATTTGTCAGCTCGGAGCCGGTCTCCAGTTTTTCAACCGGTTTCTCCGACCCATAGGTCTACCTCTGTAGGGAGATCCAGAACCCTGACAATGTCCTCTAGGTCCTCTAGGACCCTTTCCGATGATGAAGTGGATAGAGTGGTGAGGAAACTGCTCCAGTCATTGGTGCTGGTTAAATTGCTTTCGGCTCTGGCCCAGTCGGCTCTGGAGCCCATCATCCCTTCATCTTTGGCTGTTCCTCCTCCAGACATTTCTTTGGAGCCAGAGCTGTCGGTTCCATCGGTTGCCTCGAGGTCAGTTCCAGTAGCCCCTTCTGGCATCTCGGCTCCGATCTCCACTCTGACCCAGTCAATGCTGTCCACGAGGTCCAGGATTCACAGTTCGCCGGTCGTAGCTGAGAGGGAGGTCTCGGGTCGATCTTCTTCGGCTCCGAGCCTTCCTCTTGGTGCTTCGGCTCGGGTGAGCGTGGACCCAACATTAGCTTTGGACCTCATTACCTCGGCTCGGAGGGTGTCTTCTGCGGTTAGTCGACCTTCGGAGCCAGGGGGATCAGCTTTCGAGGTCATGAGGAATGTGCTGGCCAGGTTGTCAGCTCATCTTATGGCACTGACACTCTTCCCCCTCCAGCACTGATTTCAGTATCAGATCACCCTCTATCTAGGGACAGCAGAGACCTAAGGCCTCAGGATACCTCCATGAGTGGTCCCCAGCTTTCTGAGGCCTCCCCAGATTTTTTACCTGAGGAGCTCCCCAGAAAGAGAGTGTACAAGAGGAAGCACATTGACTACCAAGATGAGTCTCTCACATCTGACACCAACCTCGAGGAGTCAGAGGGGTCCCCCAAGTCATCTTCTGACGATATCTCTTTTTCAGATATCTTGGAAATACTGAAACAGAGAGGCGACTGGCCATCCAAAGCCCCTTCTGAGGAGGAGTCGGTGTTCCTGAAGGCCTATGGGTGCCAACCCTCTGCCTCTTTGGTTTCTCCTCCGTTTGATGAGCTTCTGGACCTCATTTGTTGAAAGGTGTGGGAAACTCCAGACACTGTGGAACCAGTCCCTAGGAGACCCAACAAGTTTTTGTCCACTCCCCCGATAAAGAATTTCTTACAAAAGGCATTCCAGTAGATGCCATGGTGGTGGCAGCAGCCACCAAGAAGGAACTTGCAGAAACTTCATCTACCGTCCATCCCCCTAACAAGGAGTCCAGGGCTATGGACAGGTACGGGAAGCATGTGGTCTCTTCAGTGGCCTTTACACTGCGGTCACTGAACTATTTGTCACATTTTACATGGCTCCAGAGAGATCTCCCAAAGGAGTTGGGAGATTCTCCACAGGGTAACGTTTCTGATGCTGTGGCTCAGAAAGTCAATGCTTAGATGTCTATCCTAAATTCTATTACCAACTCCTCCATGAGGCTGATCTCTTACGCAGCCGATGGAACAAGCAGGGCTGCGGGTTCCGGAGTCTCTCTTAGGAGACACTCCTGGATGCACCTGTGCAACTTTGCGGAGGCTTTCAAGCCTACCTTCACCAATGCACCCTTTGACGGTTCATCCTTATTTGGAACCAAGGTGAAGGACACACTCACTAGGTGTGAGCAGGAAGGAAAAACGCTGTCTGCCATGGGAGTCCATTTTTCCATGCCTTCTAGACCTTATCCCAAGGGCCAGAAGGGTGGAAAAATGTGGTTCAGAAAATTCCAGAGGTTTTTTCATGATGCACAGAGTGATTCCCCCACCAGAGGCAGAGGAGGGGGCGGAAATTCAGGTAGACACTGCCATAGAGGCAGAGGAGGCCCGTGTAACCAGAGGGACCACGATTCCTTTTGTGGTTCTCCCTACCAGCACTCCTGAAAGGAGGCCCGACTGTGCATCTTTGGAGCCAGTCGGGGGTTGCATTTCTCTATACCCAGAAACCTGGCGAGACATCACCCAAGACACTCGTATTAGAGATAATCTCCAGAGGTTATCATATTCCCCTTCTTTCATATCCTCCTCCAAACAAAAGAATCCCAGACATTCCACCCAGTCAAAGGGATTCCGCAACCTTAGAAGTTCAAAAGTTGCTGTTAAAAGGAGCCATCCAGCCCGTCCCCTCAGACCAAGTAGGATTAGGGACTTACTCCAGATTATTTTTGGTGCCGAAAAGAACAGGGGACCTGAGACCCATTTTGGATCTCAGCCGTTTGAACCTTCATGTAGAGAAGTCCAAGTCCCACATGGTCACGTTACAGTCAATTCTCCCGTTATTAGGGAAAGATGTGTGGATGTGCTCCATCAACCTCAAGGATGCTTACTACCATATAAAAATGGACAGGGCATCCAGAAGTCACCTACGCTTCTGGCTGGGAGCCAGTCATTTTCAGTTTCGCGCCCTGCCTTTTGGTCTCACCAAAGTCCCCAGTGTGTTCACCAAATGCATGGTAGTGGTAATGGCTCACTTGATACATCAGGGATTCCAGGTGTTTCTGTACCTGGACGACTGGCTTCTGTCTGCCACCACCAGGCATCTGCTGCTACAGACCAGGGATGCCACTATTGCACTGTGCCAAAGTCTGGGAATTACTTTGAATTGGGAAAAGTGTGCCTTGCTGCCCTCGCAGCGTGTTACCTTTATTGGCACTGAATTAGACATGGTGCTCATGAGGGTTGTCCTGCCAGAAGAGAGAATTCAGGTTTTACAGCAGCAGGTCTACACTTTACTACAACTGAAGAAGGTCAAGGCAAAAGTGGTCAGCAAGTTGTTAGGGACCATGGCTGCCACGATTATGCTAGTTCCTCTTGCAAGACTACACATGAGGCTTCTTCAGTGGCTACTTTTTGCCCAATGGTCTCTTCAGCATCTCCCGCTCTCCCATTGTATTGTAATAACCGACAGGTGCAAGCAGGATCTGCACTGGTGGCTTCAGACCAGCAATCTCAATGCGAGTATGCCTTTCGTTCTTCCTTCTCCGATTGCCACTGTGACCACAGATGCCTCCCAGATCAGGTGGGGGGGCATTATCTCAGCAGGACAGTCCAAGGCACGGGGCAGGAACATGAGATCCATTTGCATATCAATGTCTTAGAGATGAGAGTGGTGCTGTTAGCGTTGCAAGCACTTCAAAGCTTTCTTCCTCATGGGACAATTGCAATCCACTCAGACAACATGTCAGTGGTCTGGTATCTGAACAAACAGGGAGGAACCAGGTCATATCCCCTTTGCAGAGAGGCACTTTGAGTGTGGCAGTGGGCAGTATCGTCCAGGCGCTTTTTAGTGGCAACGCACATACCGGGGAAGTCCAACATGATTGCTGACAGGCTGAGCAGATGGGTCAACCTTGCTCCGATCTATTTGCGAGCCCCCACAATTCCAAATGCAGCAGCTACTTCACCCTTATTCCCCCAGAGGGGGGCACCCAGGGATGCTCTCATTCACGACTGGCCCTCCGGTCTTCTCTATGCCTTCTCTCCAATTCCCCTGATAATGAAGGTTATTCAGAAAGCACAGTCCTTGGGAAGGAAAATGATACTGATTGCTCCACACTGGCCTCGTCAGATCTGGTTTCCTTTTCTTCACCCTTATCTAATGGATGATCCATGAATTCTGGACCCAGAGCCAGGTCTGTTGACTCATATGGCAGGGCATTTGACCCTCAGGTTGACAGCATGGCTGCTCCAATTCCGTCCCTAGTCAGGCTTCATGATTTTTCACCGGAGGTGGTTCATATTCTGTCTTCCTCCCACAAGCCTTCTACCAGGAAGATTTATTCCATTAAGTGGTAGAGATTCTCCATTTGGGCTCATGAAAGGCAAATTGATCCCTATACAGCTCCCATCTCATCAGTTTTAGAGTTTCTTTCTCAACTGTTTAGCCAGTGATCAGCTGGGGCAACTATCAAAGTGCAGTTGGCAGCCATTTCTACTTTTCATGTTGCTAATGAACCCAATCTAATGATGCACAGACTTTGTAGGGCTTTTCTGAAAGGGACTATGCTACTTCGACCTCCAATCTTTGATACTGTAATGCCATGGGACCTTACTTGTGTGTTACAGCGGCTTACCTCACCTCCTTTTGAGTCCGCAGCAACCTGTGACATTAAATTTTTGTCTTGGAAGACAGTCTTTTTGATAGCCATCACTTTGGCTAGGCGGGTCTCTGAACTCCAAGCTTATCGGTTCGGCCCCCTTACTTGGTATTTCACAAGGATAGGGTTTTGCTAAGACCTAATCCTTCCTTTATGCCTAAGTTTGCTTCGGTGGTCAACCTCAACTAGTCCATCGAGCTGCCTGTGTTTTTCCCTGAATTCTCTAACAAGGCAGAATTTAAGTTTCATCAGACAATTGCGTTTCTATTTACATAAAACAAAAAATATTAGGAAATCTGATCAACTCTTTGTCTTATTTTCAGACAATAGACTTTGGACTTCAGATTCTAAAGTAACTCTGTCCAGATGGATTTCTAGTTGCATTTCCTTCATCTATACTTCAAATGGCAAGGAATTACCCTTTAAAGGGAAGGCTCATTCTACACGTTTGGTGTGTACTTCTACTGCCTTTCAGGCGAGGATGTCTGTGGATGATATTTGTGCTGCAGCCACTTGGGCATCTCTTCACACCTTTATTAGTCACTACAAATTGGATCTGATATCAAGGGGCAGATCCTCCTTTGGTTCCACAGTGCTCAGTGGTATTTTCCAGTGAGCCGCCCAAGGTCTAGGTGCTAGGGACACTGTCCCACGGGTAAGAATGTAGGCGAGACTGAACTACATAACATCAAGAAGTTATGTACTCACCATAACATTCGATGTATGTAGTCCATCTCGCCTCACATTCTTACTAACCCACCCACCTACCCCCTCCTGGAGGACCTAGAGGTCGAGTCTCTGTTTTCAGCACTCCTTCTTGATGTGTTGAGTTGGTTCTTCCTCTCAGCATGTTTGTGTGTGTGTATGTGAGCTCGCAGCAAACAAGATCTGGGGATAGGCATGTTGCAGCATGGGATACCTCTTAGCCACGAGCCAATTGAAGACTTCGAGCTCAAGTATGGCCAAGTCAGAGCCGAGGTTCAGCTCCGAACCCACAGAATGTGAGGCGAGATGGACTACATACATCGAAAGTTATGGTGAGTACATAACTTCTTGTTCCTTTTAATTATATTAGTCCAGTTTTATATATTACTTTTAATTTTTGAATGAATATATAAATTAAACCTTTTCACTGTGTATTTTATTTCTTTGAGTTGGTGAGGAAGGATTTTTGAGTTATTCCCTCTGACTCTTCTCTCCATACCTAGCTCAGATGGACAGGCATGCATTACTGCACTCTTCCTCTTTAAATTGTTTAAACATGATTCAGTTAAGTCTACATGGGTTTATATACCTCTGCTCTAATTTATGCACTGCGTGCTTGTGAGAGATTTACTTAAATCCTTTCGTTTGATGACTCAGTTGTGTAGCATTTTTTGTTAATAAAATGGGCTGCTAGTGGATATGGTGGATTCTTCAGGCCAAGCAAATCTTGATTGTTATGCTTACCCCCCCCCCCCAAAAAAAAAAGCAACTTAAAATATGTATTGAATCTTTGGTTATTAGTCATATGTTTTCTCAGACAGTTAAACTTTTGCACAGAAAGTTTGAGTTCGATTATGACAGTGTTCATTTTGTTGCATGTATCTCTTCATAAAACAAAGACAGAATAGCAGTACTGTATCACAAATTGGACTGCAATGTTTATTCATTGTTTTGTGGCACATACGACTTCAGGAAGCAAAGAAAATGCAGCAGCACTGCACTGGTAGGGTGTGGATTATGGTTGGACTGAATCATCCCTGGCATGGTCTGACTGAAAAAGCAACTTAATATTCTAGAGTAATTTGGTACATTTTGGTGTGTTTCTTGAGAATGGTGTTTGGGTCAGAAGGAATGATCACATCCATGTGACTGTGTGTGTGTATATGATATATATATATATATATATATATATATATATATACATATATATATTTATACATATACATATATGCAAACATACACACGTACATATCTCTGTCTTTCTCTATCTATATGAGACTGTACCACAGCTACTACATGCTAGGCTAGAAGAGGACATTTTGTTTTTATCCATCCTTTCTTTTTTTTTTTTTTGAGATATGCCCTATTATGCACATAATATAATAAATAAAGTCATTCTAAACTTGAGGGATATTCCTTACTTCTTCATTGTTGTCTGACCACAGTTGGGTTCTTTCATCTGCACACAAGCCTGCACATTTCCAGTAATACCATGGTATGTTGTACTTCTTCCTAGGTTGTATAGCTCTCTCACCCCCTAAAGGGCCCATCTCAATACCAAAAGATTGCCATATTCCTGTAATCACGGCCACACAGGTAAAAAACACACTCTCCAAAGCTAAGAATACAGCATCCATGGGACCAGATGACATCCCGGGCTATGTACTACATGAACTACAAAATGAATTGGCATCTCACCTAAGTGTCATGTTTAATCATAGCCTCACCTCAGGCTTCATACCCAATGAGTGGCGTACAGCTACAGTTATCCCACTCCACAAGGGGGGGGGGGGGTCCGCCTTGGATCCCGGGAACTATCTTCCCATCAGTCTGACGGGCCTGATCTACAAAGCCATGGAACGCATTATCATGGAACTTATAAACAAAGACATTGGCAAGCTTCAAACACTGGACCACACCTAGTTTGGTTTCGTAAAGGGCTGATCTTGTCTCCTCAACCTGATTGACTTCTTCAAATCAGTCTCCAAAGCTGTGGACAAAGGTAAGGCGGTCCACACAGCCTATCTGGACCTTGCCAAGGCCTTCAACACCATCCCTCACTCTGGAATCATAGATAAACTTACTAAGCTGGGCATTAATCCCTATGTCACTTGATGGGTTGCCAACTGGCTTACTGACAGAACCCACACTGTAAAAGTAGCCGACTCAAAATCCAGCTCTAGACAAGTGACAAGTGGAGTACCTCAGGGTTCAGTCCTCTGACAGCTCTTGTTTGGCATCTACTTCTCAGAAGTACAGGCATGCACTAAGGTACTCTGGCTAACAAAGTTCACAGATGACTGCAAACTGGGAGCCATTATTGAATCCCCGAATGATGTGGATATTCTACAAAAGGGCCTTACAGAAACAGATACTTGGTGCCAGAGCCATGGGCTCAAGCTCAATGCCAAGAAATGTATAGTTATCCCCTTTGGGAAAAACCATATACCCATGAATTACCACATAGTGGCAGTACACTAAACACCGAAAGTGTGATAAGGGACTTAGGAGCACAGGTGGACAGTGGTCTCACCGTCGATAACCACATAGCCACAACAGTCAGGAAATCCTTCTATGTGGCACACATCATCACTAAGGACTTTTCATCCAGAAAAAAGGAGGTCATTGTCCCACTGTTCCCAGCCCTCATTAGACCCATTGTAGAGTACAACACCCGTTTGGTATGTACCTCACAAGACATCTGCAACAACTGGAAAGGCCACAGAAATACCTCAGTAAAGGAATCACAGGCTTAAAGCAGATGCCCTGTACTGACTGTCTAAAAAAACTCCAGCTATACTCTGTCGCATATCGCCTACTCAGAGGCAATCTCTGCTTAACATACAAGGTCATGTCAAATCCAGTGCTGTTGGACATGCTACACTTAAAGAAATCCCAGTCCCTCAGAGCCACATGCTCCAGGGATCTAAACCTGGTCATTACAGGGATAGGTTCCTGACCCAGAGACTCCCCATACTCTGGAATAGACTGCCCATACATGTCAAGCTGAGCACCTCTTTGGACCTCTTCAAAAGGAACCTTGACGATTAGATGGGAGATAGGAAATTCACCCTGGGGATCACGTCAGTTGCCCTGCTAGACAGGGGACCAGGAAAGTAAATATTCTGGGAAGAAATACCCAGGGAGTTGTTATGGTTAGGCTTGTATAGGTCCTAGGGCCGATAGCCTAGTACCAACCTTTGAACCTTATGGAAGTAGGTATACTTATTAAAGCAGCAATACAAACATTAACATACTAGTTATGTACAATTCATATACATGCATAGATATAAATGGTAATTTGTTTTTTTGATTTCTCTAAGTCTTTTGGGTTTTTAATACCATGATGGGAATGGACGCCATTCCTACGTCAAAGTATGATTAAAGTTCATGAAATTAGCATTGTTTCTGTCTTTGATGTCAGCCATAAGTTCTGTAATGAAATCTTCTGCAAATAGTGTAAAGTTACCTGTATTAAAACAAACAAGGCAGGCGAATCCAAATACTCCAGGACAAAAAGTCAATTCGTGAACGTATTTTAATAAAAACGTTTTCGCTCCTGACCAAAACAAGAGCTTCTTCAGACAAAGATAAAAAAGCGCCAAATCACTTTTATACGAACCCATTCATGATGTCATATCCTTAACAACAGTCGGATTAAAAACAATAAGTATGCATTTTTCAAAAATAAATGAATTTAAGAAAATACGTAATATGACATTGTTACTCAGTCTCTCTTAAAAAAGGATGGATAACAAAAACATTTCCCCCAAAAAGGTACCATATAAAATCCTAACACCTCAATCAGAGGCGTACATCTAAGTATAAACCATGCAAACATTTTAGATAAAGCATACATTTTTACTTATAAATACCTAAAAGGTTTAAAGGATTAAAAACAACTAAGGTAACTAAACATTTGACACCAAAAGGTTTATCTACTACCCCCCAGGTGTGTGTTCTAAACAGTTTCTATGTATGAAACTAAATATCATGTACCCAGACAAGTGAAATGTACAGGCTCTAAACATAAAGGGTTAAAGAGTTAAAATGTCCCTAACCAACCTTATCCAGAAGGTTCCCAAACAGAAACTTTTTATATTTATCAAGCTGCCTAAAATAATAAGTTTTACTTTAGGTCTAGTAACCAATGCTAGTTTCTGAGGTAACTTTTATATTTTAAAATAACAGAAATGTTGCACATTTCGTTAAGACCAGGTGGAGAAAAAGCATTTAATAATAACTGCCATTCCAGTTCTTTTAATTCAAGTAGGAGCGATTGGGGGCCCCCCCTAACCCCAACCTTCACTACATCAATTCCCATGAAAGAGAAGCTATGTCCTACGTTGTCTAGGACATGTTTGACAAATTGACTTTTTGTCCTGGAGTATTTGGATTCGCCTGCCTTGTTTGTTTTATTATAGTTTCGTTTTTGTTGGCTTTCACTAGTAAAGTTACCTGTATTGGTAACATATCTAAATATGACTGTAGGTTCTTTTTTATAAAACCCATTGCTCCTATTACTATTGGAACTGTCTGGGTATGTTTGTTCCATACTGCTGTTGTTTCTGCCTGCAAATCCTGATATTTTATGACTTTTTGTCTCTCTGTACGCAAGACACTGTAGTCACTGGCTGTAGCGATTTCAATGATCAATGCTACTTTTGTCTTCTTTTCATAGACCACTATATCTGGTTTTCTTGAATCTATCTTTTGAACTGTTGGTAGTGGGTGATCCCATGTGATGTAGACTTCATCATTTTCTATGATGCTTTGTGGCTCATGTTTCCACTGTTTTTCAGCTACTTCAGTATCATAATGTTTACACAATCCCCAGTGCAACAGTCTTGCCACATTATTATACCTTTCAGTATACATTCCTTCCGCCATTAGTATGTCACAACCAACAATGAAGTGCATGACTGTTTCCAGTTCTGTTTTACAAAACCTGCATATGTCTGTTTCTCCCACATCTTCAATGGACGTTGTAAATCAACATGTGCATAGCCAGTATCTTGGGCTTTGAATATTAACCTTTCATCTTTTGGTTTGAATTTGCCTCTCCTTAACCATTCCTGTTTGATCCTGATCAACATGAGGTTCTTCCAGAAGTTTTCTATACTTGCAACTATATTTATGCATTTTTCATATTTCTTGCCTTCTCATGTGATCCTTTACATTATATTCTTTCTTTTGTTGCTGCCTAATTTGTATCTACTTCTGGTTTGATTTCCATTCCTGCTTGATGTCAGTATGCTTCTGTAGAATAAGCGGAGAAGTCATTTTAGATTTATGTTCCTCGTGTTTCAAAACTTTCACTACATTTGGGTCCTATGAGATCAGCAGATATGTGTGCAGTCCCATGATTGCAGATCTATACATGTAATCAATTTCAAGGAGGCCCATACCTCCTTCAGAATGGGGAATATATAATCTTGGTATGCACTGATTTTTATAAATCATTTGGTGAGCATGAAGCATTCTTCATGTTTTCCTACTTAATCTATCCAACACATTTTGGGGCCAGTCAGTAACTCCAAAACTGTAAGTTAGGACAGGAAGAGCAAATTGGTTTATAGCTTGAATTTTGTTCTTAGATGTCAACACTGTATTGTTTTCAGAATTAATTTAAGTCTTCTAAAATATTCCTTACTAAGTTTTATTCTCATTTGTTCTTGATTTATTGTTAATCATTCATCAGTTCCCAAATATTTATACACTCCCTCTTGCTCAAGTTCTTTTATATCACATTCTTGTCCCAAACTGATGTTTTCTTGGTGCTATAGTTTTCCTGCTTAAAAGGTTGCTTTTGCACACTTATCAAGACCAAATGACATTTTTATATCATCTGAAAAAGTTTTGACTACTTTCAGTTGTGCTTTCTGTTCCTCATCTGATGAGCTATACAGTTTTAAATCATTGACAAAGAGAAGATGAGACGTCTTTATACTTTGTTGTTTTCTAGGAGCCAAATTATAGCCATGGCCTAATCTGTTAAATAGACATTTTAGTGGGTTAAGGTCAAGACAGAATAACAAAGGTGACAGGGAGTCACCCTAAAATATCCCCCATTTGGATTTCTATCCCTGGAATAATAATTTGTCCTTTATCATCTCTAAATTGCAAAGTGGTCTGCCACTCTTTCATGGTCACTGTAATGTAATTGATCAGTGTAAGATGTATCTTATACATTTTTAAGAACTCTTTTATCCATGAATGTGGGATACTATCAAATGCTTTTTTGTAGTAAATCCATGTCATACTTAGATTAGTTTCCTTTTTTACAGTTCTCCATTATGACTTTATTTAGAAACAGATGATCCTTAGTTCCATATGACTTTCTTTTGTTGCTCTTTTGTTCTATTGCCATGATTGAGATTTCTTCTAAATGACTATAAACTTTGTCAACATCAATGCCAATGTATAGTTATACATAGTTGGAAGGCAAGTTATTGGTTTATAATTTTTAGGGTAGCTTTCAGGTTCACTCTTAAGTAGGAGCATTGTTTTTCCTGTTGTTAGCCAGGCTGGTGTCTGTTTGCAGTAAGCATATAAATAGTTCTTACTCATGGCTAAATCTTCATGCAAAGATGTTAATACTTTTAACCAGAAGTTATGTACTGCATCTGGACCTGGTGTTTTCCAGTTAGAGGCTTTTCTTAACTTTGTTTCAATTTCTCTGACTGTTACTTCATCCCATTTCATATCCTGTACCTTTGAACTTCTTATACTTCCTGTTACTTCTTCTATTCATTTAGCATCTTTGTTATGTTCCACAGGATCTTCGTAAATACGTCTCCAAAATGTATCTATTTCTTCTTTTTTTTTTTTGGTGGTCTTTCAATTCCTTTTACCTTATTTCCCAATTATGTATAAAACTTTTTGGTGTCATCAATAAATTGCTTATTTTGTACTTTTACTTTATATTTATCTACAAGTAAAACGAGCCCAACAACAGCGTAGAAACAGTAATTTTATTTTCTTTGGGAAAGTTTTGTTTGTAACACTGGTACAGCAATTTTATTTTCTTTATATTTATCTGTGCATCTTCTAAGTTTTTCTGCCTGTACTGTTATTTTTAGTTCATTATTTGTGATAGTGCATGATAGATCCATTATAATATTGCACATTGCTTTTATCACGTCTATCTTTCTGAGTATTTTTGTTGATCTGTTCCCTCTTCTATACTCCTCTGACAGTGATACTTCCTGTCTTAACTGCTTTATAATTTTCTGTATTCAACACTTCCATGACGGTATTTGATTTCTCCCATTCTTTTCAATTACTATATGTACCATATGATAACATATACCTATAGATCGAAAAGAAGCATACTGATGTTGGAAGTAAACTAACACAACTTGCAGTTCTAGATGCAGATTTGCTTTAACATTTGTATGTAGGTGAAGTTGTGAACAGCAACTCTGCATCCCTTAAGGCTGTATTTCACAGTACAATATTTTAATGGTATTTCCTTGTTTCAAACTGTAGAGAAACAAACCACTCTTCCCCCAGGCATGGAAATAATTCATTCAACCTGTTACTAGCATGGAAAGATCGTAAGAGAACTCTGCAGAGGTATGTACTGCATTGCCATGCCACTCACCTCCTCCTGTACTTGAAAAGCTGGTGATCATGCTTGTTATCTATAACTTGGATCATCTTATAACCAGATTGTTGTACTACCCAAAACTATGTGACAAAACAGAAAGAAGGTAATTTACACAACATGGCAGCTTCCATTGACAGTTTAAAGTCCAATATGAAACAGTGGTTCATGTCTTTATATTAACTGACTTTTCAAGACTAATTAATTTACTTATTTTTAATCAGGATTCTGGAATAAACACAATTAAGGCACTCAGCTGACA
The DNA here is from genome assembly GCF_019279795.1 of Protopterus annectens. Classification (NCBI taxonomy): domain Eukaryota; kingdom Metazoa; phylum Chordata; order Ceratodontiformes; family Protopteridae; genus Protopterus; species Protopterus annectens. Next base: position 699,097,203 of record NC_056726.1, on the reverse strand, counting down.
TAAATGTTGGGAAAATTAAAATGAAAAGGCATCAATATGGTAACAGGTATGTCACCATGATGACTGCCCAATTAAATTTAAGTGTAGTTACATCCAGTACTGCAAGTAAGCAAGTATACAGGACCAGATTGTAATATGTCACGACTGACACAACTTCAGAATCAAAGGTGTTCAACTTTCTGATATAAATAATCATTGAGAATATATGAAGTTGGCACTGAGAGAGTCAGGTATCTACTTTAAGTTGTCTAATCTAGCCAGAGTTCTCCTATGGTCTGAATTACAACCGGCAAAACCTGTAGTAAGCTGCTGATAGACTTAAGTTAAATTAAGAGAGGTATAAATATCACTCTAGCCATAAGCAAGAAGTCTCAAATATAATATTGATATTGCATAAATAATTGCTGTACTTAAGCAAGGAGCAATAGATATAAAGTAAAATCCCCATCTGAGGACAATATCATTTGAAAAATAAGCACCAAGCTAGCATCTGAAGAACAAACCGTCATCAAATATTCGTTCAGAAAATGAAATCGACAATGAATTGAAATACTCAATAAGACTTGGTGCAAGTTGTAACAGACAGTAAATAATCTTAATAAGCAGCCAATGTTCATCATTTTTGTAATCATTAGTTTGTGGTTGGCTGTTTTTTCCATGGTAGCAAGAGTTCCTGATGTAGTGATGATTTCCCCACGATGATGCAACCTTAGAGTTAAAACACATCACTAGAAGGAGTGGGGAGGGGCAGCCATCACACCAGTGTGGGAAGGTTGCTTGCTTTTTTCTCATTGTGATTTTTAGTATTCCAAAATGCTTTTTGTATTTGGGAGCTTTCACTCATTTGTAATTGTATTTATTTGAAGCTATCACAAATTATTCAAGTACTTGTCAGGGAGCCAATCTAATCTGCATTCTGTGATACAATCATCCTTTTGGTAGCTGTTTTAACAGTTATTTAGTATAACTGTATCTTCCAATTTAGTCTGACAAAGTTTCTAAAAAAATATTGTAAAAGTTCACATTACCATCATATCTTAAGATTTAGCTGCCAAATTGGAGTGGATATAAGGCAGATGAGCAAGAATGCCATAGATGGTAAGATAAATGTACAAAGCAAGCATGTAGCTTCATGATAACAAAACAAAAATGCATGCTTCAAAGCAGCAGCAGCAAAGAATAAGGGACTGGAATATAGTAAAACTGTCACTTTTTGTCTCCATATATAGTAGACTCCCTCTTTTCTGGCCTTTCTTTAACTGGCCTCCTCTTTAACCGGACATCAAATTCCTGCTATAGCTGTAGAATAAGACACAAGAAAAGAAAGTGCAGTTGTGTACACTTACCATAAATGTAGATATTCAAGTGTATTCACTGCTGCAGTATTCACCATTGGGTTATCCATGGTGCGGTAGCCCCCAGTTGGTCCGAATACCAGAGTCAAGGTTTTGTGTGTCGGCTGCTGTCGCTTGCTGGGTGACGTCAGGTTGTCTGAGCTATAAAGAAGAGCAGGTGATGCCATTACTTCAGTTTTTCTTGCCTTAACCAACAAAAAAAGTCCAATTTTAATAATTATTAGTAGTCCTGGGGTCAGAGACCCCCACATAAATATATGTCTCTGTAAGGAAAACAGATGTCAGGGGAAGGAGGGAGGGAAGGAATAACTGCAGCAATGAACACACTTGAACATCTACATTTATGGTAAGTGTACACACCTGTACTATGTTCTTCATGTTTCATTGCTGCAGTATTCACCAATGGGAAGATTCCCAAAGCTGAGGAGAAGGGTGGAAGGTTGATAGATACTTAAGATTGGGTGAGCACACCCTGCAGAATTGCAGAGGCAAACCCAGCCCTAGCTTTTGAGAATAGATTCAGATGGTAATGTTAGGTGAAGGTGTGGACTGAAGTCCATGTGGCAGCTTCCAGAATGTCCTTGGTGGGTACCCCTCTAAGGAATGCTGTGGAAGTAGAGGTTGCCCTAGTGGAATGGGTTCTGATGGACCTAGGGGGTGGTTTTCCATGCAAGGAGTAGCAAAAATGGATGCAGTGTGCTATCCATTTGGAAATGGTCTTTTGGATATTGGTTTCCCCTGTGCCCCTGCTTTAAAGCTGACCATGAGCTGGTCAGTTTTCCTGAACGTCTGTATGGTTAAGATAACATTTGAGTTGCCTGTGCACATCCAAAGAATACAGTATCCTTCTCCCTTATTCTGAGGGTTAGGGAAGAAGGTGGGCAAGTGGATGGCCTGGTTGAAGGTTACATCACATCCCAAACCACCTTTGGCATGAAGGAGGGATTGGTTCTCAGGGAGACCCTGTCTGCATGGAAGATGATAAATGGTTCAAAGACCATTAAAGCTTGAAGCTCTGACACTCTCCTGGCTGAAGTAATAGCCAGGAGAAAGGCAGTCTTCCAAGAGAGGTATTTTAATTCAGAAGATTCTGCAGGCTTGAAGGGAGGCAGAGTAAGCTTTTCTAAAATATAAAATGTCCCAACATAATAAAGCAACACATAGGCAAGGCACGCGTATTAAACTTTAAATAAAAAATCACTATATAAAACAAAATTCACATGTATTTTATTCGGTAAGCGCTTTCAAAACTTCTTCATCGGACTGTAAAAACAGAACTAAGAAAAAACAACCATTTTTATATATTGGTCATGTGATACTTTATTTTATTTATTTATTTATTTTATTTATTTTATTTTACATTTGTTAACCGGGAGAGTCCGACTGGATACATGTCCATTTTCAGCGGAGGCCCGGGGAGAAAAGCTCCAGGTACATAGCAGACATATGAACATTGTTAATGCAAAAAAGGAAGATAGTTGAGTTCTAAATACAATATAAAGATACATCACATCTTGGGAAAAAAATAACAGCAGCATATAAAAAAACATAGGTCAGTTACAAGGGCGAGGCGCCTTGTTAAAAAGCGGTTAAGGATAGTGAGGTAAGAGAAGGGTAAATGATAGTGGTTAATCAGGTTTGGAACAGGGACATTGCCAGAGAGTATTGAGATGGGGTTTAAGCTTTTTTTTGAATTGTAGGAGTGAAGGCTCTGAGGTGAGCATGGTCGGTAGGGAGTTCCACATTTTACCTACAAAGTTTGAGAATAGAGAATCCCCAGCAGAATTATTGGCTTTGGTAGTTTGAGCTAAGATCTTATTGGAGGAGTGTAAAGATTGCAGGTTAATATAGGGGTGAATGATGTTTTTCAGAGCTGGTGTTTTCTCTGGGTGATACAGTATCTGGTGAGCCGTTTTGAGTTGGTTGAAATGGAGTTGGCTGGAAAACTCTAACCACCCTAGTTGCTTCAAGTTAGTGCAGTGGTGCGTTCTAAAGGTGGAATTTGTGGCAAATCTAGCTATGTGATTGTAACAAGAAGCAAGTTTGTTAAGGGTTGTCTTGTTTAGGTTTGTAAAAAGGGGGGAGGCATAGAAAAGAGTTCATAGTAGGTGTGTGCTGGCAATTGTAATTTTAACGTGAGGAGTGAGAAAGTGTTCTACTTTATAGAGAGAGCCAAGCTTTTTATTGACGGTTTTGATGGTTAGATTGAAATGGGTGTCAAATTTAAGGGAGTTATCAATGGTAACACCTACTAGCTTTGTGTGAGCTTCTGGTGATGTAGTGATTCCATTGGAGGATGTAATAGAGAAGGTGGGGGGAAGAGTCTTGTTAGTGGGTGAGAAAGTAAGTAGTTTTGTTTTGTTGGGGATGAGAACTAGTTGATGACTTGAGAACCATTTTTCTATTAGGTTGAAGGTGTCTTGGGTTGAAGCAGTGAGGTCTGCCAGGTTGGAGGCAGTGCTGATGATAGTCGAATCATCTGCATATTGAATGCATGTGGCATGGGGGGTGATTGTGGGCAGGTCATTAACAAAGATGGTGAAGAGAAGAGGGCCAAGAATAGATCCTTGGGGAACTCCAAGTGTAACAGGTAGGCATGTGGATAATTTGTCCTGCCATAGAACAGCCTGTTGCCTATTGGACAGGTAGGATTGGAACCATTTCAGCGTGGAATTGGTGAGTGATAGTTTTTTTAATGTATGGAGGAGTTGAATGTGGTTCACCATATCAAAGGCCTTGGAGAGGTCTAAGAAAAGAGCAGATGATAGTTTATTATTGTTTCTGAAGTTATTGATGGTATTAGAAAAGGATAGTAGGGCTGATGTGGTACTGTGATTTGGCCTGAAGCCATGTTGGGAGTTGGCTAGAATTTTATTTTTGGTGAGGTGTTCCATCAGTTGTTTGTGGACACACTTTTCCATCATTTTGGCCAGGGGTGAGAGTATAGCTATAGGTCTGTAGTTGGTTAGCTCTAGTGAGCTACCACCTTTATGGAGAGGAATAATGTGGGACATTTTCCATATGGAGGGGATGAAGGCTTCTGACAAGGTATGGTTTATGATTATGGAGACAGGATAGGAAATGGCCTCAGCTGCTTTTTGCAGAAACTCAGCTGGGAGAAGGTCAGCTGCTAGCTTAGTGGGTTTTAGTTTTTTAAGAAGAGATGTTATAGAGGATATGGGTACTGGATCGAAGGTAAATAGATGATCTGATGTAGTTGTAGTATTCTGCTGGCATGGGTAGTGGAGTGGGCTGGTTGTTTGTTTGAATTGTGTGGCCAGGGATTGTATAGTTTCTGTGAAGAAACTATTGAATGTGTTAGCAATGTTTACAGGGCACTGTTGTTTGCAAGTTGTTGGAGTGGGGGTGGTTGCCTGGCCTGGGTGCAGGAGCTTGTTTAAGCCTGCCCAGAATTTTTGTGGATTATTAAGGTGTTTGTGTTAGAGGTGGAGGAAGACGTTTTTTTTATCATTTAAGATCATTCTTTTAGTTTCATTTCTAAGTTGCCGGAAGGTTTGGTGGGAGTGTGGGTCTTTAGAGGTACGCCATGTGACCCACATCTTGTTTCTAGATAGGATTTTGGATTTTGTTTCCTTAGAGAGCCATGGTGCAGTTTTGGTTTTAGTTCTAATGGACCGTATTGGAGCATGGGAATCTAGAATCTTGAGGAAGGTGGTGTTGAAGTAGATAACTGCCTCTTCATAAATCAAACAATTAACTCTTAAAAACACATGCTTTCAAAACATAACATTTTTAAAACTTAAATCCTGTTCTTTCCTTTCTAAAGATTTATACATCTACATGTAGAAATACCTGCTTTAAGAACATTCCTTCGCCTACAAGAACTATATATAAGCTCATTATTGTGATTATGGTTCTTCGTTCATTAAGAGTAGCGTTCAAAATGCTGCAATCATACTTCTTAATTTTTGTCATTCTACAAAACCTTACTAACATTCTATTTAAGCATTTAAAGTTACAGGACTGTGAATAAGCATAAAAAATCCATTCCTATAAAGAAATTTTTTTAAACAATTAAATTACGATGTAAATTATCTTTGGTCCTTATGAACATTACAATATGTTAATGCTAGTAACGCTTATATTAAACCATTACAAATAAAATGCAACAATATTATTTATCTGACCGCATGTATCTGATTGAAATCAGAATTAAATGTATATACAAGGATCTTACTTCAACTTATTGTTGCATAAATTTATTATATAAAATTTTTTTTCTTAAACACTATGTGAATATATGCATATGAATTTAACATGTGAATTATAAAATATATATAAAAATATAATTCTAACTTACATAAAAAAACTATATGAATGTTCACCTGGGGGGTCCCCCATGTGTGGATAATTTGCAGAAAAATGTCTCTGTGTATTTGCCATTCATGTGGGTCCAGCAGATTTCTGCTTAGGTGATCTGCTAGGGTGTTGTTGATTCCCGGTAGGTATTGGGCTATAAGATATAGTCCCATGGTTGAGGCTGTTAGCCAAAGGTTCATGGCTAGTCTGCAAAGGGGGTAAGATTGAGTCTCTCCCTGTTTGTTGATGTACCACATGACTGTGGTGTTGTCTGACTTGATGAGTAGTACACCTGGTTTGAGGTAGGGTTTGAAGAATGTCAGAGAGTTTTACACCACTATCAATTCCTTTTGTTTGATTTGCAAGGGTAGTTTTTGTGTGTCCCAGAGACCTTGGGCGCATCTGCCTTCTAGATGGGCTCCCCATGCTATGTCCAAAGCATCTGTAGTTATGGTCTGTTCTGATGAACGGAGGGCGAATGGAAGTCCCTTGTTCAGAGCACAGGCCTGGGCCCACCAGAGGAACTCAGATCTTATGCTAGGGATCACAGGCATGGAGGTGTCCAGAGGTTGTGAGTGTTGACACCATAGGTTCTTTAGATACCACTGAATTTTCCTCATGTACAGTCTAGCCAGAGGTACAAGCAGAATGCATGAGACCATGTACCCTAGAGCTTGCAGGAATTTCCTGGCAGAAAGCTGGGTTTGGGAGGCCAGAGTAGTGAAGTATTTTGGTAGGAAACTTTGTTTTTCTGAGGACAGAAAGGCCATTTGCTGTTCTGTGTCCAGTAAGGCTCCCAGAAATATGATTTTCCTGGTAGGAGACTGTTTTGATTTCCTTTCATTGATAGTGAACCCCAGAGAGGTGAGTAGGGTTTTTACAAAATGAGAGGTACTGCAGGAGCAGTTCCTTACAGTCTGCCTGGATGGGACAGTCGTACAGGTAAGGGTGCATCTGTACATTGTTTTGTCTGCAGAAGGCAAAGGCAGGAGCTAGACATTTGGTGAATACCCTGGGAGCAGTAGATAAGTCAAAGGGCAAAGCAGAGAATTGAAAGTGTGATGATCCTGCTCTGAAGAGCAGGAATCGTCTGCATGATTCCCTGATTGGGATGTGCAGGTAAGTGTCCTTTAGGTCTAAGGTGACTATCCAAGCTTTGCTTGGCAGCATTGGTAGAAGCTGTTGTAAGGTAAGCATTTTGAATTTAGGGATTTCCAGGAAGGTATTGAGAAAGGATAGGTCCAGTATGGGATGCCAAGTCCCCTCTTTCCTGGGAACAAGGAATAGTCTGGAATAGAATCCTTTTGCAACTTGTTCTGTTGGTACAGGTTCTACTGCCCCTGGGATATTTGGTTTTACTCTTGTTTATTTCTTCTGCCCACTGGTTTGGAGGTAGGCCTGGGTACCCACTTGGAGGTGGTAGTTCTTGGAAATTGAATTTGTACCCCTGAGCAATTTTAAGACTTTTAAGACTCATTGATCTTTTGTATAGAGTTACAATTTTCTCTGCATAGAGATAGCCTTCCTCATAGCTTTTGGTGTGGTGGAGACAGGCAGAGAAGGGAAAGGTAATCACTGAGAGTTTTTAAATACAGGGTTGCTTTTGAATTCCCTGCTGTAGTGTTTGAGGGGGGGGGGAGCACTGTTTAGTTCTTTGCTGGCCCTGAGTTTGAGTTCTGCTGTGTCTGTCCCTACAGGTTTTGCCTTGTGCCTGTCTGTTTTGTATAGGAAAAGACCAGTGCTTAGAGGGAAAATTTCTGCTGAACCTAGGAGATTGTACTTGAAGAAAATCTTTAACAACCTGCATCGATTTTGTTTTGTCTTCCATCTTTTTAAGTACCGCTTCAGTTTTCTGTCTGAACAAGCGGTATTTATCAAGCAGTGCATCCATGATTTTAGCTTTGATATGATCAGGGAAAGGTAGTTCCTTCAATCATGCTTGTCCTCTGATAACAGATCCTGTCACTGCTGCCCTGCTAGAAGCTTCTAGGGCATCAAATCCACACTACAAGGAATGCTTAGCCACCTGGGATGAAGAGTGCAGTAATTCTGCTATCTCTTTATTGTTGGCAAAATCTGGTAAAGCAGAAATTTTCTGTTACAAAAGTTCCAAAGTGTGGTGTTGATATTTTAACATATGCAGCTGACAGTTGAGAGCCCTTATAGTTACAGTTGCAGAGGTATATACTTTTTTAACCCATCTGTCCGGAGCCCTGGATTCTTTGTCTGAGGGAGTGGGATTCTTTGCAGTGGTGGCCTTAACTCCCTTAGGTCCCTGAGTAATCACCTCTGGATCTGCTATAGGATTTCTGTAGAGTAATTTATGTGAGTCAGGTACCCTGTAGTGCCTGTCAGGTTTTATGGGGGCAGGTGGAAGGGTGTCAGGGATAAGGCTGGATTCTTGGTAAACAT